>NW_027361724.1:3495000-3835000 GCF_039654945.1 Dendrobates tinctorius
TAACAGAATAAAAATTCAAAATTTGAAAATTGCTAAATTTTCGCCAAATTTCCATTTTTTTCACAAATAAACGCAAAAATTATCGACCTAAATTTACCACTATCATGAAGCCCAATATGTCACGAAAAAACAGTCTCGGAATCGCTAAGATGCGTTGAAGCGTTCCTGAGTTATTACCTCATAAAGGGACACTGGTCAGAATTGCAAAAAATGGCCAGGTCATTAAGGTCAAAATAGGCTGGGTCATGAAGGGGTTAAGTGTTCCCTTTATTTTTTTTTGAGCAGTGTATAACACATATAAAACAAGTTTATGGGTACTAGATTCTGTGATGGGAAGCCCTGCAAGCTTGTCTGATGGCCATATTTGAATAAGAAGGATTTTTTTTCCCCTAACATGGAACAATTAGCATCTTCTGTAGGGGGGGGGGGGGGGGTACTTTAATCTGGCTCAAAACATTAGGTAGGACCTTTGTCTTCTTTCAACCTTAAAATAATAATGACTTAAGGCTTAATTCACATGTCTGACAGTTGTGGTTTCTTGGATGGAATAGTGTTCTGACACAAATTTGATAGCTTCATACGTGAAACTCAGGCCACGCACAGCCAATCCAGACATCTCAGACCATAACACTGGCCTTATGACACATTCACACATCTGCTTGTCAGGGTCTGATGACCATGGTCTGCTTGTCATGGTCATGATGACCCATAGACTGTCCATGGGTCTCAACCCAAACTTGACAGTCTCATATGCAAGATTGGCAGGCTTGGGGCTGGAGACCCAAGGACAGTCTGTGCAATACAGTACTCGGACGGAGACATCATGCCTAGAGTTGAGCGATACCGTCCAATACTTCAAAGTATCGGATCGGAATGGATCGGCCGATCTTTAAAAAAAGTATCGGTATCGCCGATTCGGATACCGGAAGTCCCATTCAAGTCTATGGGACTTCCGGTATCGGAATAAGAAAAACCCTGTTTTTGCCTTGTACAGCCTCTCTGGGGTCTGTACGGGCCTTTCGGGGGGCTGTGCCGGCCTGCCGGTGGTCTGTGCCGGCCTGCCGGGGGGCTGTGCAGGCATCGTCGGATGGGACTACAAGTCCCATCGGGCGATGCCTGCTACCATGACAGTGATTGACACATTAGCCAATGATGGGACAGTAGTAGTCCCATCATCCGGCTAATGTGTTAAATGTTAAAAAAAAAAAAAAAAAAAAAATGCCACATACATGCCACATACATGCCACATACATGCCACATACATGCCACATACATGCCACATAGTTCCCCGAAGCCATTGTCTTTTCCGGAATAAATATTAACATAAACCACAAAAATACTCACCCACGATCCGAAGCAGTCCACGAGTGTGTCCCACGACGATCTTGGGTAGAGAACTGCAGCATCAGATGATGCTGCCGTTCTCTACGGGCTGCAGGAATCCAATGACGGGAGGTAGGTATCCTTCCGCACTGTATTCCTCCGCCACTTAAAAAAAAAGTCCCTAGTCTCACTTTATGCCATTGCTGTGTGGGAATTTCCCACGCAGCAATGGCATAAAGTGAGACTAGGGACTTTTTTTTTAAGTGGCGGAGGAATACAGTGCGGAAGGATACCTACCTTCCGTCATTGGATTCCTGCAGCCCGTAGAGAACGGCAGCATCATCTGATGCTGCAGTTCTCTACCCAAGATCGTCGTGGGACACACTCGTGGACTGCTTCGGATCGTGGGTGAGTATTTTTGTGGTTTGTTATGTTAATATTTATTCCGGAAAAGACAATGGCTTCGGGGAACAATGTGACAAGTATTGGTAAGTATGTTACTCTATGTTATATGTACTGTATGTCTATGTATGTATTGTATGAATGTATTGTATGTATGTAGTATATATGTGGTATGTATGTAGCATGCATGTAGCATGCAGTATGTATGTAGCATGCATGTAGTATATATGTAGTATGTATGTGGTATGTATGTAGCATGTAGCATGCATGTAGCATGCATGTAGCATGCATGTAGCATGCATGTAGCATGCATGTAGCATGCATGTAGCATGTATGTAGCATGTATGTAGCATGTATGTGGCATGTATGTGGCATGTAGGTAGCATGTATGTAGTATGTATGTAGCATGTATGTGGCATGTAGGTAGCATGCATGTAGCATGCATGTAGCATGTAGCATGCATGTAGCATGTAGTATGTATGTAGCATGTATGTAGCATGTATGTAGCATGTATGTAGCATGTATGTAGCATGTATGTAGTATGTAGCATGTAGTATGTATGTAGCATGCATGTAGCATGCATGTAGTATATATGTAGTATGTATGTAGTATGTATGTGGTATGTATGTGGTATGTATGTGGTATGTATGTGGTATGTGGCATGTAGTATGTATGTAGCATGCATGTAGTATGTATGTAGCATGCATGTAGTATGTATGTATGTAGCATGCATGTAGTATGTATGTATGTAGCATGCATGTAGCATGCATGTAGCATGCATGTAGCATGCATGTAGCATGCATGTAGCATGCATGTAGCATGCATGTAGCATGCATGTAGCATATATGTAGTATGTATGTAGCATGTAGTATGTATGTAGTATGTATGTAGTATATATGTAGTATGTATGTAGCATGTAGTATGTATGTAGCATGCATGTAGTATATATGTAGTATGTATGTAGCATGTAGTATGTATGTAGCATGCATGTAGTATATATGTAGTATGTATGTGGCATGTAGTATGTATGTAGTATTTTTTTTTTTTTTTTTAACATTTAACACATTAGCCGGATGATGGGACTACTACTGTCCCATCATTGGCTAATGTGTCAATCACTGTCATGGTAGCAGGCATCGCCAGATGGGACTTGTAGTCCCATCGGACGATGCTTGCACAGACCCCCGGACATCAGCACAGACCACCGGCAGGCCGGCACAGCCCCCCGGCAGGCCGGTACAGACCCCCACAGGGTGCACAGACCACCGGCAGGCCGGCACAGCCCCCCCGGCAGGCCGGTACAGACCCCCACAGGGTGCACAGACCACCGGCAGGCCGGCACAGCCCCCCCGGCAGGCCGGTACCGACCCCGGGCAGTCCACACAGCCCCCCGGCAGGCCGGCAGAGACCCCCGGAAGGCCCGAAATGACGGCGCATCATGATGCGCACACACCGCGCATCATGATGACGTCAGGCTGTCAATCAACTTTGAACTTCCGATTCCGATGCCGAATTCCGATATTGAAAAAATATCGGAAGTCGGTATCGGAATTCCGATACTTGCGGTATCGGAATGCTCAACACTAATCATGCCACGTTCACATTTCATTAAGACGTAAAGTTTCTCTTCTACGTTTTCTGGGAAAGTCTTCCACAGGTTGTCAAGACCAGCCAGTGGGCAGAACACAAACTATCATGGACTGTGTTTGGCATTGCTACTCATCCAAATGAACAGGGTTAATAATCTAAAATATAAGACAGATATGGCCAGATATGGTGTCCTTACCTAACAGCCTAATGAGGTGAATAGGATTTCCATCATAGAGTGTCATTTGAAATGAAATGACAGAATCTGCAATGTAAGCTACAGATGGAACTCACATCGGTGTTGGAGTCTCTACCTAACCAGTTCTCTTATACAGGTAACAACCTGTGGCCTAAGGAAACTGTATGCACTGTTCCACAGAGGCCGATTATAACTGATGAGAATCTGTCTAAGGCTGTGGTCACACTGTCAGTATTTTACATCAGTATTTATAAGCCAAAACCAGGTGAGGAACAAATCAGAGGAAAAGTATAATAGAGACACGTCACCACTTCTGGATTTATCACCCACTCCTGGTTTTGGCTTACAGAAACTAACTTTATAGTGTGACCGTAGCCTAAAAATGACAGTTCGCGATGAGAACATTTGTGCTTTGATAAGGCGTGCTAACTGAGCATCTTCAGCGTGCTCGAAAAACATGTTCAAGTCCGCGCAGCTGCATGTCTCAAACATCGGTGTGCTCGAAATCTAAGACACCCGGGTAGTACACAGGCATGACAACACCTTATCCGAGCACATTCACTCATCACTACGGTTCTTCCTTCTTGGTTTTATTCATATCTTTCCAGCATTGATAAGATTGTACTGGCTCTTGCTGGGCACATGATAGTGTTACATTATTGAACTCATGATTTCTCCTATCACATACAGGGAAACAAGTGAAATATAAAACTCAAGATGGAAATTGCAGTCAGGTAGGAACGTTCTGATGGTAAACGCTTTCCACTATAGGTGTTTAATATATGTACTCCATATTATAAAAAGGGAACATATGCACAGCAGATTTGTGGCAGAAATCTGACTGTCCCAGTCATCTGAATAGAGCTTGCAGATGAGCGCAGGGACAATCCAGTATAGATGAACTGTTTTGGGCTTTTTTGTCCGAGAACTTTGTGCAATAAATGTGATTTAGAGTATTTGTACACCGAGTTTTCGGAGTACTATCTCCCCAAATGTCTATATGCAATAATCTCTAAATGTCTTTTACCCAATTTTAAGGGCAAATATAGGCAAGGAATAGCGAACGTGGTCCATCCTTCATGAACCTTACACATTAAATATCATTAACCACAGGCAACACTCAAGAGTTGTGATGTTTTATTGCATGAAGGAAATAAAAAATAAAAAAACCACAACTTGCAAATTATTTTTTTTCCCTAGTTAAAGAAATTAAGCACCGTCTATAAAATAAGACCCTGCAATACACGTGGCTTGAAACAAATGATGCTGTGTGCAGTACATTTATTTTTGGTATATATCTGTTAACAAATAAAATTTTATATATTTATATAAATAGGATGTATTGTAATATTTACAGACAAGATGGGTGCATTCACTCAGGTAAACATTGATACTAGTGAATTAAACCTTAGAACATAAAAGGTTTTCTAGTATTTGTGCTAGGGCTCCACTGTGTTAGCAGATTAGCCACAATTTGCAGTCATTTTAATCCTTTGTTGTTACCATAAATTTGTAGGCAACATTGCATCACCCTAGCCTTTATTGAAACTGTATCTAGTTGCCTTCATGAGTGTTGAAAGGCCCGCCTTTCTACGGTAAGCATAGTCGTACTGTCTACCTTACAACTAGAACATGGATAGATGTTGTCACCTATCACTGCATTTTTATAAATGCTACTTATTATACAAGATAGTAAAGCAAGCCTGCGGACCTAGAAATCTTGTAAAAAATCAGGTATTTTCGATTAAAGAAGAGTTACACACTGTGCAGTGCACACAAACAAATGGATAGATGAAACAGTTAAAAACAGTTTATGGTACTTAAAATGCCCATCTTTGATTTACGGTAAAACGTAAAAGTTTTCTCTCCTAATCCTTCTGCCAATAGCACATTTAGTCAACTGGTAACTGGTTTATATTTCCTCAATCTTGAAACAACCAATTTTATAGCAGTGTTTTTTTTTCCATATTTACAATATTTCAATATTGTTATTACATGTAAGTGCTACAGACCAAAAAACAAAGTTACTTCTATAGTGCTACTCTGTTACAACCCCCTTCCCTCAAGTCTATAGAAGCAAGAAAAATATATATCTCTCTATTCTAAATCTGCTCTTCCTTAATCTCAATCTTCTTCGCTTTTGGGACGAGGAAGACATTGCCATCTTTTGTCTGCTGAAGGGAGTACTCCTGAGGAGAGTACGGATTGCCGTCCTCGTCACGTAGTTTGCGGAACACATCCATGTATAAGGTTCCGAGCTGCTTTTTCAGAAGGTGAAGGCTGCTGTTATATTCCCCCTTTTCTGCAAGTAACTTCTCTTTCTCATACTTCAGCTTGTCTAGATCACTTTCCAACTCCACAATGTTCTCCATTTTCCTCTTCCGGCAGTTCTGAGCCGCTACTTTATTTTTGCCGCGCCGGCGTATATCTCGAATGAGAGCAAGCTGAGCTTCATTGAACTGATGCTTGGACATTAAGGCATTGAAGTCATCCACAGGAAGATTAACAATTTTATCCACAGAGAACGGTACTTTGAGAGCTTTCGCTCTTTGCTCGTCTCTACTGAGACGAGCTTCCTGGCGACTTATTGACTTGTCTTTTGTAAATGGAGCTTTACTTTGATCCGGTTTAACCGGTAATTCGTTTTCTGGTGGATTCTGAGCTTCTATGTCAAAGCATGTGTCCAGGGGTACAAGAGGCGAGAGCGCGTAGAAGTTGTCATCTGCTAAGGACACAGAAAATTGCTCTGCTGGATTTTGTTGCACAGTTTCAATTGTGCTGTCCATATCTTCCACCTCGGAGTCGCTGTATCCGTAATGTGGGTCTTCATATACAGAGGAACTCATGGACTGGCCAGGTGACGTAGCACAAGGGCTTGTGTTAATGGAGATCCCCGAATCGGAATCGTTGCATTCTGTTGGACTGTTCATATTAAATGCTTTACACGATGAAAAGTCTGTGATATCTATGGGTTCATTTAGAAGTTTAGTGAACGATTGGCCCGAATTGTCCGTCAAAGGCACGTTGGTCACTTTGGGATCAACAAGGTTAAAAAGATCATCACAAAATGATTCTATATTGATTGTTGAACTTGTGTTCACTGTGGGTACATTAGAGGCAAAAGAACCTACAAAGTCATTAGGGAAAACGGGAGCGACATCCTCTGCTGGTTTTTCTAGGTTCAGCAATGGATTGTGAAATATGTAGTCGTTTGAGGGTTCCGTCATGGCGTCTGAATTTGAATACAAGCTCAAGTCAACAAAGCTGTCGATGTGATTGTTCAGACACTGCTGAAAGAAGAAGGAGGGAGTGTTACACATGGCAATGTATTTAAATCTTTCCAACATTAACGGGTACCTACAATTCAGGGGTTTTTTTTGTTATTAAATGTAATAAGCATTGAAATGTCCCGATTAGAAATGAGCGGATCACCCCGCACAACCACAGTCCAGGCCGATTCTTGGTCATGGACAGGTGCTCTAAAGACTGGCAGGGAACATGTCACTGCTGCAGCCAATCAATGGCCAGAGATATGGTCAACATATCACTGCTGTGACCAGAAACTGGCTGCAGCATTCAGATGTCTATCCAGAGAGAGAAGCACAAAATTGGAGGGGGACCCTTGTATCATCAGAACGAAAGCTCCAAGGGACCAACAAGGCGAGTATTGGTGATGCTTTGTGGGTGGAACGGTTTAGATGAGTTGGATCCATTGTGATGCCAAATGCATTGTTATAGGAAGCAACTTTCTGCTCCAGCATAGATGTTTTGATTAGCCAACTGGTGGCCTCATGCGTGGTCCAAGAGGAAGGCAAATTTATGAGGCCGATTTTGCTACGAAAATTATTAGGGATATGCGCCTTTGTCAGAACCCTGAATGAATGGGATCCAACTCCCTTAGAGTCAAGTATAGCCTTCAAGTGCACCAAAAAGTGTTGGTGTGAAAATCCTACAAGTTTCAGTACATGGAAAAGTAGTTATGTTCTTTCATCTCACAGCGTCCATGAACAAGAACATGTATTATGTAGAAAGATATAGGGATTCCCATTACAAGATCCACAGGACCAAACTTCAAAGAGCAAAAACAATTACAAATATACCGCATTTTTCGGACCATAAGACGCACTTTTTCCCCCCCAAATTTTGGGGGAGAGTGGGGGGTGCGTCTTATGGTCGCAATATACTTACATCCGTCCATGGATAGTGCCGCGGGGCTCTGTGGTGGCAGCAGGCTGTGCTGCGGTGCAGGGGTAGCGGCTCTCTGTGCTCCGCCAGCATTTCCTCGAAGCCTGGAGGTCCCCGCACATCCGTTGCTGGCTGCGCCATGTTGCGGTGGCCTCCGGGAACATGGGACGTCGGGAAGATGGCCACCGGTCAGGGGACGGTGCATGCGCAGGTTCAGATCTCGTCCCGAGATCTCCGGGGACGAGATCTCGTTGCAGAGATTAGAATCTAGTCGCCTGAGATCTCGGGACGAGATCTGAACCTGCGCATGCGCCGTCCCCGGACCGGCGGCTATCTTCCCAGAGGCCACCGCAACGTGGCAGCTGCCAGCAATGGATGTGCGGGGGCCTCCGGGCTTCGAGGAAATGCCGGCGGAGCCGCCGCCACCCTCACCCCACAGAACCCAGCTGCCCTAGCACAGCCCAGCTGCCCCAGCACAGCACGGCCCACCTGCCCTAGCACAGAGCCGCCACCGCACTAGCCTGCACCACTGAATGACCCCTGTGACCACTCCTCCACCTGTGCCGGATCCCTTCCCAGGTAAGTTGAATTCGGACTGTAAGACGGACCCCCATTTGACACATTATTTTTTTTCCTTCTGAAAATTGAGGTGTGTCTTATGGTCCGGTGAGTCTTATAGTCCGAAAAATGCGGTAAAAGACCAATTAATGTTCTATCTTTATGTGAATATGAAATACACCCAATAAATGAACTTCACAGACACAATGACGAAAAGCTAACCTGCAGCTCGGGGATAGACAGCAATTCTTCCCACGCTTGGTCAATTTCTTGCACCAGTTCTGTAATGGAGGTAGTGTTCTGCAAACTGTCCGGTATAGTGGGCTGCTGTGTGTTAAAGATCTGGCTGTTATTGATCTGAGAATTCGGAACCATCGTCGTTTGGAAAGTCATTTCTGGTGCCTGGAAAATGAGTAATAAATCATAAATTTACTAAAAGCCGTTGGACGACCAGAGATTATGATCTACCAACAATTTTATAAGTGAGAATTAAAGCTCCGAGACGGCAAAGGTTGCTTATAATCTTATTTATTCTTATTTATAAGGAACCGGTCATATTGAATATATTGTAGGAATAGTTATTATAACTTGATTTATTTATTTACATCCCTGCTCTTTTTATTCTTAAGAGTCCAGTGGGTGGTCTTACCCACTGACCCAGTTATACAGAGAAGGCTGACAATCATTCAATTGAAACGTCCACTCGACTCCGAAGACCATAATTTGCTACAAAATTATATATTAATCTTCTATTGGCTTCTTATACTTTTTACTATATTGGCTACAGCCTAGGCAGGATGTTCAACATGACAGGTATATTTCGATATATAGGATTTCTCTAACGCTTAGAATAAAAAAAAAAAAAAAAGTGTAATTTAATAACGACAAGATTTGTTATCCACCATCTTAATATTTACCTCAAACTGGAATGTATCAGTTAACATCTTCAAGCACTCATCAAAAGAGAGTTCTTGCTCCAGATTAGCTTTACCCTGAAAAGACAGAACCATTTCATTATCGTTAGGTTGCCGCTTATGACAAGTCTTGCGTCGTCTTGCTTTAATAATCCGGCTAATTACCTGCAAGGAACCTGTGACTGTTTGTGTATCTACCACAGACTCCATGGGCGCCGGCTGCTGAACGGGAATGAACTCCCCAGTCTCCTCATCTAGAGCCAGATGGGCGTAATATGCTTTTTCTTGTTCCTTGAGTAGCTGTTCTTGATGCTCCTTTTCGAGCTTCTTCTTCTTTTCCAGTTCATATTCTTTCTGTCTTTGGTTGTAGTCAAAAACTTCACGACCAACACCTAGATCAATGTCTTGCTTCCACAGGATGTCAATGAGATCCATATCCTAAAAAGAACATAGTCTATTAAATATCTGGATCTAGAACCAAACACGCTCCATTATATACATTTTCTATCCATTACGTAGATCTCATAGGGTGCAAGGGGGAATGTTTATCCTTGTGAAGCGTGCCAAGCCAGCGTAAGGAGACATATAGGCCATGCAATGCTCCTCTTTGAAATTAAATATGGAGTGTCGAAGAGAACAGGAACTCTAGTGCCAGCTATTGGATGTAGCAATCCTAAAAGTCAATATCTACCCTTTAAGATCCTTGCCACAAGACTTATTTTTTATCCTAAGTCATGTGGCACGGCTCTTTAAAGAGTAGATATTGACATTTAGAAATGCTACCCTCCTCAATAGGTGGCTCTGGAGTCCTAGCCCACACCTAGAATTAACATGTTGTACAACCCCCCCCCCCCCCCCCCAACACACACACACACACACACACACACACACACACACACACAGCGCATTCCCATCTCCATTACACTCAAGGGTAAGAGGATACAAAAATGCACTGCTGCCCACCATTGTTTAGGCTGGACGGTAACCTGAAAAGGTAGAAGCTGGATTAGGTTACATCTGCTTACACAATGAGAGGACATAAGTTTGTCCTAGAAGCACAATAGTTTTACTGTCACATTACGCCCATAAGGGTATTATGCAACAGGTCTCCCAAGAATTCTTTGTAAATGCCCACCTAAAGTCATGTACGAAGGGCAGAGTTATGCACCCTTGGGTTTACGCCAACACATTGAGTCATCTGCGGCTGTGCGATGAGCCATAAAAGTTTTTCTTCCAATGCAAAGAACATTTAGTATGTGTTCCTTCTTCAAATAAAATAAAGACAACCAAAGCTAAGAAAGGGAGTTTTCCAGTCCTGACAAGTGATGGATTACGGCTAGGATTCTCACCCACTTGCTGATTGGTAGAGCAATGATTGTAGGGATCTCTTTGGAATTTTGTCCACACTGACCCACTCCCATCCAGGTAATGTATACAGAATTCATTACAATTCACCGATCAGACCTAGTGGTATATCTAAATTTATAGATAGATGAACGAACTGCAGGACTCCCAATGCAAAAGATAAGAGGTTCCTACAAACCTCTTTATTCCCTAGAACAAATAGGAAAAAAAACCATGACTCAAATTCAACCCTTTTTCAAGCTTGATAGAGACTCCAATGTAAGTGGAAACGTTGCATTTTTATGTTAGTTTCAAAGGAACGTCCTCTTTATTACCTATCTTTTACATTGTGTCCTGTGGTTCCTTTCTGCTCCCCCCCCCCCCCTTCATCAAGGCTGGTGAACTCAGGCCTTGTACTGCAAGCACGGCTCCATTGATTGGAGGACTGGATTAACCCAATAACAACGATGATACTTTTTATTCCATATCCAAATCACTTCCTCAGACAGGAAAACCCCTGTTCCCCCTTTACCGCTGTTTTAGCCTCCTGAAAATGACAACAATTGAGTTGTCATGCCTAAAATAAATAATATTTATTTTTTTAGCCAGCTGGAGTGGTCATGCCTTGAAGCCTTCTCTGCATTATTTTACTTCCAAAAGGTCATATATAATAATAGATGAAGAAGTGGTGTCAACGTCTAAGAAAAACAAGAAGTAAAAGGGCTCAGATTTTCTGTGCTTCCCCATTATTTAATTCACAAGTCCTTTGTCTTTCGGCTAATAAAAAGGGTCTTATTTTGCCTTTCTTTTGCAATCACATGCATTGTCACATGAGGAACAGACAACAATAAGGAACTATCAGAGGAGCTGCTCGTTTCATTTCCTGTCAATGTAATATTCTCTGGCACACACAATGTGCCGAACCTGACCCCGCAAAACAACAAGCCTTCTATTAACAAATAGCTCACGTCAAGTTCCAAGTCTAACGAGCAGTGGAAAAAAAAATTCTTGATATTTTTACCTACAGTTACATATTAACTCTGTTGGATAAGGATTTTATCTAAGCCTAGAAAACATTGTGTAATTTTACTTTTATGGTAAAAGGGAATCTATCAGCAGGATTTCACACACCAAACTAGTTGTACGTGCATGTAGCTCTTTCAAAAGACAAGTTATGCAATACATGGCCAGTCTTTACAAAGACATTAGCGTTTGATCTCTTTTGCAAATGAGGCTGAAGATCTGGAGCCTCTGCCACTCCAGCTCTATTCCCCACTCAGCCCCACCTCTTCCTACATGACTGATGACTCCTTTGCCTGAAGTCATGTAGCATCGAGGCCATTCATCAAGTAGGATGAGTCGGCACTGAGAGGGGAATAGAGCTGGAGTGACCGAGGCTTCAGACCTTCAGCCTCATTTGCATATCAGTTCAAACACTGATTTCTCAGTAACGGGAGGAACAGACTTGTCTTTGAAGGAGCTACATCCACAGACAAATAGTTTCGGTGTGAAATCTTGCTGACAGATTCTACTTAAGAACATGAACACTTGACATAGGAAAATACATTTTTTCATAGGCCAGCGGTTACCTCAAAAAAAAAAAAAAAAAGTTACACTATGTTTCAGGCTGCAATCTTCAGTCCTTAAACCATTTTTCAGACCCCTGAATTAGTTTACACAAACTTATTCAGTTTCAGGGTTTTCTCATGTGGATGTGTCCCTCGCAGTAATACAGAGACCCAACATCCTAACTTCCATCCCATTGGAGCACACAATGGGCATTTCTCATCTCTCCCTGTACACCGATACACATTCTGTGTGATTCACTCATTCCGACTGGTGTCTGCCTCCATCTTTACTCTGATATGATACAACCTGTCCACCCTTGTTGTCTGCCCTCCCTGCAGACCTGGCTGCTTTCTCCACTCTATTCTTTCATTTGCATACTTTCCTCCCTCCATGCTGTTTTCTCTTATCACATATATCCGCTGAAGTTGATCCCGCATCAGTTCTTGGGCAGGACCGGGTCCTGGACTATTCTTGATGAATGCAGCAATTAGCTGTTAGATATAAATGAATACAGTGTGAGACAGGACTGTGAAGTTGGGAGTCGGACGTTTCGCCTACCCACTGCACGGCCCTGGTGTCAGACCCAATTCAGAAATATGATTTTTATGAACATGTTCCTAGATTGAACACAAAAAAAAAAAATCCAACAAGGCCGATTGTTCAGACACCAGTCAAAACAGTCGTTTGTTTCACCAAAATAGCTAACAATTGTTTGCCATGCATGAAAATCGGACATTTTGGCTGGCTTGTGTACGAGGGCCCTCAACAATGAGAAAAGAAAAGGGGATATCTATATTCAAAGCATTAGGCCAGCTATGTAGTACTATAGGGATTTTTTTTTTTTTATAGACATTTATTTAATGTTGCAGTTTGGAAGCAAATTAACACTTTATAAGAAACAAAAAAAAAGCCACAATCAGAGCAAAGGTGTTAAAGTCTTTAACTTTAATAAAAAGTCAAAAGACACCATTTCCCTAGACTGATAGCAAGCAATTATTGAGATAGGCTCTTCAGTGTTCAGAGTCATTGTGGAAAACACACACAGTGTGAACGGGCTGGGCCCCAATCTGTAGAACAAGACCGTGTACATTCCCATCTAGATTCCACAGGTGCATATCTCATCACCGGTGACAACATACCTATAGTATATACTGTACATATAGTAGCTTTTTTTTTCTTTTCTTTTTTTTTCCTTTTTTTAACTCTGCTTCACATCTCTACTATAATAATCTTAATAATAATCTTTATTTTTATATAGCGCTAACATATTCCGCAGCGCTTTACAGTTTTTTTGCACATATTTTCATCACTGTCCCCGATGGGGCTCAAAATCTAAATTCACTAGCAGTATGTCTTTAGATACTATAGATGAGTCTCTGAGTACAAATTTATGAAAACTTTTGACACTCTCATTGCAGGAATGAATGTGTCTCATGGATTTATGTCTTTTTACATCAATTAAGGAATTTGCTCTTCAGACCTTCTGGGGTCATCACACAACACAGAACTAGACCCCCATCAGAGGGCAATAAAACCTTCACACTCCTTATCTATGTGAACTGCTCCAATATTTATGTTCCTCCCTCCCCCATAATGACAATTCTGCTTCACGTCACTTGTCTTATCCATTGCGTTATTTCTGTGCTGTTTTGTGTATAAATATGTGACTCTTCAGATGTTGTATCAGTCTAGCCTGATGAAGAGACCTGAGTAGTCTGGAAAGCTTGCAATGTGTTACCATCCTTTCAGTTAGCCATTAAAAGGTATCAACCACTGAGGACTCTCAATTCTGAATATTCTTCTCTCTACTGGCCAGCATAGTACAAAGATATATATCTTTCCTGTATCACATCTCTACTAGTAATTTCCATTGACCTATAAAAGGGCCCACTGCGTTACGGTCGTGCATGCCGTGCCGTTTTGTCTGTTATTTTTGGCCAAATCTGCCCAATGGATCCCATAGGGAAAATAAACAAACATGTGAACTTGGATGTCAACATAAAGGATACTGAGCTAGAGAGCATTACAAAAGGTTTATCCTACAAATTAAAAAAAAAAAAAAAAAAAAAAAACACAACTTGGTCTGAAGTCAAAATTCCCTCAGCACAAACTCCCCATACATGATCCTTTGCTTTATGCACAAAATACTGAATTGAGGAGTAATGAAAAATTCTTAGAAATCCCCCACTACTTGGAGCAGTGACTTGTCTCTCGCTTATGCACTTTTTCACAGAAAAGAGGAAATGGAATTTTGGGGAATTAGAAGAAACAGATGCCAGAAGATCCCACAGACTTTATGGGCAGAATTATGAGAAATCTACTTTCAAAATACAATCTAAGCACCTTTCGAGAATGAAGTGAGATGCAACTTCCACGTAGCATCCTTGAGTTTTGGCACTGAGAACATAGACATGTGGGTGTATTCCAGATATCCATGGTGGTGAGGTCTCTTACAGAAAGGGAATGTAGCCGACTACTTCACTTTACTGTTCAGACATCTGCTTCCTCAAATGGCCACCTCCACAGACTTTACCCAAATTAGTCTCCACCTCGTCCTTATAAACCTGGACACAGTAAAGGCTGCAACCTTTCCTGCAAGTATTTAGAATTTTTTCAAGGCTCATGGCCATATTACTGCACAGTCCTTAACAGGGTTCTCCAGTGATAAGTTATTACCAAGTGCCTTGTTCTAATGATCAAGGGAGTTCCAATGGTGGGACCTTTAATCGATCATTGACAGAATGGGGCACTTTTACCCCATGAGAATGAAACAGCTCGACTGCCTCGCCATTCCATGCGGGGCTGCAGAGTGCTGCACTTGCCTTTTTCTGAAAGCCCCATAGCGAATTAAGTTCCACATCCTGCCAGTTGATGGGATACAACCCCATTAAAAAGGAGAAATCTTGCAGTGTTCACACTGGTCACTAGCCAATTTAGTTTTAACTTACTGTTTTGGGGGAAAATAAAAAAAATTACACGTATATTAGCAGCAATGAACTGACTATCTTTTGAATTGAAGCCTCTAATTAGCGTGTGCAAGGGTCACTGTGAAAGGAGAGTGAGCTGGGAAATTTCTTGTTTATTTATTAATTTTACTCATTTACATAGCACCATTAATTGCACAGCACTTTACAGACTTTATTGGCACTGTCCCCGTTGGGGCTCACAATCTAGAATCAGTATGTCTTTGGAATGTGGGAGGAAACCAGAGAACCCGGAGGAAACCGACGCAAACATGGGGAGAACATACAAACTCCCTGCAGATGTTGTCCTTGGTGGGATTTGAACCCAGGACCCCAGAGCTGCAATGTTGCAGGGCTAACCACTGAGCCAACGTGCCGCCCATTTGTGATTGAATGCATTATCAGCTGTTTATAGAAGCATTACCTATCATTAGAATCCTGCCTGGTATGATACAGGAAACTGCTGAAAACTCCCACTGAAAGGATAGAAAATTTGAATCTAAAATAGCTCCATTGGCCAGTAAGAAAATGGCAAGGTTTCTGTGTTTTGTGGGTTTTTTTTTTTTACCAATCATGATTTGTAACAAACAACAAAATGCCAAAATTTATAAAAAAAAAAAACAAAAAAAAAAACGAGAGCCACACAATCCGAATTTAAAATTAGGTAATTTTCTGATTATACAGTTCCTTTAAAATTATAAGTCACCTTCCGGTCAAGGTACAAATTAGCCTAAACACAGCTAATGCATAGAGTCCATACCTGATATTCTCCTTCTCCTCGCTGCCATATCAGAATGCAAACTACGAAAACTGTGAATGTCTCCCTCCCACAACTGCCCATGCAAGCTGACTGACCACAGCGATGGATGCAGCTCCAACCTCATGGCAATGGATGTGCAGTGTACACCATGGCTATGACTTTCCACCACATTTTCTATGCAATTGCAGTGTTGTGTTTTTGTTTTGTTTTTTTTTTAAACAAAAAAGTTAGGTACTTAGGATGGAAGGTTGCTTTTAAGGGAATCTGTCACCCTTTTTTTCGACTATGAGCTGCCGCCACTGACATCAGGGGCTTATCTACAGCATTCTGTAATGCTGTAGATAAGTCCTCGATGTAACCTGAAAGATAAGAAAAAAAGAATTAGATTATACTCATCGGGGGGAACTGTCCGGTCTTGGTCCGATGGGTTTTGCGGTCCGGCGCCTTCCATCTTCTAACGGTGACGTCCTCTTTTTCCTTCCTGTCATGGTGCAGGCGCACTGCCCTGTTGAGGGCAGAGCAGAATACTGCAGTGCACAGGTGCTGGACCTCTCCCGGCACCTGCGCACTGCAGGACTCTGCTATGCCCTCAAAGGGCAGAGCAGTGCACCTGCGCAGGAGCCACGCCGGGAAGAAGAGGACGGCATCGTATGAAGATGGGAGGCGCCGGACTGGACGCCGGCGTGAGTATAACATAACTCGTTTTTCTTCTCTTTTAGGTTACATCGGGGGCTTATCTACAGCATTACAGAATGCTGTAGATAAGCCCCTGATGTCATTGGCAGCAGCTCACAGTTGAAAAAAGGGTGACAGATTCCCTTTAAGGATGGGTTTGGATGTACTGCAATCATCAAAAATCTGGAAAGTCCATTTTCGAGGAAAGCCTTTAGGATCAGACGCTATCCTTACCACTATGTATAAGGCCGGGATCACACTTGCGAGAAAATCGGATGAGTCTCGCATGTTAATACCCGGCAATGCCGCCGGCACTCGGGAGCGGAGCGTGCATCTGCATGTATTTCTATACAGCCGCACGCTCCGCTTCCGAGTGCTGGTGGCAGTGCCGGGTATTAACATGCGAGACTCATCCGAGTTTCTCGCATGTGTGATCCCGGCCTAAAGGATAAAAACACTGCTACAGTCATGTGCTTTAGCCATTAGTTGGTCTCTGTCCTGCATCAAGATATTTTAAGTTGTTTTATGAAAGGGAAAAGAGACTGGACTTGTAGGGCAACGCTTGTATTTAGCTACATAACCCTTTCCAGAACTGAACAAAATACATGAGAACGGCCTCTAAAATGACCCGACTGACAATCTACCCGATATAAAGTTCCAACTACAAGCTTAAATCGTCACATACATAAGTAAACCTTCAGAGACATGTTATGTTATGACAACCCAATAATTAAGTAACGAGCTCTTTGCACGCTGATGTTTTTACAAGCCTTGCTCATTATTAAGGCGCAGAGAGACATCATCACGCCAAAGCCAGGAATGCTTGTTGAAACAATCCTCTCAGAAAGACGTGATAAATCCTGCACAAAACTACCAGCCTCACCTTCACCCAAGTGTGTAAAGTTGCACCTCTAAAGGGAATCTAATTCTACATAATTTCCATTAGGTCCCCCCCCTCCACCCCCGATTCCAGGGATGTATAACTTACTGAGCTGCTTGCTGTAGATTTGATTAAAAAAAAAAATCACTGTTTTATCAGCAGGAGATTATCAGTAGCGGACTAGTAAACCTGATGCCATGTAGTCCTCCATATTTATGAGCTTTGTATAACCCCGCCCCTACCACTGATTGGCAGCTGTCTATGCACAATGTACACAGAGCAGCCAATCAGTGGTGTGGTCGGGGTTATACGGAGCTCAGCATTCAGAGAACTGGTAGATCTGCAGCAAATAAAACTGGGATATTATCAAAACTACAGCAAGCAGCTTAGTAAGTGATACATCACTGGTTGCTCTCAAAAGAAGGAGGAACAAACAAGCAGTAACACATTCCCTTTAACAGATCACCACAATGAGAGAGTAAATCAAGCAATAAATGAAAGTCAGTGAGACATTTATAGAAAGAAACCATTTTTGTGAGGTTTTGGTTCACCTTGTAAAGATTCAGATGGTGTAGGGAATTTGTCCAAGAAATGTATGCAAAGTAGCTCTCCTCTAGAATGAAGAAAACTCTTTCTAGAAGAATGCTAATTTCTATACAAAAAAAAAAAAAAAAAAAAAAAAAAAAAAAATTTAAAAGTACTACATTGTTGCCCAAAAAAACTAGACACTGTATGTGATGAAAATTACAGACCATAAAGTCTTTAGAAGAAACCAGCTAAAATAAAGGTTCACATAGTTCAATACACTAATAATGTCCAACCAACCATATGTAGCCACCACTCTCAACTAAAAGCAAGGCCAAGGAAAGACACATTCTCTGTATTCGGGAGGGCCCCACCACACCATGACAATAGTTGCATCTTCTGGTATTGGAACTCCTAGAACTATTTACTGGAAAACTTTGTTTTGTAAGATACAGAAGGAGCTTGTCAGTCAGACCAGACAGGCGGAGAGTCAGCAGCAGCAGCAGAGGAGGAGGGACACTGAGGAGCGGTTAATGTGGCCAAGTAGGCCAAGATTCAGTGTTCACTTTTATAATTATTCTTAGGCCTCATTCACACATCAATATTTGGTCAGTATTTTGCATCAGTATTTGGATGCCAAAACCAGGAGGAGCGGGACTTAGAGTAAAACTATAATTATAAGATTGACACCTGTTCTGTGTTTTGGAAACACTTTTGGTTTTGGCACACAGATACTGATCAAAAATTCTGATGTGTGAATAAGGCCTAAACATGGATTTCCAAAGCAAGTACACCAGCCTCACAAGGTTCAAAATATCCATTTTATTTATGCTGTTTGCATTCCTAAATCTGGAGACATATGCATGACAGTATGCGACCGACAGCTGCTTATAGCATCAAGTTAACAGTATATGTGCAACTAACTTTAATGAAGTTTTCAAGAGTAAACCATAAGTCGTATATGAAAAAGAGTGCATTAGTCACAAGGGTATAAGCTTCCCAAGAGCCTGCAGCTACACTAAGCCTATAACAAGGTTAGGCTCTGTACGCCCATGGACTATGTATGTCAGATAACAGCTGATGACTTCTCTGGTATGTGAAGTAAACTTCGTCATTGAAGAATATTACCATTAATAAAAGTAAGCAACTTCAAAAGGCATCAGCTATAACTTAACAGATGTTTTACATCTCCGTGTACTTCAACAGAACGTCTGGCATTGTAAGCAGATCCAACCGTGTGGACAGAGCTGCCTAGTAACCTCCGCTATACAGTGTCAGCGAGGAAAGGGGGAACACTCTACATTAGCACTTAGGGCCATACGCGCAGCAAAATAGTCGCCATATGCATGCATTCAAGTAGAGGTGAAGGGAAAATACTGAACATTTCACACGTAGTTCTGTCCTTTAAAGACAGTTCACCATCAGTGTAAAATAAAATCTAGGAACATAATTTCTTTTGACTTCTAATGGAAAGATGTGACCTGATAAAATGCATGACCGTCTACAAATTAAGATATTACTGCTGTATAAGATGCCATATAAGATTTGGGGGAACGTACTGGGATCCACCTGTCGGCTCTGATTCCCACTACTTGCTATTGCAGATTAACATTTGGTTATTGACCTGGTTTACACAACCATCCCTGGGTAATGGGTACCAATTAATTAATGAATCAAAAAAGTTTTCAAATTCAAACTTGCCAGGTTAAGCAAATTTTTCCAAAATTTACAGTTAATAAATTAGCTACGGGTCACAAGTAGTTCAATTGCCCTGAAAATATGTTTAACACTCAGAGGTCCATATAAGATCATTTAATATAAACACATTACAATATTTCATATTCAAAAATAAAACGGTCCAAAAATTATCCCTCAGTCATTTGTGATCATGCAGATAGTTCTGTGCAGAACACAGAGTCAAACTGACAGTGTCGCTGTCAGTTGAAGTTTTTCCACCCGCACGGATTCACATGCCTGATGAGGGAGGGGATGGGTTCATACTAATCCAATGGTCCCAGAGTTCACAGGCCCATATCCATTTAAGACCTTTTCAGTATATTAAGCTGTGGCAGTAGTTTGTGATAGTACAGCGATGCATCATAAAGTACCAGTACATGGATAAACTAACGGGTCAGAATCTTGTGTCCCTATAAAATATTGACAAGATTGGCAGTAGGATAAGAAAAAAAAAAGGAAAAAGAAATGGGAGTCATTATAAAAGTACAATGGCACAGTGATCTGAAAGATACTGCACCCATGACAAGCACTACACTATGTGGCAGCTACACAGAGCTATTTTTTCCTGCATATTTTTTTTTTTTTTTTTTTTGAGCTGCAGCCAATATTGCTATGTAGCCCCCAAGCCTAAATCAGGGAACTGTGTTCAAGTCCTAGCAATGCACAGCGTGAACATTTAAATGAAAGCGTTCTCACGTGTAGAACAACAAACTGGCAGGAAGCTGGTGTGCCCTGGCTCCGGCGCATACCTGCTGCTCATAAAATTACATACTAAGCTCTATCCGGGCAGGGATGGAGTGGCGGAAACAAATTATCTGGGCAGATCTGGAATCATATTAGTTTAATATGCAAAATACATCATTATAAAAAGATATGATCTGTATTCAAAACATATTGTAATAATCTAATAGTATAGGATAGGCAGCTCTCAGACACTACTGCCACCCCCTATAGAGATAGAAAAGGTAGCCCAATTTGTGGGCTCCTTATGTCTCGCAAGTGGAAATCCTATGGACTGCCGAGAAGCCTCTAGATTCTAGAAAGATTGTTGCTACAGCCAGTGAAACTTGTGGGATCTGCAGTCTAAGGACTCACTCGTCCTAATGCAGACCACACATACTGATCCATAGACTTTCATTGATTAATACACTCAAATCTTAAAAACAAATCCATGGGTCTGGTCTGTTTGACCAGGATTATATCCCATTCTTATTAGGTATTAATGATCTTATTCGGCCAGTAAAGTCTATGGAGACCTGTAGAAAACAGATAGAACATTGAGGACAGACTTTGCACTTCAGAGTTCCAACCATTTTTCTCTTGATCCATTGGTAAAAGTAAATGGATAAATAAAAGCCCAGACAGTCGACCTGCTTCAGTTAAAGAAAAAAAAAAAAAAAAAAAAAAAAGGACATGGAAGCGTGAATGTAGCCCAAGTCTACCTTCAAATCTACTGGTTACTAAAGCCTAAAAGTGTTACTATACAAGCCCGATATGGACACCTCCATGAAACCTCAGAGTTGTCTGGTTGGAATAGGCATCTACAGACTTTCAATGTCCTCTACCCCTACCTCCATATGAATCAGATTTTGTTCCACGCGTCCCATGCCAAACCCGATCAGACCATTTATGGCCTTACTGGCCCCTCCTGGCTGCCACTTTACTGGCAACAAGTCACCAAAACTTTACATACATGATGTAACTCCTTAAGTCTACATTTCCATTCACCGAGCCCAAGAACAACATCTAAAATATTGACAGAAAAAAAAAGTTCCTATTTGGCGTTTACAACATATAAGTATGGTGGGTTTAAAATAAGGAACCGAGACGATGACTGCAAAGGTTACCCAGTTAGAAGGGGATTTTCATGACGCCATTGGGCAAAATCCTTTCTATTCCCTTTTCTTATGGATTTCACAATTGTAAACAAATAAGTACATTAAATGAATAAAACTTCCGGATAATAGGAGGTCTCAATGTTACTGTAAAACGATGGGATAAAGCAGAGGACAACAAAGAGCAAATGTCCACAGACTGCACATGGGCCTCTAGGCATTACCACAAGCCATTGTACCGTTCCTTAGAAATACCCTGGCCCTCCTTCTATGGCAAGTCCTCCAATTGTCACGTGTGCCTCATAGTATTAATTCTTGGGACCTAAACTGAACAGAACTTCTCTTCCACAGAGCCTGAAAACAGCACCCGAATCAATAAGTTTGCATGTCAAAGTACCAACTCCGACCAGTGCCTGATGTCATGTATTTCTAGTCATTGACCATGAATTCCTTGTGATTTCTTCCCCTCCCCTATTGGGAATAAACTCAATCTCAGCCAAAACATACATGCAGGGGACTAACTGCTGTCAGCTAAATAAGTCTTTGGCCTACAGCTAATGAAGGCCTAATGGACCTTCCATCAGACTGATACCGGCTGTGAGATTTCAGGCCCCGTCACACATAGCGATCTCGCTAGCGAGATCGCTGCTGAGTCACAAGTTTTGTGACACAACAGCAATCTCATCAGCGAGATCGCTGTGTGATACAGCGATCAGCCCCCCTGCTGGTATCGCTGATCGCTCTGGGAAACCTCTGGACTTTTCTTTGGTCGCTGGTCTCCCGCTGGCCAGCATGCATCGCTGCGTGTGACAGGCGGGAGACCAGCGATCTGCTGGTAACTAACGTACACATCGGGTATCCAAGGGACGGGCGTCCCTTCATACACATTGGGTATCCAAGGGACGGGCGTCCCTTAGATACCCGATGTGTATGTTAGTTACCAGCTCCCTGCATCAGCGTGCTGGTAACTAACGAACACAGCGATGCCGCTTGCTCGGTGTCGCTGGTGCTGATCGCTGGTGAAGCTGCCTGTTTGACAACTCACCAGCGATCATGTAGCGATTCACTAGTGATATCATTGTCGGGATCGCTGGCGAGTCGCTATGTGTGACGGGGCCCTTCAGGTAGGTATCTTATACTCTGAGACACTGCGGCATTTCACAAGACATATACTTTGAGAAGTCAGCTAGGCACGGTGCGGCTGACCAGTACAAGGCAAGTTCCCGGCTGACTTCCCTCTGCCCCGTTGACACAGGTTTCTCTGTTAGTGTGTACAGAGGGAGTGACCCATCGGTCATAGGGAGCGGGAAGAAGACATCAGAGAGCGCCTTTCACCGCAGCGTCTCAGAGTAAAACATACCTGGGTGTAGTCAGTGTCTCATTCATGGAACATCAACCTGATAACAGGTTCCCTTTAAACACCATCTTCCAAGAACACCTTATTTGTTTGGGCTCAAATTTGGACATGTAATTCCACCCTAACCAGATGAATGTTTTCCTAGTGATCATCTCAAAACCAAATTTTGTCAAGGAGGCTTAAGTCACATAACCAAAGTGCATATAAGACCTGGCTTGGTTGCACGAATCTCACCTCCACCCTGTCCTACCCATGTCTCATCACTCTGCACCTTACATCTGTGCTGGCCGATTGCAGGTTCATGTAGCCCAAGCTTGAATTTCCTACGATACGTCCAAAGCTTGTAAAAACCAGGAGGTGCAAGTATGGTTCCTTGGATTTAAGATAAGGCACTAAAAGGAAGGAATACACATCAGATAGCGGACGAGGCCAACAAGTGTATGCTCACGTCTCCTGAGCGTGCATGCGTATTGAATCCTGAGAGTCAAGAGTCAAGACACCTCTGCCATCTGAGAAAGAGGTCATTTGCAAATATGGAAGATCTATAACAGAGTTTCACAAACTCCTGTCCTCACAGCCCCCAACATGTCAGGTTTTCAGGATTTCCTTAGTCTTGCACAGATAATAGAAGTAGTAAGGCATCGTAAATTGCCACAAGTTCTCTCATGTGTGCCATACTAAGGAAATCCTGAAGACATGACATGATGGGGGCCGTGATGACAGCAGATTTGAAAATTCTGCTCTATATGCTCCAATGACATATTTATGGCCTTGTTCACACTTTGTGACTGTTTTTTGTTGCAATTACAAAACTTCGTGATTCTACCACTACTGTGTAAATAATAATAAAAAAGCGCGACTGCAATGTGTGAATGCAACCTATGACTATGAGCACAAGGAGTCTTGAGAGGAAACTGAGCACAATCTCAGTTTTTGAGGAGCATTTGAAGAGTTTCAGTTTCTGACCAAAAAGCTGTGTGCACATAGCAATTAGTAGTTTCCTAGATTGTATCTACTAGATCTGATCATGGCCACAGATCAGATCTGAGAAATCTGATTGCTTATTTACGATACGTCAATAATTTTTCTATCCTGAAATGAGATGAATGGTCATCCTGAGAAGCACTGTAAATACACAAAGGATCAGCAGTTTGCAGAATATGGATGAAGTCCTATAATAAATGTTCTATATAGAAGACCAATAACTTTGGTGCGTCCTCTAGGAAAGCTCAGATGTCACAATGCGTCTCTGCTCAATCTGCGAACATGTGCAGTATTGTGCAATCTGCCTGTAACGTTACATTATGTGGCTGCTAAATCCAGATGTAGTTGGAAAAAAAAAAAGTAATAAAAGGCCGCCCTTGGCAGAGGGAGTGGAGGGGAAGTGCTGCTTGCGCAACAGCCTCAGCAGTCCCAACAACTCCCTGCTGTGCAGCGCTCACACGCACAGGAACGGGGATCCTTCAAGGGGACTGCGGACGGCCGACGAGCATTGGCACAGCTTTCCTAGATAGAAAACTACCGAACATTATTAGTGGGATCACCGGTAACTAGAGAGGTCTTATAGACACCCAGATATCAATTCACAATATATGATCCTAGAGGCGTAGAACCCAAACATGACAGTGATACAGCTGTAATAATCTGATCCATGAGTGATATTCTCTCTATTCCAACGATTTATTGTATTTAAAGGCATTGGCCACAGGATTAGGTGATAACTTGCTGATCAGTGTGTGTCCTAGGACTGGGACCGGCAGCGATCGGCAGAATGGTGGTGGGTTATCCCTTTTATATAATGGGGCAGTAGGTCAGAGGCCCAACAGCAGCACCATTCATTCGTTATGGAGATGTCAGAAAAAGCCAAGTGCAGAGATCCGAAGCTCCCTAGAGAATGAATGCAGAACAGGTTGGGCATGCCCACTTGCCAAGCCATTCTTATGGGGATGAGATTACCCCGTTCTGTCCATCAGTGTGGGTCCCAACCAAACAGTTATCAAAGCCTATGGATAAGTGAGAACCTTATTCCTACACAGGATTACTCCATTGATCATTTGAAAGTTCAAGATCAAACAGAAAGCCTGCAGCTTAAAAGGGGTATTTCATTGCTGTACATCATCTTCGGAATGGTTCCAGAAAAGTAAAAAAAAAAAAAAAAAAAATTTTTTTTTTTTACCTCCAAGACTGGCACTGATGCTCCGCACACAATATCGTCCCCCCATAGGACTCCTAGCATTAACATGCTGTGGGGGTGTCACGTGAGCGCTGCAGGCAATCAGCTGAAGCATTAGCATCCTGTCCAAGCCAGCATCTTCCACTCGGATGGAATGTGAACGCTGTGGCCGCTAACTGGCAGCAGCGCTCACGTGACCTCCCAGATTTTAATATCAAGAGTCCGAGAGGGGAGGCAGAAAAGAATTGCCAATCTGGGAAATGAGTTACTTCTGTACATTTTTTGCTTCACCTCCATTTTTGTCTATTTTCTTTACATTTTTTGCAAGACCTGTTCACATACTGCAAAAATTTTGCTCACTGAATTGAAAATGGTCAGCAATAAGAAGCAGACCATTGCTGCACCGACTACTATGGTCCCATTCTCTGATGAGTCTCCCCAGCGCCCATTCAATGAATCAAAGAAAAAGGACAGAGCACACAAAACTGATTCAAGTCTAATATAAAAATTATCGTTTTTTCACTGAATACGTTCTTATAAATGAAGCCGTAGACGGGTATGTTGGGATGCAAAGCGTAGATGCCGCACTTTTCCTCTGCCCTGGTAATAATTGATCATTTTCCCATAAGGCTAAGTTCACACTAGGTAATTTTTGCAGCTGCGTTTAACATTACCAACAAGGTCTCCAGATTATCAATCTGCACATGAGTGTACTCCCCGGAGGGCGTTCCTCATTGAGCGCCGAGATGTTGCATGACAGGAGTTACAATAGGTGTGACTGGTGAGGTCTCCTCTGTTTAGGAACTATTGTATTTATACTGTACATTATGATCTCGAGTGATCATATTCCCCTTACCTAGCCACTATGGAAATTCATTCAAACCAGGTCTTGTCCATGCTCAGCCACCATAAAAAAAATGGCTGCTACAAAGCTCAAATGGCCTCCGTGTGCCGCGATTATGTAAATCCCATGTTGTGTGCAGTGTAAACACGGAGTCTTTCCATTTTCATGGTTTGTTTTTCCATGTTACTTCTTGTAAAGTTGAGCCATTTTGCAGAAGTCAGGACATCATGCAGTTTTATTCTAGCAGTCATTGGGGCACCAGAAATGCAGATTGTGGAACAGCTATGGGGCCCCACGAGATGATGATTAATCCCATGAAGGGGGCTCTGCTACAGCCATCTGGGAAAGGGCAAGGGCCCGGATTTGTTTGGCTAACAAAACCATGTTGCATCTAATTTTTCCATTAGAGAAGGTACGCCAAGACCCATATATTACACTCTGTCCCATATGTGGTCTGTGGACCCCCCATTAGTAAAGGGGGGTGGCCTTGAAATATTCTCTGATTCAAGGACGTAGCATGTTATTCAGTGACCAGCACAAGCCAGGCTCTGGCATCCTTCCCTGGCAACAAGGTTGATAGCAATATATGTTAGGGTATTAGTGGGCCGTTTTAGTTGGACAACTTCTTTAAAATGGGATTGTCCATAGAGTTTTATTTTATTTTTTTTTTTAAGAAGGATCATCAATTTTGGAACAAATCAAGCTGGACAAGTCTCTTGAAGCAAGGATCACCAAGCTACGACTTGCCTACTTTGGACACCTTATACTAATGAGAAATCACTAGAGAAGGACATCAAGGTCGGAAGAATAGAAGGAATAAGGTAAAGAGGAAGACCAGGAACCCTATGGCTTGATAGTATCAAGATAATAGCGGAGAAGACCCTGGTGGACCTATCTAGACTTGCACTAGATCGATCTTCCTACAGATAGTTAGTCCATCAAGTTGCCATGGCTCGAGATGAAGCTGAAGGCAGATAATAAATAGCAGCAAATGTAATAAAACAGAAAATAATCAAAAATTCAAGATTTATAAATAGCCCAGTATTCCTGGGGACCCTAAAAGCAGCTGCAGCCACGTGCTCTCTCTAGACTTTGCTGCAGCAATCATTTGCTATATATCCATGTGACTGCTGCAGAAAGTCTCAGGCCACATAGATCTCGTCATACATGTGATTGGCCGCAACGGTGCTCTATGTACACCACATGACTGCAGCAGAAGACTCCCGGGACCACTTTAGTCTATTCCTGTAATATTTGGGGGGGGGGGGGGGGTGTTAAAAACATGTATTATGGTTGTTTCTCATTTTGTCATGGACTGCCATTTACTGATTTTATTTTTTTATTTTATTTTTTTTTTTACTTTTTTTAAATCTTTAAGTCAATCCATTTAAGGCTGGATTCACAGGAGCATATTTCACGGTCCGCATTTGGACCACAATGCCCGATCTCGCTGCAGGTCTCTCGACTTGAACTTCCAGCCGAACGTGAGGTTGTAAGGTCGGGTTACGAGATTCCCGCTGCCACCCCAGACATTGCGGTTGGCATACCATGTAATACGCTCATGTGGACCCGACCTTAGACGGTCTAATGACCGTGCGTCAGATCTGGCACGTAAGATACATGAAAAACTACTACAATAAGTTTTTTTGGCAGTAGCACAATTGTCCTTCAAATAACCTTCAGAATTCTCATCTGTACAGAAACACTTATAACAATGTAACACAAAAAGGCAAAAAGGATAATAAAGGAGGAAGACTCCAAATTTTTTTGAAGGAATTTACCCCCTCCTCCAACCCACACACAAAGAAAAAAAAAAAAAGCACTAAAACATTTAGCATATATTGGTGCCATAGCTCTCGAACACAACATTAACCAATATGGCCGCCATCACGACCCAGCTTTCCTAGACTCCAGAACTTTTACCAACACAGGCCTTGCTCAGACGTCCATATTTTTGCATCCATTTTTGGTCCATGTGTCAGTTTTTACCATCGGTTCGGCATTAATTTTTCTCATTAGGAGCGTTAGATCCAGACATTTCTCCATTTTTTGGTGGACACAGGGACTGCAGGAAAACACGGACATGTGAACAGCCCCCCATAGACTATAACGGCTGCAAGTTCTATCAATGAAAATGGACGTAAGGAAAGGACTGAGCGAGGCCTCAGCTGAAGTTTTTCTTTCTTATTTAAAGAGGAAAGTAACTTTGTAAATATTTTGAAATATACAAAATATAAACAAATAAGCGGAAGAACGAGATATAACCGGCAGCAGGCAGTACATGGCCGACACGTACGTGATCAGGTCCTCCCAGCAGGACACCACACTGGACCCTACTCCTGACAGGTCCCCTTGAGCCCCCCTCCATGACTGTGCACATTCAGTGTATAGGAGAAAGTATGCAAACTCCAACCATAGAAACCCAGCATGGAGGAGATTGAGGGGGGGGGGGGGGGCCACTGGGAGCCAGGACCAAGAAAACATTAACCCCATCCACAGCTTTCTGGTCCCTCCCCACTCCCCCCCCCCCCCCCCCCCCAAAGAAAAGTTAAATATTTAATTACGTAACTGTAAACTTCCGCAATTGGATCAACATCACACAAAATGATCTGACCAGTCAGGTTGCATTAGACGTGTAAGGGGACAATATGGCGGAGTAAACGTTTCTCAGCCACTCATCATCGTCCAATCTGATCACGGCCAAATCTTAAAGTGTTTCTGATTATGAGACCTCACAACCCATCCACAGGAGGTTCTGCAGCATCTGGGGCAAAAGAAGATGCAGCTTCCGGCCGGCAGGTGACACTTCTCATTCTTTTCCCACCAGTACCATTTCTAGAAACTTTTTCTCATTCCTGGGGCGAAAGTAGAGGAAGCGGAGACGTCACTCTCCTCCGGCATCGGCTCAAATCCTGGCCGATAAAGTATGTGAACCCCCACACCTTCTGATCAGCAGATCTAATGACCCGCCAGCATTATTGGGTCAGTGGATCACTGGGAAGAATCCGCAGGCGTCGTCGCCTGGTCTTGGACGGATTTCATAATATCCCATTTTTTTTTTTGTCTTTCGCGGAGGGTTAAATTATGCAAATAACTTTTCACTCTTCTCTACGGCGATAAACATTTTCCACAGGCAATTTTATGTGATTTTTATTTATTTTTTTTACCGGTGTTTAAATGATTAAAAAAAAAAATAAAATGTATTTGGGCCGACCAGATCCGACCGATATCGCCTGGCATCGGCTGTGATGTAACCGTGCTGTCAGTCCCCACCCCCCACAGGGTGACATGTCGGCGCCGCCCGCGGGGTCCGCTCACCTGCTGTGACTGCTTAGAGGGGGGTAACTCTACTTCCATCATGGTGGCCCCTAGCCCCGGCCGGGTACGTCCTCGGTGAACTTGTCGCAGTATATCCCGGTGTGTCGCGCCTCCCCCTCGTTACTCTTCCCGGACCGGAGACTCCTCACTCTGTTCTCGGGACTGTCCTAAACGCTATGACGGGGAAGTCCGGGGCAACACGGCCAAAGTCGCCTGTCAGGCCCTCTCAGCCAATCAGCGCGCAGAATCCCTCTACTCTCCGCCCACTGGCGATGACGCAAAACATCACGAGCGGCGGGCGGAGTCACGGAGCGCTTACCACTTTTCGGCCACGCCCTCTTTAGTGACCCGTTGACTGCCGGATGGAAGTTGACGTCATGCCTGGAAAGTTCAGATTCTTATACAACGCTGCGATTTTACAGTCTGAATAGGGTTTAATACAGGGTTTGGTGGCAGTGTCGTCACCTTTACATGTTAACTTCATAAATTGAAGCAAATACTGTAAAAGAAGGTGTGCAGAGAGGTGCAAGCTAAAGGGATTGTCAGAAACAGCGCCCCATGTGTGCACAGGTCGTGTGCGGTATCGCAGCTCAGCCCCATTCCATAACTGCAAACGGGACCAAATGGTCCTGGACGGTCAGCGGAGACTGCGGCGTGCGTATGCGGTGTCACCGGGCGTCCGTGGGGCAAGGAGGATGGTAAGTCTGGCGACCACACCTGTGCCACGGCTACAGCACCTGACAGGGGGGGGCGCTGTTTTTGAGCACAACGCGGCCATTTTTGGCAAATCCTGGAAAACCCCTTTAACTTCTTAAGGAGGCAGACAATATTCGTTTTTCTGCGTTCGTTTTTTTCTTCCAAGAACCATAACTATTTTCGTGGGGGGTTTTTTCCATATGGGTTCACATGGCGCCATTCATTTTACCATGTGATGTTGTGCCGAGAAATGGGAAAAATCCAACTACGGTGAAATAGGGAGAAAAAAAAGGCAAATGCCGCCATTGTTATCTGGGGTTTTATGTTTTTATGACGTTTATTGAGCGGAAAAAAAACAACAACTTGTCAGCGCGATTAATATTTTTTAACTATTATTTTTATGATTATTTTCATCATTTTATTTTTTTTTATTTATTATTATTATTATTATTATTATTATTATTATTTTCATCATTTTATTATTGTTTTTATTATTTTTTTTTGTATTTTTTATTTTTATTATTATTTTCATCATTTTATTATTTTTATTATTTTTATTTATTATAATTATTTTCATCATTTTATTATTTTTTATTATTATTATTATTATTATTATTATTATTTTTTATTATTATTATCATCATTATGTTAGTGGCCTCAAATTGCCATTTTCTAAGACACATCACTTGTCTCATTTTACGCTGCAAATACACAGGTATCAGGTTTTGCTGTATTTTTGGTGCCGAAACCCAATGAACTTAAATCAGATTCTTTTTTATGCACTAAACTTTATCAGCATGCACAAGAGACAAATTTAAGGCTATGTGCACACGCTGCGGATTGGCCTGCGGTTTTCCCTGCAGTTTATCACCTCTACAGTGGAGGAGATGGCAAACCGCAGCAGAATCCGCAGAAAGAATTGACATGTTATTTCTTTCTCCGGATTCAAAACCGCAGCTTTTCCGCAGATAAAAATCCGCAGCATGTGCACTGCAGAATGTAAATCCCATAACATGCTACTGTACACTGTCTGCAGAACTGCTGCGGATCCGCAGCAAAAACCGCAGCATGTGCACATAGCCTAACCCTGACATAAGCACAGCAATAAAAATGCAGCAAAAACTAACCAGTAAGCAAAACCTGCTTTTTGGATGCAGCTTAAACCTTGCATAAAAAACTCAGCAAAAACGGGAACATGTGAACACAGCCTTATGGGCCCCGAGCTTTAGTTTTTAGTCGTACCATTTTTAGGTCCATATGGCATTTTCTTAGCTTTTTTATTGTATTTTTTGTGGGGAGATGGGTGACAATAAAACAAAAAGAGTATTTTCGAAAATTTGTTTAAACTTTTTTGTTTGTTTACTTTTTATTTTATTTATTTTTTACCGTATTGATGAGTTTTAACTTCAAGGAAGTACCCTTCATCACTGGCCACTCAGAATTTTAAAGGGTTAGGCTGGAGTCACACTAACCTGCGCAAAATACTGTCTGTATCTTACATGCGTAATACGGATGACAGACCCCTAAATAGTGCTCCGTAGGTCATCCGTAATCAAGGTGTGGTCGCGTATTTTGCGCATGTCAGCATCCGTATGTAATCCGTATGTAATCCGTATGGTGAGATTTTCTCGCAGGCTTGCAAAATGGACATATAATGGAGCCCTATGACAGTTTTAATAAAGAAATGAAAGAATAGATATAGACACATAGAATGCATATATATATATATATATACACTCACTGGCCACTTTATTAGGTACACCTGTCCAACTGTGTGTTAAGACTTAATTTCTAATCAGCCAATCACATGGCGGCAACTCAGTGCATTTAGGCATGTAGACATGGTCAAGACAATCTCCTGCAGTTCAAACCGAGCATCAGTATGGGGAAGAAAGGTGATTTGAGTGCCTTTGAACGTGGCATGATTGTTGGTGCCAGAAGGGCTGGTCTGAGTATTTCAGAAACTGCTGATCTACTGGGATTTTCACGCACAACCATCTCTAGGGTTTACAGAGAATGGTCCGAAAAAGAAAAAAAATCCAGTGAGCGGCAGTTCTGTGGCCGGAAATGCCTTGTTGATGCCAGAGGTCAGAGGAGAATGGGCAGACTGGTTCGAGCTGATAGAAAGGCAACAGTGACTCAAATTGCCACCCGTTACAACCAAGGTAGGCAGAAGAGCATCTCTGAACGCACAGTGCGTCGAACTTTGAGGCAGATGGGCTACAGCAGCAGAAGACCACACCGGGTACCACTCCTCTCAGCTAAGAACAGGAAACTGAGGCTACAATTTGCACAAGCTCATCGAAATTGGACAGTAGAAGATTGGAAAAACGTTGCCTGGTCTGATGAGTCTCGATTTCTGCTGCGACATTCGGATGGTAGGGTCAGAATTTGGCGTAAACAACATGAAAGCATGGATCCATCCTGCCTTGTATCAACGGTTCAGGCTGGTGGTGGTGGTGTCATGGTGTGGGGAATTTTTTCTTGGCACTCTTTGGGCCCCTTGGTACCAATTGAGCATCGTTGCAACGCCACAGCCTACCTGAGTATTGTTGCTGACCATGTCCATCCCTTTATGACCACAATGTACCCAACATCTGATGGCTACTTTCAGCAGGATAATGCGCCATGTCATAAAGCTCGAATCATCTCAGATTGGTTTCTTGAACATGACAATGAGTTCACTGTACTCAAATGGCCTCCTCAGTCACCAGATCTCAATCCAATAGAGCATCTTTGGGATGTGGTGGAACGGGAGATTCGCATCAGGGATGTGCAGCCGACAAATCTGCGCCAACTGTGTGATGCCATCATGTCAATATGGTCCAAAATCTCTGAGGAATGCTTCCAGCACCTTGTTGAATCTCTGCCACGAAGAATTGAGGCAGTTCTGAAGGCAAAAGGGGGTCCAACCCCTTACTAGCATGGTGTACCTAATAAAGTGGCCAGTGAGTGTATATGTATTCCATGTGTCTATATCTATTCTTTCATTTCTTTATTAAACCTGTCAGTGTGAGTTTACTGTATCGTGCACTGAATTGCCGGCTTTGCTAAAAGACACCGGGTGCGTATTTCTCGCAGGTCACATGTGTGTTCCGTGTGTAATCCGTATTTTTTGCGCACCCATAGACTTGCATTGGCGTATTACGGGCGTAGTACGCTGACAATCGCAGCATGCTGCGAGTGGCACGGAGCGTAGAATACGGATGAGAAATATACGGCTGGTGCGAGGGACCCCATAGAGAATCATTGGTCCGTGTCTAATGCGTGCTTTTTGCGCCTCTCATTCTCCCGTATTCCTCGCCAGTGTGACCCCGGCCTTATTCCAAAAACAATGTTACCCCCTTTCCATAATTCAACTGATTGCTGCTGGGGTCCATCGCTGGGATATCCATTCAGTGATGGAGGGAACAGGTGAGAGGGTTATTCATCAGCTATGACACTGCTGGACAAAGCCAGCGCTCAGCACAGTCCCATGGAAAAGTAATGGAGTGGAGGTTGAGCCTGCGCACCCCTGATCCATTCAAGATGGGGATCTTTCCAACAGACTAGACCTCAAAAGCGGTGGCTCTTATGAGAACCATACCCAAAAATGGGCATTACCAGGTAATTCCTGAGTATGCGGCGGTATTCTCAGCGTTCCTGAAGGTGGGTTTTACTTATCTTTGAATTTGAATTGTAAATCTTGCCTCCACACTCACCCCTCCACCACTATAGCAGGAGCACATATCACCATTACACTGTGATTAAGTATTATCCTCATAATGTTTCTGAACAAAACACATTATACAAGGAACAATTTTACCAAACAAGGCTCAAATAATCCGGCAACACCATGACCACTAAATAGTGATTTAATAGCCTAGTCACACTGTTACTGAGCAAACACCATTATCAATAATACCGCTATACAACTGCCACCACATAGTAACCAAATAATACCACAATACTGCTAGTAAAAAAATGCATTTTATTTAGAGCAATATCACCACCATACTGTGAAACTATAGAGGAAGATATCAGTTTTACATGTGTGCTATGTACACTGCAAAAGTAAAAGCCATACAGATAAATCCACTGAATCTTTTTTTTATTGCATTATACTATATGGAGGACTATGGGAGTGCATTATACTATATTGAGGACTATGGGGAGTGCATTATACTATATGGAGGACTGAGGAGTGCATTATACTGTACGGAGGACTTTGGGCTTCCTTATACTATATGGAAGACTTGGGTGCACAATACTATATGAAGAATATGGGATGCATTATAATATATTGAGGACTATGGGGAGTGCGTTATACTATATGGAGGACTATTGGGTGTACATTATACTGTATAGAGGACTATGGGGAGTGTACTATACTATATGGTGGTCTATGGGGAGTGTATTATACTATATGGAGTGACTATGAGGCACATTATACTATGTGGAGGACTATGGGGTGTGCATTATACTAGGTGGAGGATTATGAGGAGTACATTATACTATGTGGAAAACTCTAGGGAGTGCATTATGCTACGTGGAGGACTATGGGATGCATTATACTATATGGAGGACTATGGGGAGTACATTATACTATGTGGAAAACTCTAGGGAGTGCATTATACTATGTGGAAGACTATGAGGTACATTATACTATGTGGAGGACTATGGGTTGCATTATACTAAGTGGAGGACTATGGGGTGCATTATACTAAACAGGCAAAATGCTGCCAATTCATTGAGTGATTAGATTGGTTATGCCGAAGCAGAAATCATTCTTCTCAGCAGCATATCGCCTGGTGAAAAATGCAGATGTGCTGCTAATAAGATGATTCTGTATGAGGACAGATTGATCTATTAGCGATCATTCTGTGCCCATCATTCTTCATCAGCCTGTGTAAATATGAAGAGAAACAGGCGTCAAACAACTTCAATATTGTTGATCCCGCTCATCTAACGGCCTCAACTCAGCGCATGAAAATACAACCAAAATGTTTCGGTGTGATGGTGCAATATGTGAGCATTTAGGTCCCCACTTTTGCCCAGGGTCCCACGTTGAATAAAACCGACCCTGGTTATGGGAGCAGCGAGAATAAAATATGAGCAGATACTGTCTGAAGAAGATCACAGCAGAAAAGTCTATGGGGATCCATTAAAAATAAATGGATGCTGGATACATATTTAGCTCCCGAGTAATTTAGATGATTTGAGTTAAATAAGTTAAATTATTATTTTTTACTGATGGGCTATAATCCCCCCCCTTCTTCCTTCCCTTACCCTATATCCCCATACCTATTTTTTCCTTACTCTTACTACTATGTCTTCTCCCTCATGTCTTTCTCTTCTTTTCTCTACTTCCATACTTAAATAATGTTTAATTACTCACATAATGGTAGTTTATGGTCTATTGTATTGTACCCTTTCTTTGTTATTAAAAAAAAACAAAACTTTAATAAATATTTTCTGAAAAAAAAAAAATAAATGGATGAAAATTGGAGGACATGCTTTTTACTTTAGTTTCTCATCCGTATTCTATCATAGAATCATAGAATCGTAGAGTTGGAAGGAACCTCCTGGGTCATCTGGTCCAACCCCCTGCTCAAAGCAAGATTCGCTAAATCATCCCAGACAGATGTCTGTCCAGCCTCTGAAGACTTCCATTGAAGGAGAACTCACCACTTCTCGTGGCAGCCTGTTCCACTCATTGATCACTCTTTAACCGTCAAAAAGTTTTTTCTAATATCTAATCTGTGTCTCCTCCCATTCAGTTTCATCCCATTGCTTCTAGTCTTTCCTTGTGCAAATGAGAATAAAGATGATCCTTCTACAATGTGACAGCCCTTGAGATATTTGTAGACAGCTTTTAAGTCTCCTCTCAGTCTTCTCTTTTGCAAGCTAAATATTCCCAAATCATGCAACCTTTCCTCATAAGACAGGGTTTGCAGACCGGTCACCATTCTGGTCGCTCTTTTCTGAACTTGCTCCAGTTTGTTGATGTCTTTTTTAAAATGTGGCGCCCCAAACTGGGCACAGTATTCCAGATGAGGTCTGACCAATGAGGAGTAGAGGGCAATAATGACTTCACGTGATCTAGACTGTATGCTTCTGTTAATACATCCTAGAATTGCATTTGCCTTTTTTGCTGCTGCATCACACTGTTGACTCATATTCAGTCTGTGATCTATTAGTATACCCAAGTCTTTTTCTTCTGCTATCTCCTTCAGTACTCTGGGGTGTAATTCATCTGGACCTGGAGACTTGAATTAATTTAGGTTAGCTAAGTGTTTTCTATCTTTCTGCTTATAGATATCCTGGATTCTTCTATTCCCTTAATAGGACAGTGAAGAACAGTTGATGTTACATTTCCATTCTGAGAGAAAACAGTTACCGTATTTTTCGGACTATAAGACGCACCGGACCATAAGACGCACCCCTATTTTCAGAAGGAAAATAGGGAAAAAAATAATAATGTGTCAAATGGGGGTCCGTCTTACAGTCCGAATTCAGCTTACCTGGGAAGGGATCCGGCACAGGTGGAGAAGTAGTCACAGGGGTCATTCAGTGGTCCAGGCTCGTGCGGTGGCGGCGTCTCTGTGCTGGGGCAGCTGCACTGGGGCAGCTGTGGCAGGGGCTGCTGTGGCAGGGGCTGCTGTGCTGGGGCAGGGGCAGCTGTGGCAGGAGCAGGTGTGGCAGGGGCAGGTGGGCAGGGGCAGCTGTGCTGGGGCAGGGGCAGCTGTGGCAGGGGCAGCTGTGGCAGGGGCAGAGGCAGCTGTGGCTGGGGCAGGTGGGCAGGGGCAGCTGTGCTGGGGCAGCTGAGGCAGGGTCAGCTGAGGCAGGGTCAGCTGAGGCAGGGGCAGGTGGGCTCTGCGGTGGTGGCAGCGGGCGGCGCTCTGCGGTGCGGTGGTGGCAGCGGGCTGTGCTCCGGTGCAGGGGCGGCGGCTCCGCCGGCGTTTCTTCGCAGCCCGGAGGCCACCGCACACCCCTTGCTGGGCGCCGCCATGTTGCGGTGGCCTCCGGGAGCATGGACGCCGGCAAGATGGCCGCCGGTCCGGGGACGGCGCATGCGCAGCTTCAGATCTCGTGCCGAGATCTCGTTGCCGAGATTTGAATCTTGTCCCCCGAGATCTCGGCATGAGATCTGAAGCTGCGCATGCGCCGTCCCCGGACCGGCGGCCACCTTGCCGGCGTCCATGCTCCCGGAGGCCACCGCAACATGGCGGCGCCCAGCAAGGGGTGTGCGGTGGCCTCCGGGCTGAGAAGAAACGCCGGCGGAGCCGCCGCCCCTGCACCGGAGCACAGCCCGCTGCCACCACCGCACCGCAGAGCGCCGCAGAGCCTCGCCCGCTGCCACCAGCGCACCAGGTACCGTGCATTGCGACCATAAGACGCACCCCCCACTTTCCCCCAAAATCTTAGGGGAAAAAAGTGCGTCTTATGGTCCGAAAAATACGGTAGTTAAAAAAATCAGTTTTTAACTAATCCATTGTTAAAAGTCAATGGATAAAAAAAACTTAAGTTTACCTCCTTCAGATTTTCAAAAGCCGGATGAGGGAAAAAAACTAATGCAACACGGATGTAAAGAAAATTGGATGACACGTGTGAGAAGTACGGTCCTCAAAAATGGAAACGGGTGTGTGAATGTAGCCATATAAGCAGTGCTGCTTAAAGTATATGTCCCAGACTGTTCTTGGCTCCAATCCTTACACTTTCTTGACAAGTTTTTGTGATGTACAATGTCGGCAAGATATGTTTTCTGTTGCAATGTGCTAACAAATCCTCCATCCTAGGACATTGTAAACTGTCAGTAATAGGAATTCCTTCCCCCAGGTTTTATCAACCCTGCCACTTCCTCTGGAAGAGCAGGAATGTTAATTAGCTAGACCATCTTCCTCACACCATTTGGCTTCTCTCAGCTGAAAGAGAAAAAAAGTGCGGGAACTAAACTCTTTGTTTGAAACCAGGAGTTTGAATAAAACAATAAGGGATTGTCCCGCGAAAACCATACCCAGCAGAAATATAAAAATCATATTTCTGCGATCCGAGCAGACCCAGCTTCGCTGTGGTGCCTGTTGCAAAACTCTCGGATGTCCAGAACCTGAGATATGATTTGCGCCCAAAATGGACGGTCATATCGCATAGATGTTTGATGTTTTCTTGATGGGCTCATTACGCTGGGAAACATGATACCACTGATGAGTCCATACCAGCTTCTCCCATAAAGTTATAGCTAATCTAAGTTTTGTAGCCAAAACATAACTTGGATAAGAGAGGTGGGATCAACCCAGAATGCACCTCTCTGTGATGTCACATAGGAAAGTCTATAAGGCATTTCCTGGGCAAACCAGCTCAGAACAGCTCAAGTCGTCGTGCTAGAAAGATCCAGATGAGCGGAGAAGTGCAGCTCCGCCTCCACCCACCATAGCCGCATGGTCTGCCTAAGGAACAATATGGAACTGTGAGTGTAATCTCTTTGTTTTCTCCACTTTTATTTTATACCTGTACTGTACATATTTTATGTCTCAATTTTATAGCAACTTTTATCTGTAATCACTGTCCTCTTTCGGAAAATAAATGAAATAATTATTTAGATCTGTCTCCATGCTCTAAGAATCGAACTATACGCCTTTGATAGATAATCGCTACTAATTCAAGGGGTTTGCCACGGACCCTCTTAATTTAACACTGTGAATTAAGTAACCGTGACTGGTGGCAGCGCGTTGTATACGGCTATAGAGGCTTGCTGGCAGTCTAGAAGGGTCTTATATTGCTGAGTAAGGGGCTTCAGCCACAGCATTGATAATTCCCTTACTGCAGAAGCCTAATTGCCGGTTCACAACAGGCAGCCCGTCCGGCGACTAATTATCCTAGGTGCAGTTCCCTGACTGACCTGAGGGTAAGGGGGGCGCCGGAGAGCTGCGAGTTCCAAAGTGGAACTGAGAAAGTGGGATATACATAAATCCCCGCAGTACTTGGAAGATTGATAGCAGTGGTGGGGCATCCAAATTAAACTCCCCCTGCGGCAAATTGTAGAGCGAGATTAGCTTGCTGGATATTTTTGTCACATGGTGCCGGTGGTGGGATAACTAAGATAAGCCCCAACGGTGCCTGTGATAGCCGTGTGCCGGCATTGTGTCACGTCCCTCCGTCCGCTGATACACCCGGGTCAGTGGTGGGATTGTGACATAGTGGTGACACAGGGTCCGCTGTCCGTCGCGTTTTGGTGGCAGCGGGACCCCCCGTTAGTGTCGCCCGTAAGTAGACGAACGGCGGTGGGCTGTTCGTCACATATTGGTGGCAGCGCGGTGGGATAATCCTAGAGCATTAGTGATTTGGTTTGAGCAATCATTCCTCTCACTAAAAACCTGCACGGTTCCTGCGGGAATCCTGCATCATAGGTTTTGGAGAACAGACTCAGTGGTTACTAGTCCTGAGACATTAGTGTGTACTTGCAAGTATCCCCCTCCCGTTTCTTCGTTTTTCTTTTTCTATCTTTTATTTGGCAACCATGGCGGCAAAAGGAGAACCTTGGTACACCCGGCAGACAAAGGAAGTTCTTGCTGCGTTATGCACGTACCAAGGCCTTGACGCCACGAACAAAAACAGAGCTCAAATGATCGCGGCTCTAGTGCAGCTGGACAACGACCAGAATCCAGCGAGCGCAGAAGTTGGCCCAAGTTGCAATGGGGCTGCAGCAGAGGCTCCACTCCTGAGCGCTGGCCCCACATTCAACCAGAACGGGGTGGACCCCTATCTGCAAATGGCCTTGGACGAACTCCCCGCCGAAGACAGTGATGGGCGGGTGAGGCTGATCCAGCAAGCTCGAGAGAGAGCAGAGCAGCGAGCCGAGCGCCAGGCGGAGAGAGCTGAGCGCCAAGCTGAGGCTGAGAGAGCCGAGCGCCAGGCGCAGAGGGCCCATGAACTGGAGGTACTCCAGCGGGGTGGGAATGCCCTCACAGCCCGAAGCCGTGAGCCCAGCAGCGTCCAGACTCCTAAACCCCGGCCAGAGCATTTTCCCGTGATGGAAAAGGACGGGGACTTGGACACATTTCTGCGAGCCTTTGAGAAAGCCTGCAGACAGTACCAGCTGCCTAGAGACCAATGGGCAAGGTACTTGACCCCAGGGCTAAAAGGCAAAGCCCTGGAGGCATTTGCTTCTCTTCCGCCAGAAGCCGATGATGACTATGACGCCATAAAGCAGGCGCTGATCGCCAAATACCGGCTGAAACCTGAGGTATACCGAAAGAAGTTCCGACACCTCCAACGTGGCCCACACGATAGCTACAGTGATGTGGTGCAAGGACTCAGGACCCACTTTGACCAGTGGATCCATGGACTGTCCGTTGAAACCTTTGAGCAGCTACGGGACCTGATGATCAAAGACCAGTTCCTGCATCTCTGCCCAGCTGAGGTCCGACAGTTCATCCTGGACCGCGAACCAACGAACGCGGACAAAGCGGCGCAGATCGCCGACAACCACGAGGCCAACCGGAAGCCCGAGACGCGGAGGCCAGTCGCCACCAGCTGGAAAGGGGGTAAGCCAGCAACCAACCCCAATGCCCCAGCTAGCCGTCCCTCCGGAGGCCCTGTCCCTGTTGCCAACAACAGGCCGGCTACTGACAGTCGCCTGTGTCACCACTGCCAGCGGCCTGGTCACTTCTTTTACACCTGTCCGAACAGGCCGAAGAACCCCCCAGCCAAGGCCCCCGGGCCCAATGCCTCTGTTCTTTTGGTGGGAGGTGTGGTTGGGAGGGCTGACGACAACGTTCAACCTGTTCAGGTGGGGGCCCGTCTTGCTACAGGCCTCAAGGACACCGGGGCTGAACGAACCCTCATCCGTCCTGGACTGGCGGCCCCTGAAGAGTTTGTTGAGGGGAAAACCCTGACTGTCACCGGGATTGGAGGCACCCGTTGTCCCTTGCCAGTGGCACGAGTTTTTCTTGACTGGGGTGCCGGGAGCGGGTTGAGGGAGGTGGGAGTGTCTGAAAATTTGCCCACTGATGTTTTATTGGGGACTGACTTGGGGAGGATGGTTGCATACTATGTCCCTGACACCCTTCCCCAAACTGATAATAAGGGTAACGTTAACCCTGATGATGTTGATGATGGGAAACTGAATGTGTTACCTGCTAATGCCTTGATGAGTAATGATGCAACTAACAACCATTCTTTCCCCAGGTACGATGCTGATGCTGATGTGAATGTACCAAAGCAAACTGATAACCATTCTTCTCCTAGGAAGGATGATGATGATGTTGATGTATCTGTGCCGACTGAACCCGTTAACCCTTTCTTTGAAGCGGTAGATGTGTCCACAGGTACCGAAGTGCTCAGCCCCGTCACTCTGCGGAGTGAGACGGCTGAGGAACCCCTGGCAGGAGTAAGCAACGGTGCTCAAGGAAATGGGGAGGTGCATGGGGACCATGAGGAAGGTAATGCCATGCAGCTGACCAGTGCCACCGAGGAAGGTAACTGGCCCATAAGTAGCACTGCTCCTGAAGTGTTGGGGGTGGATGGGGAGGTAGAGCCCAGGGCAGCACCAGCTGGTGGGTCTGCAGAAATCCCCAGGGAGACAGCATACATAGCAGCTGTCACACGCAGTCAGAGTGCCCAGATCGCAGGTAACGCACTGTCTTCTGGACCCTCTGCTGCTACAGGAGAGACTGAACCAGAGGTGAACCCAGAGCCGGTTCCAGAGGGTCCCAGTAAAGAGGGGACCCTGACGTCACTTCTGGCAGCCTCCAGCATGGAGTTCCAGGCTGCTCTGCACTCAGATGCCAGCCTGGAGAAATTGAGAGGTCTCGCCGAGACACCCACCTCCAAGTCTGATAAGGAGAGGGTGTTCTGGGAACGAGGAAGGTTGTACCAGGAGACAGTACCCGGAGATCCTAAAAAGGAGTGGTTGAGGGAAAGACAGCTGGTCGTCCCCTATCAGTTCAGAACTGAGTTGTTGCGGATTGCCCATGAGATTCCACTCGCTGGACACTTGGGGATCAGCAAAACAAAGGCACGGCTGTCTCAACACTTCTATTGGCCCAAGATGGGGACAGATGTAACACACTACTGCCGCTCCTGTGCCACCTGTCAAAAAGTGGGTAAGGCGGGGCCTGCTCTTAAGGCTCCCCTTATTCCTTTGCCGGTGATAGAGGAGCCTTTCCAGAGAATCGCGGTGGACATTGTAGGACCGCTGTCCGTCCCCAGCAGCTCCGGAAAGCGATACATTCTCACCGTGGTAGACTACGCTACCCGGTACCCAGAGGCAGTAGCTCTGTCTTCAACCAGGGCAGATAAGGTGGCTGACGCACTGGTGACCATCTTTTCAAGAGTAGGATTTCCCAGGGAGATGCTTACCGATCAAGGGCCCCAATTCATGTCTCGCCTAATGGAGGCTCTCTGTGAGAAAATGCAGGTGACGCAGCTGGTATCGAGTCCGTATCACCCACAGACTAATGGTTTGTGTGAACGTTTCAACGGTACCCTCAAACAGATGCTCCGCATACTGGTTGAGACCCAAGGGCGCGACTGGGAGCGGTACCTCCCACACCTGCTGTTCGCTTACAGAGAAGTTCCGCAGGCCTCGACCGGGTTCTCCCCCTTCGAGCTCCTGTATGGCAGGCGAGTCCGGGGACCCCTTGGGTTGATAAGAGAATCCTGGGAAGATGAGCCAAACCCCACAGAAGTGTCCATCGTGGATTATGTCATGCGCTTCCGTGACAAGATGCAGACCTTGACGCAGTTGGTGCATGACAACATGACGCAGGCTCAGGCTGACCAGAAGCACTGGTACGACCAGAACGCCCGGGAGCGGACCTACCAGGTGGGTCAAAAGGTGTGGGCGCTGGTCCCTGTACCAACGGATAAGCTTCAGGCAGCCTGGGAAGGCCCGTACGTCGTCCACCAACAGCTCAACCCGGTCACCTACGTGGTCACGCTTGACCATGCTCGGGGTAGGCGCAAGGCCTTTCACGTCAACATGCTGAAGGCGCACTACGAACGTGAAGCTTGCATCCTACCGGTCTGCAATCTGCCAGAGGATGGGGAGGAAGATTCCCTCCTGGACATGCTGGCCCAGGCCAAGGCCAATGGGTCCATTGAGGACATGGAGATAAGTGGTTCGCTCACCGTGTCCCAGCGGTTGCAGTTGATGGCCACCCTGGAACTCTTCCGGCCCGTGTTCACCAACCGTCCTGGGAGGACGGAGTTAGCGGTTCATGAGGTGGACACCGGGAATCATGCCCCATTACGGCGAACACCTTATCGGATCTCTGAAACGGTGCAACAAGTCATGCGCCAAGAGGTCGATGAGATGTTAAGGCTGGGAGTGATTCGACGGTCAAAAGGTGCGTGGGCTTCACCTGTAGTCCTCGTTCCTAAAAAGGATCGAACCACCCGGTTCTGCGTGGACTACAGGGGGCTCAACGCCATCACAACCTCTGATGCCCACCCAATGCCGCGCATCGAGGATCTGCTCGAGCGGTTGACAAACGCCAACTACATATCCATCATGGATTTGAGTCGGGGATACTGGCAGATTCCCCTGAGCCCTGAGGCGCAGGAGAAATCCGCCTTTATCACCCCCTTTGGACTGTACGAGTCCACGGTCATGCCCTTCGGCATGAAGAATGCCCCTGCCACTTTCCAGCGGATGGTCAACCACCTGCTTCGGGGACTGGAGGAGTACGCCGTGGCGTACTTAGACGATATTGCCGTCTTCAGTTCCACCTGGGAGGAACACCTTCAGCACCTCCAGGAGGTGCTCAAGCGTCTTCACCAGGCAGGCCTGACCATCAAGCCGGGGAAGTGCCAGATAGGCATGCGCAAGGTTCACTACCTGGGGCACCGGGTAGGCGGGGGTTCCATGAGTCCGGAGCCAGAAAAAGTGGACGCAATCATGTCCTGGCCCACCCCCAGGACCAAGAAACAGGTGAAGTCCTTCTTGGGCACTGCAGGGTACTATAGGCGGTTCGTACAGGACTATAGCGCCCTTGCCAAACCCTTGACTGACCTCACCAAGCAGAGGCTACCCCAAACAGTCAACTGGACAGATGACTGTGAGGCGGCTTTCCAAGCTTTGAAAGCAGCCCTGTGCAACTCTCCAGTGTTGAGAGCAGTCGACAGCAGTCGCCCGTTTCTGGTACAGACCGACGCCAGCGAGTTTGGCCTCGGTGCTGTGCTTAGCCAGGTCGACTCGGGGAACCAAGAGCACCCCGTGTTGTACCTGAGCCGGAAACTTCTGCCGAGGGAAGTGGCATACTCGACCATCGAGAAGGAGTGTCTGGCCATGGTGTGGGCACTGCAACGTTTGCAGCCCTACCTGTACGGGCGCGCCTTCACGGTGGTAACCGACCACAACCCACTGAGCTGGTTGCACACCGTGTCGGGAACCAATGGAAGATTGCTCGGCTGGAGCCTTGCCCTTCAACAGTACGATTTTACTGTAAAACACAGGAAGGGCAGTGAAAACGGCAATGCCGATGGGTTGTCCCGCCGGGGCGAACCCGCTGAGGTGCGCATGGCAGATTACCGAGAGGTAATGCCTCCTTAGCGCCCTCTTAAGGGGGGAGGTGTGATGTACAATGTCGGCAAGAAATGTTTTCTGTTGCAATGTGCTAACAAATCCTCCATCCTAGGACATTGTAAACTGTCAGTAATAGGAATTCCTTCCCCCAGGTTTTATCAACCCTGCCACTTCCTCTGGAAGAGCAGGAATGTTAATTAGCTAGACCATCTTCCTCACACCATTTGGCTTCTCTCAGCTGAAAGAGAAAAAAAGTGCGGGAACTAAACTCTTTGTTTGAAACCAGGAGTTTGAATAAAACAATAAGGGATTGTCCCGCGAAAACCATACCCAGCAGAAATATAAAAATCATATTTCTGCGATCCGAGCAGACCCAGCTTCGCTGTGGTGCCTGTTGCAAAACTCTCGGATGTCCAGAACCTGAGATATGATTTGCGCCCAAAATGGACGGTCATATCGCATAGATGTTTGATGTTTTCTTGATGGGCTCATTACGCTGGGAAACATGATACCACTGATGAGTCCATACCAGCTTCTCCCATAAAGTTATAGCTAATCTAAGTTTTGTAGCCAAAACATAACTTGGATAAGAGAGGTGGGATCAACCCAGAATGCACCTCTCTGTGATGTCACATAGGAAAGTCTATAAGGCATTTCCTGGGCAAACCAGCTCAGAACAGCTCAAGTCGTCGTGCTAGAAAGATCCAGATGAGCGGAGAAGTGCAGCTCCGCCTCCACCCACCATAGCCGCATGGTCTGCCTAAGGAACAATATGGAACTGTGAGTGTAATCTCTTTGTTTTTTCCACTTTTATTTTATACCTGTACTGTACATATTTTATGTCTCAATTTTATAGCAACTTTTATCTGTAATCACTGTCCTCTTTCGGAAAATAAATGAAATAATTATTTAGATCTGTCTCCATGCTCTAAGAATCGAACTATACGCCTTTGATAGATAATCGCTACTAATTCAAGGGGTTTGCCACGGACCCTCTTAATTTAACACTGTGAATTAAGTAACCGTGACTGGTGGCAGCGCGTTGTATACGGCTATAGAGGCTTGCTGGCAGTCTAGAAGGGTCTTATATTGCTGAGTAAGGGGCTTCAGCCACAGCATTGATAATTCCCTTACTGCAGAAGCCTAATTGCCGGTTCACAACAGGCAGCCCGTCTGGCGACTAATTATCCTAGGTGCAGTTCCCTGACTGACCTGAGGGTAAGGGGGGCGCCGGAGAGCTGCGAGTTCCAAAGTGGAACTGAGAAAGTGGGATATACATAAATCCCCGCAGTACTTGGAAGATTGATAGCAGTGGTGGGGCATCCAAATTAAACTCCCCCTGCGGCAAATTGTAGAGCGAGATTAGCTTGCTGGATATTTTTGTCACATGGTGCCGGTGGTGGGATAACTAAGATAAGCCCCAACGGTGCCTGTGATAGCCGTGTGCCGGCATTGTGTCACGTCCCTCCGTCCGCTGATACACCCGGGTCAGTGGTGGGATTGTGACATAGTGGTGACACAGGGTCCGCTGTCCGTCGCGTTTTGGTGGCAGCGGGACCCCCCGTTAGTGTCGCCCGTAAGTAGACGAACGGCGGTGGGCTGTTCGTCACAGTTTTCATGAAAGCTGTAGATATTTTCTTTTTAGGTTTATCAGTACTGACACAACTTTACTTGTCAGGATAGCGGAAGGACCTCCACCTAAGCTCAGTAGAATACACTTAGGGCATGCAGAAACATATCCATACTTTCAGGGGTGAAAATAATTGCGATAGCAATCATGCCTTAAAGGATTAGGATGTGTATCCGTTCTTACCAAATCGATCCACCTGGATAAAGCTAGGACTACAACTACCTGCGTGTCGGGTTCGAAGACCAGGTCATGATCTGTATCAGGTGTCAGGTTATCCTTGAGAACGTGATCTACTAATCGGCCATACTCCTCATCGCTGCATCAAACTATTCAATGCTTCCAGCAGATAAACTATACTCATTACGTAGAAAAAAAAGTTGAAAATATGTTGTCTGTATCAATTTATCTTCATTTTCAAGAACTTTTTTGTTTTCTTCTACAGGTTAAGTGGTCTGAAGCTAAGGGCTCTTTCACAGATGAGTGATTTTTCTTGTACACAAGAGACGATCCAAGGTTCATCAAGTTTCTGATCAGTGTCATTAGTTTGGTCAGCATCAGTTTTTTCACCAATTTTTCTAATGAAGGCCGGGGTCACACTTGCGAGAAACTCGCACGAGTCTCTCGTCTCAATACCCAGTACTGCCACCAGCAGTCGGACAGGAGCACTCAGCTGCATAGAAATACATGCAGCCGTACCCTCCGGTCCCGAGTGCCGGCGGCAGTGCCGGGCATTGAGACGCGAGACTCGTGCGAGTTTTTCGCAAGTGTGACCCCGGCCTAAGTGGGCAGTTTTTCTTTGTCAGTACGATAGTTGCTGAAACTTCCATTCTCTCACATCCTAGCATATATTGCACCTGCCATTGTCTAATAACCTGTCAACTTTGAGCCGTCAGCCCACCTCTCTCCTACATATGTATGTAGTTTGACAAAGCAGGGGAGCAGGTGCAAAGACACAAAGACTTTCCCCTCTTTGAGTAATCCTTTCGGCATCTCTGTTGCTATAGACAGATATCACTTGACAACAGGCAGTGGACAGATGGGTTATACAGAAGGGAGACATTTAGCGGCCAGCATTTTCTCTCATGTAATTTCTCAGGTGTAGAACAACATAACGTTTAAATAAAGTAAATGGCAAATTATTTATCACATTATCTGTGAAATGGGATCAAGTTGCCTTAACGTCCAGCGGCCATTGTGCTGTATATAGCTATGTTATGGATACTGGTATATCCTGTTTTGTAAACAATAGGAAGTATTGAGAGGTAAAGCAAAAGAAAAACATCAGAGATCCCACAAAGTGCAATCTGCTCACTTTATGTAACCCTTTACATACTTGTGACTGCAGTTACCCTAATATACCACTGACCGCCTATCGCACAATGTTCAAAAAATTGAGATTTGCGAAGGGTCTGAGCAGCCAATAAAAAACAAGACACATGGAATTTCCCAAGGGCCCACATTTGAAATAACAGTGAAATTCAGCCGGAACTGAGACTATGGCCGGGGTCACACTTGCAAGTGCAATGCGAGTCTCTCGCATCAATACCCAGCACTGCCACCAGCACTCGGGATCGGAGTGTGAGGCTGCATATCAGGGCATAGCAGGCCTGAGGATTTAACATCTACAGCTTGTCTGTATAGAGGCATTATGCGTGGTAGCCTGGCAGCGCTTAATAGGAATATTATGGACAGACTTAATGCTAGCTACTCTATCTACCACATCTCAGATGTTGCTCTTCTTTCTTTATCACCTGTACAGGGATTTGGACTCACACAGGGTAACCTTGGTTGGTTCCACCGAGTAGCTGCCGAATGGTGAAGCAAACTGTCAGAGAATGATCAGGAAAATATGTCAATACTACAAGATTAGGAGCAGAATAGCATGGCAGAATGATAGTGTAGGGCCGGGATCACACTATTTATTATTATTATTATGCATTTATATAGCGCCATTTATTCCATGGCGCTTTACATGTCAAAAGGGGAATTACCGTGTGTGATGCGAGAAACTCACACGAGTCTCTCGCATCAACACCCAGCACTGCCGCCGGCACTCAGGAACGGAGCTGTGGCTGCATATATTTCTTTGCAGCTGCAGCTCCGGTCCTGAGTGCCGGTGGCAGCGCCGGGTGTTGATGCGAGAGACTCGTGCGAGTTTCTCGCATCACACACGGTAGTGTGATCCTGGCCTAAGGCCGGGATCACACATGCGAGGAATACGGCCGAGTCTCGCAAGTTAATACCCGGCACTGCCGCCTGCACTCGGGAGCAGAGCCTGCAGCCGCATAGCAATATATGGAGCCACAGGCTCCACTCCTGAGTGCCGGCGGCAGTGCCGGGTATTAACATGCGAGACTTGGCCATATTCTTCGTATGTGTGATCCCGGCCTAAACATGAGTCAAGGTCAAAAAAGAAATCAAACAAGTTGGAGAAAAAAAACAACAACCAGAGCTAGTATAAACAATAACCGGCACCTCCCAGCAATAAGCTGGGAGTTTTAGTAGGGTGTGGAACTGTCCCATTGGCCACAGCAGGGATATGATTACTACTTCTGGACAGCACATACACCCATTATGTCAGGCTGAGCAATGCTAGCAGGCACAGCCATACAAGCATTGCTGCATGGACAGAGCCTGTGCTGCCTAGAGCTTCTAATTATCCTGGCCTCTACATCACAAGTGTAAGGGATTGAAGAAGAATATCCCTTTAATGCCCCCTCCTCTGTAAGAGTTCCCATATAGATATATGGTAAATATTGTATAGATATGATTATGCTCCGGTACTGCTACTCTATTGTGTATTACCGCCGTTCTCTCTGGTACTGCCATATTATATGTGTTACCATGCTGTATAGATTGTATTATATTGTACTGTAAGCCATATATTGATGCGTAGATTAGGGTAAGTCAGTGCATCCTTCGGGTTCAATAGTGGAGGGCACTGTTAGAATATAGTTCCACAGACTGGGTAAGCGTAGTTCTGTTGTGGGCCACTAGATGAGGGTCTACTAGTGGGCCTTGTTAGGTATAGTTGATAGGTAGTTCACATAAGGGTTTACTGTAGGAGGAGCTGCTATGGATTAAGCAAACGTAGGTTATAGGAATAGGTCAGAAGGGCGAGCACGCCCGACAAGTCCACAAGGGCTCTAAGCCCAGGACACCATAGCAGCTACGCAACATTTATGAAAAGCAGAAAAGCACGGGCACAGTCAGATGGGTGCTGGATAAGACCGGGGAAATTGCAGTTTATGACAGCAGTAGGAACGGAAAGGAAGAAGTGGTCCAAGAGTTGTGCAGGGAGCAGAGTGTTCACAATGTGGCAGATCTTAAATAGGGCTGAAGCCTGCAAATCTGAGGTGAAGCAGATGAACAGGATCCCCTATATCTTGAGGTCTTGCAGGAGTGATGCTGCGGTACCGCCTAGGGCACTACTACCCCGGAATGTGCATGAGGAATGCTGCGTGAACCGTAAGGTAACTGATGTGTCCGGGACCATTGAAGAAGAAAGTAAAATCGTTGATTTGGCATCAGAACCGGTATCTGTGTCCTTTATTTCAACCCTGAGCACTGAAACCAAGTGTGCAGGAGCTGGGTCGCACTGCTCTGGAATCCCTGATCGTGGACCAGCACCTCGAACAGGTACGCCGGTAGAAGCTGATGGTTTTTCTGGAGGAGGAGGTCAGGACACCAGAGCCCCGGTGTCCTCGGCTATGACTACCGTCCTGGCCCCCTCTTACACCAGTGCCACCCAATGAGTGATTACAGGGTCACTTAATGACTGAGGCAGATATTGCATGAACAGGTGCGGGTGTAGATGTCACACCATCAATTTAAGCTGTGATTTTATTGCCGAGGACGGTCACCTTTTGCAACATAAAGGATGATTTGGGTGGCACACGCACAGTATAATTAATGGCATTTGTGCAGATTTTACAGCTGTGAATTTGCTGCCGATTTTACGCCATAGAAAATATCGTATTTAGACGTACCGTTAGGCTACGCTCAAAGCATTGTATTTTCTGCCTATGAAAAAAAACTGACAGCACTCGTACCAATGTTAATCAAATGGACTGTTCAGATGTGTGGGGTGTTTTTATGAACTGAATGTCCACGTGAAAATAAATCGCAGCATGATGCACTCTTGGTATTTCAGATAAAAATCGCCTAATCATGTCTATAGGTGCAAGCAGTTTCCCCTGTGGTGCGTGTTTCAAATCTGCAACATGTCAATTTCTCTTGCTGGTATGCAGAGTTTTTTCACCGATTTTCCCCATAGACTTGCAATAGAGTAGAAAAAATCCGCAAGTAGAAAATGCATATAAGAAAACGCACAAAAAACATGTAATCCGCATAATAACCACTATCAATAAAGCTTTGTCAAAGCCAAATATCATTTATTTAAAACATGGCATGCCAAAAAAAGACAAAAAAAATGCAGTATCAAAAACGTGATAAGTACAGATATGAAAAAAAATGCAAGTAACCTGCAGAAAATCTGCAACTTCAAGAACTCTTCATGGGAACGTAACCTTAGGCTGCGGTCAGATGATTGTAGAGTCATTTGAGAAAATTATGCAAATGACACTCGGATCAAACTCTGATTAGTGTCCGCATAGTGTGATCCAGTTCTCTCGGATGAGAGTATTGGAGGACACTGGGAGAAGAAGATTGAGAACAAAATCTCCCCAGAAATCGGACTGCACTCAGATGTCATCCAAGCGTAGTACGAAGATTTCCACCCACCCAAAGACTTGAAAGGGCAAGGGGCATCCGATTTCAAAGTGAAGTTACAGCATGCTGCAATTGTTTTTCACTGACAGATTTTGTTGGTGAAAAAACTGATCAGCACTGCCTCATTGAATAACATTGGTCCGAGTGCTGGCCAATAAAACATCAGATTGTACTCATCCATTGTATACACAGCATAAAATAACAGGTTGCATATTCAGAATCCACAGCATAAGTCACTTTGCTTAATATTTTTCTTCCGCAGCATGTGGATGTGATTTCTTAGGGCATGTTTCCACGTGGTGTAGTACATCAGGATTAGCTGCTGGTTGAACGCTGCGTACAGCTGCAGCGTCCAGATGTTACAGCATAGTGGAGGGGATTTTGTGAAATCCCGTCTCCACTATGTGTCCTAATACGTGGGTTACACACCCGCGAAACTGGACATGCGGTGCATTTTTTTAGAACACAGCATGTCTGTTTACCTTGCGGAGACTCTGCAAGTGAAATAGCCTACTCTATGTATACGAAGCGGCGATTCCAGATGTGTTCAATGAGCATATCCGGAATCACCGAAGGGGGCGGCGCTTTGGGCGGAGCGAGATTTCCGCTCCGTCCAAAGCGCCGACAATACGGCCCGTGGAGACTCACCCTTAAAATTTCACATTGCCCCTACTGTAACATCCCACTGACAGAAAATCTGCAGCGTGTATGGTATGTGTCAATATACCCGCTACCCAGAAATTTGCCGTTCAGCACAACAGTCTGACACCTAATTGACCACACTTTTACCTTTTGGCTTAATAAGCCTAAAGCACCCGTCACACACAGTGATCTCACTAGCGAGATCGATGCTGAGTCACAAGTTTTGTGACGCAACAGTGATCTCACCAGCAAAATGGCTGTGTGTGACACTGACCAGCGACCGCCCCCCCTGCCTGGTATCACTGATCGTCCTGGAATGGCCAGGACTTTTTTTGATCATTGGTTTCCTGCTGGCCAGCACGCATTGCTGCATGTGGCAGGCGGGAGACCAGCGATCAGCGAGCTGCCGCTGGTAACTAAGGCAAACGCAGGGTTCTAAGCGGCGCGCCGCACTTAGAAACCCGATGTTTACCTTGGTTACCAGCTCCCTGCACCAGCGCGCTGGTATCTAAGGTACACAGCGACGCGAGCGCTCGGCGTCCCTGGTGCTGATCGCTGGTGAAGCTGCCTGTTTGACAACTCACCAGCGATCATGTAGCGACACACCAGCGATCCTGACAAGTTCATATATTTGTCGGGATCGTTGGTGAGTCGCTATGTGTGACGGGGCCCTAAAAAAAGAGGCAAATCACCTGAGGTGGAAAAGCAAGTTGTCACTTAACAAAGTCATTGAAAGTTTTGTCTTTGGAGACATCTCTAGAAATACTTTTCATTCCAACTGGAGGTTGGTTCTATGAAAAGTCATGTTTTTCTAAGTCGTATTCACACATACTGCGTTTTTTTAGCTGCTTTTTTATATACATATCCGCAAACTAATATGTAAAACCTTCTTATCTGATTATTGCATTTTTTTGTATTTTCCCTTTACGGAATGCTGTTTTTTTTCCTCATTTTTTGCATTTTTTTTTTTTTTTTTTTAACACAAAAGCTGTGATTTTGCAATAAAAACTGCATTTTTTTACATTTGCTTTCTCCGGTGTTACATAGAGAAGAAAAAGCAATTAAAAAAAATCAATGTCTTTAGACTCACAGTGGGTATAGGTTTTCATGGAATCACATCCACTTTGCTTGGACAGCAGAAGATTTTCTGCACAAATAAATGCAGCGTTTATACTACGTGGGAACAAGGCCCTAAAGAAGCAGAGGTGAGTGTATACTGAGATTGTAAGGCCACATTCACACTATATTGGAGCAGTCAATAGTCCTAGAACATAAAATACACCGCTGTGATGCCCATCTGCCATAGTCCATATTGCTCATGTGCCCACGTGTAGAGGGGGTTTATTGAATATTGATACTGCATGGGCCCTATAGTCTGTGTGCTTTCAATTTTATCATGGATTCTCAGACCATATTCTTTATCGGTAAAATGTGCTCCATGGAGACCCCACATACATTGACTGAAATATGTCTTCACATTGCAAACTTATATTGCACGCACCCTGTATGTCTCCATATGCCTCCATAGCTCCTACCTATTAGGCCCAACCTTTCATGGTCGTTTCCAAGGCCTCTCGGCAGAAGCCATGGTAACAAAATTCTGAAGGCTAAGGAGCCATATGAAAATTGATGTAATTAGGTCTCTGGACAATTATCTAGATGCTTAATTGGCCATGAAGGCTGAAAGAACCATTTACACATCTCTGTTACTCCAAAGTAAAGACTAAACCCCTTTATGGCAGACCCTCTTATGACCATTAACCCATAACGGCAGGTTCTTTCCTTGTTTCACAGGGTAAGATCTGTCATCTTTTTAGTTATTAAAATGCTTATTTAGTAGGACTGGCAACACCACCAGTAAGGCCATGTGCACACGCTGAGTATTTGGTGAGTTTTTTTTACCTGATCATTTGTAAGACAACTCCACGAGTGGGTGAAAAATGCAGAAGTGGTGACGTGTCTCTATTATACTTTTCCTCTGATTGTTCCACTGTGAAACACGAACCACAGCATAAAAAAAAAAAAAAAATCCCAGCCACTTTGGCAATGTAGGACATCATGCTCTATGCTTTATCAGGAGAGTCTGCATTTAGACCGGCCAACAATTGGGAATGAATGTTTGTAAGGGAAGAGTCATTGTGTGAACATACTCTTAGGGGCCCGTCACACATAGCGAGATCACTAGCAAGATCGCTGATTTTGTGACGCATCAGCGATCTCACTGTGTGTGACACGCATCAGCGACCGCCCCCCCGCCAGGTATCACTGATCGTGCAGGAATGTCCTGAGCCATGTTTTGATCATTGGTCCCCCGCTGGCCAGCACGCGTGTGGCAGCGGGAGACCAACGATCAGCGAGCTCCCAGCTCTGTAAACAGATGCTGGGAGCTCGTATCCAAGGTAAATATTGGGTAACTAAGCTCACGCTGGGAGCTGGTATCCAATTAAACAGCGGGTAACTAAGTGCCGCACGCATTTAGTTACCTGATATTTACCTTGGATACCAGCGTCCTTGCTGGTCCTGATCGCTGGTGTGTCTGCCTGTTTGGCAGCTCACCAGCGATCATGTAGCGATGCACCAGCGATCCTGACCAGGTCGGATCGTTGTCGGGATCGCTGGTGCATCGTTTGGTGTGACGGGACCCTTAGACAAGAAGCCCAAGATCACCTGGAGTGAGTTGGACCTGCAGGTAAGGGCTCATACTCACATGCGAGAAACTTGGACGAGTCTCGCACGTCAATACCCGGCACTGCCGCTGGCACTCAGGAGCAGAGCGTGTGGCTGAATGTATTTCTATGCAGCTGAACGCGCCGATCCGAGTGTCGGCGGCAGTGCCGGGTATTGACGTGCGAGACTTGTCCGAGTTTCTTGCATGTGAGTATGAGCACTCAGGGTATGTGCACACGCTGCGGATTCTGCTGTGGATCCGCAGCGGATTTGGCCCTGCGGAACTGCAGAAGTTCCGCAGGCAGTGTACAGCATAATGTTATCCTATGGGTTTTCAAATCCACAGTGCACATGCTGCGGATTTTTCTGCACGGAAAAACTGCGGTTTGAAATCTGCAGCATGTCAATTCTTTCTGTGGATTCCGCTGCGGTTTGACACCTATTCCATTGTCCAGGTGTCAAACCGCAGGGCAAAACCGCTGGCCAATCCGCAGGAAAACCGCAGGTCAAATTACCTGCAGTTTTACCTGCGCATCCACACGGAAAAATCCGCAGCTGAATCCACAGCATGTGCACGCAGCCTCATAAGGGATCACTGCAACAACAGAATGAATTTAGCTTTCCTCTGATTTTGGATATAAAGGTGCAGCAGGTTTTGTTAGTTTAGAGGAACTTTCCTGACCCCGCTTGACTAACCTGCCTGTTTAGTCTGCTCAGCAGATACAATGACATTAACTTTAACCTACTTGTGGTAAATATGTGTGCCAAAGTGTGCTGCAATCACAGGTCACCAGAGTTTTCTTAAAGTATGAAACACTGTGTAACTTTTCAATGTGAGGCCGGGGGCGAAGTGACATTAGCCTAAGGCATCTGGGTCGTCCTCCCAGGGCTGTGGGGTACTCGGTACCGGGCCGGTGTCAGGGGAATGTGTCACAGCAGCGATGACCCGGTCCGTGGCCCTGGGCGCCCACGTAATGGGGAGATGTAGTTATTGGTAGAATAGTTCGTGACGCCATCCGTGGTGTTTGGCAAATGTGGTGTTAGGCCAACGCTGCATACAGATCCACTGGGACTGATGGTATGTGCAGCTTAGATGGTAAAGCTCCCCACAGGTGGAGCTGTAGTCCCAGGGCAGTGTAGATGTAGCTGGCACAGGGATGTAGCAGTGCCAAAAGCGTAGGGAACAGACAAGACACAGCGGTTGTAGTTTCTGTACCTTTACTGACTATATGCAGTCCAGAATCCTGATTACAGATGGTATCGGAGCAGGTTAGCCTGGAAGCAGATCATGATTCTCTCTCAGCAGAAGGGCTGTGCAGTCTCCTTCCTAGCGCTTTGTAGTGTGAAGCACTCCAGTACTTAGTTACTCTGAAATACCTCTCTTCAGATGTTCCTAGAATTATACTTGTATGACAGAAAGCTGTAGCCTCTCTCGGGGACTCCTCTCCTGAGTCCTGGCTCTCTATTCAATTGCTGTTGTGTCCCAAGTCTTTGCTGGGAGCAGGGCATTTACAGCCTCCTACTCCTCTGGTATCTGTCGCAGGACCGTCAGTATCCGTACCACCGTGGAGACCAGGTTCCAGTTCTGTGCACTCTCAAGCTGAGGGAGCTCGCCTTCTGCAGCTCAACCTCTCAGCTTCGTTCCTCCCGTCTGCACACTTCACCCTCCGCAGACTATCTGACCCTTCTTCCTCCTGGCCCTCAGAGGACACTCCTCTCCAGAATCCTGGTTCAGAGTTCCCCCTGCTGGCCCCAAGTGGAACTGTGTTGCATGCATTAGGTTAACTGCTGGAGAGACCAATCACTGCTTCCAAGCCTGGCATTACCCTCCCCTGGAGGAATGCAAAGCCAGTGTGGCGACATACTCCTGGGGGGCACCACACATCTGAGGTGAGAGCATCGGATGTGATATGCTAACGACACTCGGCTCCTACTCTGCTGCGAGCGTGCGCCGTGTGTCAGTGCTCTGCCCTCCGATCTTCTCGCATTAGAGAATCTGAGCACAGGTGCGGAGGAGATGGAGAAATTAAAGTCTCCATCTCCCCTGTTGCCGGCATCTTTATCGCATATAAGCAGTCCCTTGCCAGCTTCAAGTCCACGCTCACTACCGCAAAACAAACCTACTTCTCATCTCTCATATCCTCCCTGTCTCACGACCCTAAACAACTCTTCAACACTTTCAACTCTCTTCTCCGTCCCCCAGCACCTCCTCCCTCTCCTCTCATTTCTGCTGAAGACTTTGCCTCCTTCTTCAAGCAGAAGATCGATAATAATAATAATAATAATAATAATAATAATTTTTATTTATATAGCGCCAACATATTCCGCAGCACTTTACAATTAAGCGGGGCCATGTACAGACAATAAATTCAATACAAGGTAAGACAATTCAAACAGTGACATTAGGAGTGAGGTCCCTGCTCGCAAGCTTACAATCTACAAGGAAATGGGGGGACACAGTAGGTGAGAAGTTCTTGTTAATTCAGGTCTGGCAATTATAATAAATAGGGATTTTCAGATAAAGCTGCATGATCCGGTCATCAGCCCGTGTGTTTAAGTGCAATAGACAAGTATCAAGTGCAGTTATCATGTGCATGGAGGGTGTGGAGACAGATGAATAGTAGGGTGCAGATTCAGAATAATATTTGGAAGGAGGGAACAGGGCAAAGTTAGTTTGCTGAGTAGTTGATGTGGTAGGCTTGTTTGAAGAGATGGGTTTTCAAAGCGCGCTTGAATAGGTCAGGGCTAGGTATCAGTCTGATCGTCTGGGGAAGTGCATTCCAGAGAGCTGGAGCAGCACGAGAGAAGTCTTGGAGACGGAGGTGCGAGGTTCGGATTACGGGGGATGTTAGTCTTAGGTCATTTGTAGAATGGAGGGCATGTGTAGGGCGATAGACAGAGATGAGAGAGGAGATATAAGGCGGTGCAGAACAGTGGAGAGCTTTGTGGGTGAGAGAGATGAGTTTATACTGGACCCTGTAACGAATAGGTAGCCAGTGTAATGACTGGCACAAGATGGAGGCATCGGTGAAGCGGCTGGACAGAAATATGACCCTGGCTGCCGCGTTCAAGATGGATTGGAGAGGAGAAAGTTTGGTAAGAGGGAGACCGATCAGAAGAGAGTTGCAGTAGTCCAGACGAGAATGAATAAGAGCGACAGTAAGAGTCTTAGCAGTTTCAAAGGTGAGAAAAGGTCGGATTCTGGAGATGTTTTTAAGATGCAGGTGACAAGAGCGACTGAGTGATCGGATGTAGGGAGTAAAGGAAAGTTCAGTGTCAAATATGCTGCTTGGGAGTTATGGTTGAACCCTCCAGGGTTATTTTGATGTTAGGTAGAGTGAGGTTAGTAGAGGGGAGAAACACAAGAAGTTCAGTTTTGGAGAGAATTAGTTTCAGATAGAGGGAGGACATGATGCTAGAGACAGCAGACAGACAGTCCTTGGTATTTTGAATTAGGGTAGGGGTGATGTCAGGGGAAGAAGTGTATAATTGGGTGTCATCGGCATAGAGATGATACTGGAACCCAAATCTGCTGATTGTTTGTCCAATAGGGGCAGTGTATAAAGAGAAGAGGAGGGGGCCTAGGACTGAGCCCTGCTTGACCCCGATAGTAAGGGGACGAGGAGAGGAAGAGGAGCCGGAAATTAGATACAGTGAAGGAGCGGTCAGAGAGGTAGGAGGAGAACCAGGAGAGGGCTGTGTCCTTGAGGCCTATAGAGCGGAGCATAGTGAGGAGGAGCTGGTGATCCACAGTGTCAAATGCGGCAGAGAGATCCAGGAGAACCAGCAGGGAGCAATGACCTTTCGATTTAGCTGTTATTAGATCATTAGAGACTTTAGTGAGGGTAGTTTCAGTAGAGTGTAAAGAGCGGAAACCAGATTGTAAGGGGTCGAGAAGAGAGTTATCCGAGAGATAGCGGATTAGACGGGAGTGGACCAAGCGTTCCAGGAGTTTAGAGATGAAGGAAAGGTTAGAGACAGGTCTGTAGTTAGCAGTGCAGTTCTGGTCCAGGGATGGCTTTTTAAGTAAAGGGGTTATGATGGCATGTTTAAATGAGGAGGGAAATATACCTGAAGAAAGAGAGAGGTTAAATATTTTAGTCAGGTGAGTGGTGACCACTGGTGAGAGAGACTGCAGGAGCTGTGAAGGAATGGGGTCACTGTTGCAGGTTGTAGGCCGAGCAGAAGCGAGGAGCTTGGAAACTTCTTCTTCTGAAACAGGCTCAAAGATGTCTAGTGAGCTTGAGGTGCGGCAGGGAAGGGGATCCAGGCACTGAGGAGATTGGGCTGAGATATCCTGATGGATGTGGTTGATTTTTTCTAGGAAATAAGTGGCCAGATCCTCACCGCTGAGGTTGGTGATGGGGGCCTGTACTTTAGGTTTCAGGAGGGAGTTTAAGGTTTCAAAAAGTCGTCTTGGGTTGTTGGTTAGTGAGGTGATGAGGGTGGTGAAGTAGGATTGTTTGGCCAGACGAAGGGCAGAGTTATAGGTTTTGAGCATGAACTTATAGTGGGTGAAGTCTTCTGCTAAGAGAGATTTTCTCCACTGCCGCTCTGCACACCTTGAGCAGCGCTGAAGAAAGCGTGTTTGCATTGTGTGCCAAGGCTGCCGTTGTCTGTGTCGGGTCTTTCTGCGTATAGAAGGTGCTGCTTCATCTAGGGCATTCTTCAGTGTATTATTGAAGTGTGACAATGCTATGTCTGGACAGGAGAGGGTGGAGATGGGGGCTAAAGATGTATGGAGATTGTCCATAAGCTGTTGGGTATTAATGGTACGTGTATTCCGATAAGTGTGGTAAGTGGGGGTGTCCCGGGTGAGGAGACAATTCTTGACTGAGAAGGAAAGAAGGTTGTGGTCCGAGAGCGGGAGAGGTGAGTTAGTAAAGTCGTGCAGTGAGCCGGGACGGGAGAAAACCAGGTCCAGAGTATTCCCGTCCTCATGTGTAGGAGAATTAGTAAACTGTGAGAGGCCGAATGAAGAAGTTAGAGAAAGAAGATGAGAGGCAGACTGGGAGAGCGGATCATTGATGGGGATGTTAAAGTCTCCCATGATGAGGGTGGGGATGGCACAGGATAGAAAGTGAGTAAGCCAGGTGGCGAAGTGGTCTAGAAACTGGTGGGAAGAGCCTGGAAGGCGATAAACAACCGCCACTCGTAAGGAGAAGGGCTTAAAGAGTCTGACGGCATGGACTTCAAAGGAAGGAAATGTAAGTGAGGGAACCGGGGGGATGACCTGGAAAGCACACTGTGATGAAAGGAGCAAACCAACACCTCCACCCTGTCTGTTCTCAGGTCTGGTGGTATGTGAAAATTTCAGCCCACCAAACGAGAGAGCGGCAGCAGCGGTGGTGTCTGAATGCTGGATCCAGGTTTCTGCAATAGCCAGAAGGTTAAGGGAATTAGAGAGAAAAAGATTGTGAATGTAAGTCAGTTTGTTACACACAGACCGTGCATTCCAGAGAGAACATTGGAAAGTGATAGGAGAAGGCATGCACTGAATGTTAATAAGATTAGCAGGGTTTCTATATGCAGCTGGAGGAGAGTAACGTATGCTGGTGGAGGGAGGCCCAGGGTTGGGGGAGATGTCACCTGCAACTAGTAAAAGAAGAAAAAAACAGAAAAAGCAGGTGGTGGGATGATTTGTATGAACATTTTGAGTGCTGCATGGAGGTTTTGGATGGTTTGGTGTGGGTAAGAAATGTCAATAGAGCCTCAGAGTTATACATGGGAGAGGGGAAAAGGGAGGGGTGGATATGCAGAGAGTGCACAGAATATGTAAAAGGGCAGGCGAGTTGTTAAAAAGCAGAAGTGAAGACAAATAAGCAGCAGGTTGATATGATCAATGCATATGTAGTATGACTGACCAAGAAGCATGGGTGCATGAAAAATTTATGCACCTTACCTGTCTCCTGCCCTGTCCAACTGCATTGTTTAACTGCAAAACACTTGATCCAGTTGCACTTAATATCTGTTGCACGCGTGAGCCTGCACGCGTGCTATCCCAGCCAGAGCTAAATATATATGAAATGAAATGTCTGCTAGCTTCAGCCACCAAAAGGCCACAATCAGTAATTAACCAATTAGCACAAGGCCAGAGCAGGCATTACTATGCAGGGTAAATAACTAACGCTGGACAAGGCCATCAAACAGAGAAAGGGAAAAAAAACCTTTCTACACTTCAAAGCAGAAACCAAAAATAAAAAATAAAAAAAAAGAAAGACCCACCACAGGAGTGATGGAATTAAATACCATGAAAATATCTTGCAACATATGATGCAGTTCACACTTGTCAGACAGCACACATGGATGATGGAATTAAATACCATGAAAATATCTTGCAACATATGATGCAGATAACATCAGAGAAAGCTTTGACCCACAGTCCCCAATGCCCCTCCTCTTGACTGCTCAGCTTTGTTCTTCCAAAACCAGCTTCTACACCATGACAGTTGATCAGCCCTCCACCTTTCTGTCAAGATCACATCTCACCACTTGCACACTTGACCCGCTTCCGTCCCACCTCATCCCTAACCTCTGTGTCTAGTTTTTGCCCAATATCCCTTCTCCCTTATGCCTCAAAACTACTGGAACATGTCCATCTTGAACTGTCCTCCCACCTCTCCTCCTGCTCCCTCTTTGACCGCTTACAACCTGGCTTCCGACCGCATCACTCAACTGAAACTGCCCTAACTAAAGTCACCAACATCCTACTAACCGCCAAGAGCAAGCGACACTACCCTGTCCTCCTTCTCCTGGACCTGTCTTCTGCCTTCGACACTGTGGACCATTCCCTCCTGTTACAGATTCTCTCATCTCTTGACATCACAGATTTGTCCCTATCCTGGATCTCGTCATACCTAACAGAACGGACATTCAGTGTCTCCCTCTCCCACACCACCTCCTCACCTCGCCCCCCGTCTGTCGGTGTTCCCCAAGACTCAGTTCTAGGACCCCTACTCTTCTCCATCTACACCTTCGGCCTGGGACAGCTCATAGAATCTCACAGTTTACAATGTCATCTATATGCTGATGACACGCAGATCTACCTATCTGGACCTGACCTCACTTCCTTACTGACCAAAATTCCACAATGTCTGTCTGCTATTTCATGTTTCTTTTCTGCTCACTTTCTAAAACTGAACATGGACGAAACAGAATTCATCATCTTTCCCCCACCTCTTTCTACTCCTCCACCCGACCTATCCATCAATGACAATGGCTGCTCACTTGTCCCAGTTCCTCACGCTCGATGCCTCGAGGTGATCCTTGACTCTGCCCTCTCTTTCAAGCCACATATCCAAGCCCTTGCCTCCTCCTGCCGATTCCAGCTTAAAACCATTTCCAGGATCCGTGCATTCCCTGACCATGAAACCACAAAAACACTAGTGCATGCCCTCATCATCTCCCACCTCAACTACTGCAACCTCCTACACTCTGGCCTCCCCTCTAGCACTCTGGCACCACTCCAATCCATCCTAAACTCTGCTGCCCGACTAATCCACCTATCTCCCTGTTATTTCCCAGCCTCTCCTCTCTGCCAGGCCCTTCATTGGCTTCCTATTGCCCAGAGGCTGCAGGTCAAAACCCTAACAATGACATACAAAGCCATTCATAACCTGTCTCCTCCATACATCAGTGACATGGTCTCCCGATACCTACCTACACACAACCTTCGATCCTCTTAAGATCTCCTTCTCTGCTCCCCTCTCATCTCTTCCTCCCACAACTGCATACAAGACTTCTCCCATGCTTCCCCTATACTCTGGAACTCTCTACCCCAACACATCAGGCTCTCTCCTACCATGGAAACCTTCAAAAGGAACCTGAAGACCCACCTCTTCCAACAAGCCTACAACCTGTAGCGATCCTCAGTCTGCTGAACCGCCGCACGACCAACTCTACCTTCTTCTAATGTATCCTCTCCCATCTCCTGTAGACTGTGAGCCCTTGCGGGCAGGGTCCTCTCTCCTTCTGTACTTGTTTGTGCCTTGTTTTGATCATGTTTATTGTACTTGGCTATATTTACACTGTTCACATGTAAAGCGCCATGGAATAAATGGCACTATAAAAATGTATAATAATAATAATCTGCGGGAATCACACTGCACTCGGGTGACACCCATTGACTTGTATGGGTGAGTGCGATCCGAATTTTGCATGCAAACACAGCATACTGCAGTTTTTTCAATCCGATCTCGATCTGATCGGAGTCGAAAAAAAAAAAACAGATGAGCGTAAAATCATAGAATAACATTGATCCAAATGCAATCCGATTTTTTTTTATTGGATTGCATTCGTCCTAGTTATTCGTAAGTGTGAGTGAGCCCTAAGTTCACATGAGGGTATAAATAAAAATCATCCAGGACTCATCTGGAAAAGTGGACGATTTTCTTCTCACTTAACATCCGTATGACATCGATTTTTATATATCAGCAGTTATTAAAATGTGGCTGCTATAAGGTTGCTCTGAATGGGATCTGATTTTTTTTTTGCGCACCCATGGACTTGATAAAGCAAGACTTATCTAACATATATAAGAAATTAGCGCATGTCGCAACTTTGTTTCACAATCAAATTCAGTAATTAGGAAAAAAAACCCTCTTATCTGAATTGCCCAATTGAATAACATTGGTCCAAGCGCTGTCAGGTTTTTCACTGACCTAAAATACGGTCGTGTGAACTTTGCCTTACGGTGCAGTCTGATAGATGAAATGGAAAACACATCGGAAAAGATTGAGCGTTTTATATAGGACAGGTAGAAATGTAAGGCTGGGGTCACACTTGCGAGAAACTCGCACGAGTCTCGTGTCTAAATACCCAGCACTGCCGCGGGGACTCCGGGTATTGAGACGCGAGAGTCGTGTCAGTTTCTCGCAAGTGTGACCCCAACTTAAAAGACAAGTCTGGAAAGACATCCCAGTAACAAAATCATTGCTTATACATCCTACTAAGGGCTCATTTAGACGTCAATGTAAATCGGTCCGAGAATAGACGGCAATGCTGGCCGTAGGGTTCCCAAACTGATTGTGACAGCCACATAAAGTACATGAAGCTGTAAAGCTCCGTTCGAGAGAGCTGAGGCTAGTCCATGAATTGTGGTTGGAGATCCAATTTACAAGGATGTCCATATGAGCCCTAACACTACATACCTAATGAAGACTATCGTAAACTGAACGTTTTTGATAATTTATTTTATCTCAAACATGCAATGAGAAGACTAATCTGGTGAACATATACTGTATGTTAGTTATATTGATTTGCAGTATGATTCCCAGGAACCTATAGAGTGCCGGTATAGATATAGTACTGCTTATTGATAAATAATCAGTAACGTTCTTTTTTTAGAAAGTTCCACGATGCATAGGTAAATTTACATCATGTTTTTAAGGGCCTCTTTTATGGTACAGACAGGTGTATGGAATTGTATGCTTCAGAAACACATTGGAGATTTACCAGGTTCTAAAAGCTACTACAACTTACTACCACCTTGATTCAAACTCGTAGCAGAACACTTCTTTTTATGCATACGAGCTTTCATGATCACCATGGCAGTTTCATTTTTCTCTATAAAGATTTTATCAGAACATAAAGGTTGGCCCAAAGGTAGGTATAATAGGGAACTTATCTGGTCATGTTTAAGCTCTTAAGAGTTTGAATTTTGGAAAAATGTAGACACACAGTACTAATCGGTTCATGTTTAGGCTCCTGGTGTTCAAAATGTCCTCCATAGATCTCGCAACATTACTGTGTGAGGTGAGTGTGATGCTGAGACACTTCTCATAGACAAAACATAAGAAAGGGTAGTCAAGAGGTCTGGGGTCAGATATCAAGAGAGCTAGTCATAAACAAAGGGGTAAAACAAAGGTATAGTCAGGTCTCAGTCCGAGGTCAAATACCGGAAAAGTAGCGGATCAAGACAAAGAAGCTAGGTAAATGGATAGTCAAAGGCAAGGTCCAAGGTCAGGGGGGTAAAGGATCAGAGATTGAGCACTGGATAACAAGGCACATAAACAACCAATCGACGACTGACAATAATCAGATGCTGCCAGCCAGCTAAATAGCTAATCACCCAAAACCAGAGACACCTGGAAGAAACCCAGCATGCCCCTGCCCTGATTGGTGGTTGGACTGTCACTCAGAATACTCACAACTCAGCACGACCCTGATACTATAGGGTGACAGAGCTTTCATTCACTAGTTCCAGGACGTATTGAGTGTTTTAATCATGACAAACTGGAACCTGTCCTGACATTATACAGTTATATAGTTATACAATGCCTGATAAAGAGACCTAAGGAGTCTGGAAATCTTGCTTTGCAACATCATTAATTTTATTTTTGTTAGTTATTAAAAGGTATCATAACTACAAGATTATTATTTCTTTTTTCCCACTGAGGGCAAACATTTTTCAACTGGCTAACACGGTACCAAAGCCGTTTTTTCTTTCAACTGTCCTGACATTGTGACACAAACTGCGGTGAGCACCAAAGTTGTCAAGATGAACTCCTTCAATTTGTCCATTATGTGAACTTTCCTCTGAAAACCCCCTTCCTTTACTACTCTACTCCTTTAACCCCTCCAAAAAAGTCCATAGACGTCAAGGGGGGGAGGTGCCCACCATTCAGTGCTTCCAAAAAGGTCTTGTCAAGGTTAGCTCTGAACCGTCAATGCAAAATGATGCTATTCTCAGTATGGCCGGGGTCAGACTTGCGAGAATCTCGCACGAGTCTTGCATCTTAATATCCAGCACTGCCACCGACACTCGGGACCGGAGTGTGCGGCTGCATGTATTTCTATGTGAGACTCGTGCAAGTTTCTCGCAAGTGTGATTCCTGCCTATGGCTAACTCTTGTACATGGCGTTTTTTTCAGAGTGGTCACAATTGTCAGTGCAGCTCCTATCTTATTCTCCTCTTGGACATCTGAAGATGTCCAGATTTCTGTGCATTAACCACTGAACCTGTTGTATCAAATTTATCACTGATATGATTGACAATAATGAAAATAACTTGGCACTCAACTTCTAGAATTCATGAGATTGGAGAAGAATTTTATTTAGGCAGTCTGCAAAAACGTTTCGGCCAACAACCTGGCCTTCGTCAGTCCGACTGCTTATGATAATTAGGTAAGGCGGTAGTGTAATAAAGGATATGTCAATTCCTTTTGTGAGGATTGTGATGGTGAGCCATCCAGCTCACTATTAAGGTGAGGTTCTATGTAATAGTCTCTTATGAAGAGATATCCAAATCACTGTTTAGGCAAAAAAATCTTTACTTATAATGGAGTTGCCTGTATGATATGCCCATGGAAAGCCAAAATCCTGTTATATGCAAGAGTGTAGAGAGTAGTACAGCTGGCTGTTATAGCGATGAGCACTTTCTTTTACATGGGTAAGTCAGAACAACAGGTCCTATTTAGGCGCTGGTGTGTAGGGATCCAGACGTGGTTTCCACCACTAGTCACGTTGCAATGTGACTAGTGGTGGAAACCACATCTGGATCCCTACACATCAGCGCCTAAATAGGACCTGTTGTACTGACTTACCCATGTAAAAGAAAATGCTCATCGCTATAACAGCCAGCTGTACTACTCTCTACACTCTTGCATATAACAGGATTTTGAAAAGGGTGAGACAGGGCGCTTCCAATGCTTAGGTCTGTATGGAAAGTAGATGAGTGCACAGCAAGTGTTAGGCTCACCTGATAAGGTTGTGAGAGTCACAACACCTATAATCACATAAAACAGCTGCAGCAGTCTGCACGAGGTCCAAGGACTTGGTACAAAGAGAAGGCTGGTAGTGCAATAAGAGACTGCGCTGCTGTGGTAGAATTCAAGATATCTTTATTGCCAACGCGTTTCCTGAGCCAGTCCCAGCTCACTGATGAAGCCCTGATGAAGTGAGCTGGGACTGGCTCAGGAAATGCGTTGGCAATAAAGATATCTTGAATTCTACCACAGCAGCGCAGTCTCTTATTGCACTACCAGCCTTCTATATAACAGGATTTTGGCTTTCCATGGGCATATCATACAGGCAACTCCATTATAAGTAAAGATTTTTTTGCTTAAACAGAGATTTGGATATCTCTTCATAAGAGACTATTACAAAGAACCTCACCTTAATAGTGAGCTGGATGGCTCACCATCACAATCCTCACAAAAGGAATTGACACATCCTTTACTACACTACCGCCTTACCTAATTATCATAAGCAGTCGGACTGACGAAGGCCAGGTTGTTGGCCGAAACGTTTTTGCAGACTGCCTAAATAAAATTCTTCTCCAATCTCATGAATACTAGAAGTTGAGTGCCAAGTTATTTTCATTATTACTTCTCGGTTTGGGTAACCTACTTGTGCACCCTGCAGCAGTGCCACGCTATACTTCACATGATATGATTGACAGACATATTGGTGGAGCAGAGACTTAGACGCCTTGCAATGTTCAGCACAACTTGGCATTTTCAGTTCCCTGTCTTCCAAATTCACTTTCTTTCTTCTTGTCTCCCTGCCATTGTTCTTAATATTTGCAAAATAAAAAGAAATTATAGTGAACAATTAAAATAAAAATATATTGACTCTTACAGTGCTCTATAATTAATTTGGGCACTCCCTGTATAATGTGGGCTGACTGATTCCCATCTGAAATTGCAGTGCAGTCACGATGGGCAGTTCCTCTACTTGGCAACTTTTAGTGATGCTCTCCTGGAAAGTTAGCGTCAGCGGTGAAGCATTTCTGCCACAGCCTCAATAGTTTTTAATCTACACCCCTCCCCACCTCTTTCACACCTTCACATCCCTTGATGGGTATCACCCACAACCATCCATCTGGAAGTGCTTCTTTATAGGAGATTTCAATGGTGCCCAGGAAAACTTAACTCTCTCGGGAGTCTGAGAATCGGCAAGTATAATACAGTATTAAAGGGTTATTTCCAACATTGAAAGCTATAAATTAAAGAACGGTGGGAGTGTCACCACTAGGACCCCCACTGATTCCAAGAATGGGGCGTTGAAGAGCACAATGTGTAAGGAGCGGTGGTTGATCATGTATACTGCTGATCCATTTATTCATATAGGAGTGCCGAAGACCAGTCAAGTTCAACACTCAGGGCTCCCTTTAAGAATAAATTGAGTTGACCATTTGCATGACCAACTATCAATTTATTCATAAGGGCCTGTTCAGTGCCCAAGTTCTCAAGATTAGTGGGGGTCCATGCGATTGAGAAGTTATCCCCTAACCAATAGATAAGGGATAACTTCCAAATGTGAAAAATGTCTTTAATAGAAAGTAATGGCTTCATAAGAAAGTTCAAATGGGATTATCTTTTGCTAGACATCACTGTATATAACTGTGTATCCATCAAAAGATCCTTTGATATTCTGGGGGACGGTCCAACCTGCTTATTGACCCGTTTCCTTGTTAAAGATGACGCCCTCAAAAATAAGAAAAAAAAATCACCTTCAAACATAAGTTTTACAAGTAATATATATTCTTCTTATTATTATTATTAAACGGCATTTAGCTGAATCTCGAGCCATGGCGACTTGATGGAAGAACGCTCTGTATAAAGATCAATCTTGTACAAGCCTAGATAGGTCCACCAGGGTCTTCTCCACTGTTATTTCTCCACTGTTATCTTGGTAATATCAAGTCATCGAGTTGCTGGTCTTCCTCTCCTCACCTTGTTCCTTCTACTTTTCTGACCATGATGTCCTTCTCCGGCGATGGCTCTCTTCTCTCTTCGTATGATGTGTCCAAAGTAGGCAAGGCGCAGCTTGGTGATCTTTGCTTCCAGTGACATGTCTGGCTTTATTTGTTCCCAAACTGATTTGTTTGTTCTTCTTGCCATTTATGGACATTCCATATATTACATTGGTGTCGAAATACTGTAGGTTAATGGGAACCTTTCAGCAAGGATTTTGCTGAATAGCCTACAGACGCTCACAGGTCGGCGTTATACTGATTAAAATGATACCTTGGTTGATGAAATCCATCTTGTGGCTGTTGTTTAATCCTTATTTTCAGTTTTCAATTAATGTGATTTTCATGCTTGGGGGCGGGTCTATGGGCGGCCTGTGGGAGGGTCTTTATGAGGTGCTCTGCTTACATATTCATCTGTATGGCTTAAGACGGGTCCCTGATCTCTCACTGACATGCCCTCTATTTTACATACTTAATATAATATGGTTTAAAAAAAAATCACATTCTGCAGGCAGGCATCGACGGCGGTGCCTGAGCTGTGGCATGATACGGCGGATAACATGCATATTTTCGTTTTATTTACACATATCGTTTTGTTTAAGAAATTATTTGTCAACAAAATGGTGCCAGCGGCCAGCATCCATTTCTTTCCGATAAATTCTACAGTGCAGGCGCCAGTGCCATTTTGGCAGAGAATAAAATTAGGCTTCATCAGGATGGAGCCGGCAGCGCCTGCGCAGTAGCATCTATCGGAACGGGCGCTATCTTGATGGAGCCTAATTTATTTTTCAGTAGCAAATTGGCACCGGCAGCGTGGCCCGTGCATTATATTTGCATGGACACACAGTCTGCAAAAAAACATGGACATGAACAGCCTCTCAGACTATATTGGGTATGCGCTCTACCCATGAAAATCACAGACAGAACACATAATGAAAGTCTGAATAAAGCCTAAAAGATTTGCAGTATAAAGCTTTAGATTTAAAATGCAGACTACAGGTCAATTTCAATAGGGATTTTGCACAATTCTTTATGCAAAGTGTGTATTGGGCATGGTAAAAACTTCTACTATAATGCGCTGCCAATTTTTCACTTGGAGAATCTGGAGAGAAATATTCCAGCATAAACACCCCATGATGACGTATCCTTATCTGCATGTCCCAATACACAAGAATGCTCATCTTGACCAAGCGATACAGTCTTCTCTATCAGAGAGCCGGTACAGACTCCTGTAATGACGAATTATCTCCTGGAGAAGAAAAAAATGGCTGGAAATCAAACGTGCTAGACCCTTCCCCTCGCCAACATCATCTGTGGGGGCCAATCGGGAGAGTCCCATACACATTAGACTGTTGGCAATCTCGCTGATATTTGTGCGTTTGCCTGGTTTTAGTCTAATGTGTATGGGGGCCATAAGAGTGTAGACTTGTTGTCGTTGGATTCTTTTTTTTTTTTAGTTAGCGATATTCTTTTTTTCTTTTTTTTTTCCCCCAAAGGGAAGGGCCACCTAGCTTATCTGATAGCCTCCATCATCATATGGTTCTCTGACACATAAATGACAAACCACAATGCTAATGTGTCAATAATTAGGTGCAGAAATGGCGGCATTAGTAAGGCTGTAAAACTATTAGCAGGGATGACAGATGGTGTGGCAATAGTCAAGCAGGGATAGGGAGGTGCAGAAATACAAGACAGTGGGATAAGAGAGGGGAAAGCCAACTACAAAAGCACCCCGGTCTGTGCAAAGTGCACTGGCACAACATGTAATGCTGGATAAAGGAACTGAGAAATGCAATCACTTACGGCAAAACAAAATCAGGAAACTACATAAATATTGCTTCATAACTAACGTTCATACATCACTATAAACTTCCCCTAAGAAAACACATACGATGTGAGCTAAAAATCTATATACAATGTGACACGACCAAACACATGTTTCAATAAAATCCTGTCTGTCTCGCCAAGCTTACAAACGTCCTTTATATTTTACCTCTGCTTTAAGATCATTACATTCTGAGCTGTGATTTCGGCAGTATATCACTAAAGACTTGAAACTTTTCAACATCCTCTCACCCACCCAAATCGTAGGCAGACCTCTCGTTCTAAAGCTGGCTAGATCGGTGGATGTGGCCAGATTCAGTGGCTTCTCCCATGCTGCAGAGACAAAGCTGTCTGTGCTAGGCTCATGGGAGAGCGTTTAGTTCAGACCAGCGCTGTCACCATTCCGCTGGCCTGAACTGTCAATCTTTAGGAGCGCACCGTTCCCTCCTCCCCCCCCACGACAACCAGTAAGGCCTGTTTCACACATCTGTTTTTGTCCATCAGTCAAAATCCGCCGTTTTGCAAAAAAAAACGGATCTGCCATTTTTTGGGGCCGATCCGTTTTTTTCCAATTGAGCTGCATTACCGGCGGATCTTGACGGATGGCCATCCGTTGGATCCGTTTTTTTGGGGATCCGCCAAAATTTTGACGTCCGCCGACATGCCCGAACAGAGCATGTAAATTTTTTTGGGCGGCAGGATACGCACTTTTCACTGCGCATGCCCGAAAGACTTCACTCCCCCGGAAATTTAACCCTAAACTCTTTTCTGGCGGCTGAAAAGTTCTCTCTCTCTCTTCCTTTAAAATTATTCCTTTCACAGATCCGTTAAAATAACGGTCCGGTGTCAAACGTTGTGGTCAGTTCACCAACGGATCCGCTATCTGCCATTTTAGCGGATTTTGACTGAACACAAAAACTGATGTGTGAAACAGGCCTAAGCCGAGAGGCAGATGAGACAACCCCTTTAAGAAACGTTTGACAATATGCTTAGTTACTTGTAAAATAAGCATAAACTGAGCTCTATTCGCCATCCTCAGGTCCAGCGATGTGTCTCCACTGCTGCCCCTGGTCTCTGTTGCTTGGCTGCAGAAGTGACATCATGTTGACAATGCTGCTATAAATCACTTAAAGGGGTTTTCCCCACAAATAAAAGTACATTTTAATCAATTGATCTTGGAATAATAATTTCCACAATTGGATGTGTTTAAAAATGTTTCTGTGCTGAGATAATCTATAAATGTGCCCCTGCTGTGTACCGTGTAATGGCTGTGTCTGACCGTGCAGGAACATGGTCTGATCATAGCAAATCAGTTGTAAGAGCTGCTCTCAGACATATCGCGGACTGATTGACCTTTGGTGAAGCTACACTTAGATGGTCCACGTACTTTGATAAGACCTGATCTATAACAGCTAATGTACTAGCTAATCTGCAAATCACCTTATTTTTTGCTAAGTATTTCTCTTCTGGCTGCCTGTTGTTAAGTGTAATCCGTCTCTCCCAATAGAAAGACTGAAACAGATTACATGAGAGAAGGAACATCTTTCTCTCTCTTCTCCGGTCTGTCAAACTGAACACTTATATAACAGAGAGTTGTGCTTTCAGTTTGGGACAGACAACCTATTAGTCTGCGACAGGCGCAATGCATTCTGGAAAGAGAGAGAAAAGAAGTTCCTGCACATATAGTCCTGGCAGAATACTTGTTTGGAGTATCTGCTCACTTAAAGGGGAGTGGATGGCAAAGTATGAGATTAAGGACATTTCCTGGGCATATTAGTTTAGCATGTGCATTAAAAGCATTTTTAATGAACAGTATAAGGAGGCAAGCTCATGCGTTTCTACAGGTATTGTATGAAGGGTCAGAAATGCCTTTAAAAAGTTTTCTATAAAAAAAACCAAAACACTTGAACAGCCCAAAATGAATGTATATTTGTAGCGGTGTAGCATGTCTCAATTTTTTTTCTGTGGGATTTGCTGGGGAAAAAATGGGATTTTTAGGGCCCCTTAAGCGCCAGGGCCCAGGTATGACTGCAACACCTACACCTATTATAGTTATACCCCTGAGTGTGAACACTGCAGCCCATTATTACCCACTGACTGGCTGCAGTACATAACAATGTCACGCAAGCCCTGGGAGATCCACCGCCAACATTACTGGAACGGTGCCAGTGTGGGAAGTGAGTATCTGTTATTTTTTCATTATACGCTGTGAAATATAGTATTTAAAGAAGGGTTGTCTGAGTAGTGGACAACCCCTTTAATTAAAGGGTTAGGAAACATTTGGGGTTCAATTGAATTTTCGGGATACTGAGTAATTATAGACTTTTGCTGGAATTGTCTTATATATAAATAGGAAAACTATGCCAGTCTCTACTCTACAAGTCGCACGTTTCAATCTACAGATCATATAAGGGTCACATGGGCTATTGTGTAATACCGTACCCATATACAAGTCTGAGCTAGAATCTGTATCTGAGCTCGTACCATACACTGTAAGTCAAATATTTACTAAGTTCTTACAAGTGTCTGGTTTAGGGTGTGTAGAGGATAAAGCACTGGCAGCTATACAGCTACGGTATGTCAGCTCAGGTTTATGAGAGGCAAGAATGAAAGGATTATTAATGGAGCAAAACAGTTTATGGTGACTGTGATCTCCATGAGGATAAATACTCACACAAAGTTACATATATTGGTATATTCTCTTGGGGGAGATTGTGGATCAAATCAGATTGTAAGGGTAGGTTCACAGGACCGATGTCTCCACATTCCAGAAAAACGGTCAGATTAGTCTGATCAGACTTTCATCAGGGAGGTATCAGTTTTTATCAGACACGGAGAGAAAGAAAAAAGTTTCTCCAACTTCTTCATTCTGTCGATCCATGAAAATCAGACCCATAGCCTTTGCATTGCAGATTTTGATCTGACGTTTGGATCAAATTCAAACATGCCTCTGACGTTTTCTGTGGAAAAAAATCGGACGTGTGTACAGCCCCATAAAATATCATATGTATGAGTGCTAGCCATGGAAACCACGGATTGTACTCGTGTGCACGAGCCCTAATCTGAAATAAACTGAAGACAAGTTAGAAATTAACTTCATGTTATAAATATGTTTAGTGATTGACCGGGTTCACACTAATGCTCAGCGTTCTGTTTTCCTGTTCCAATGTAGGGAAAATGAAAACGCAGGGGCCAAATGCATTTTATTCATTATAATGAAGTCCATTTGGTTTCCATTCAGGGGTCAATCATTTAAACGAAAACATTTAAAAAAAAGCAGATGTAACATACTCATCTCTATTATACGCAGAATTTTTGGAAGTGAGGGTATTCTAAATGGCAAATGTACTTGTGCCAATTCTGGATTATGCCCGGTTCAGATGTTTTCCTCCTTGTTCCTGTATTGCAGGCTGTCTCTGTCCATGCCGAGTTGGTCATTCATGTGTATGGGGTAGTCAGTGTACGGGTTAGTTGGGGGGAGATAGCAGATTATGGTGGCAAGGGAAGTGGCTTTATTATGGAAGCATTGTGGCACCAGATTGAAATCCTTGAAAACTTTACTGGTCCAAAAGGAGATGTTCTTCAGCACCAAAGAAAGGAGTTAAAACTTAGCCTTTAAACATGTAGGATATAATAATAATTTTATGTCCAATGTAGAAGAAAAAATTAGGCACTGCTGCAACCACTTTCCTACAGCACCATAGTTTGGTGCAAATTCACAAACCTGGACTACACGCCAGCTACCCACAGAACGGGTGCTCAATCCAGAAAAAATGACTGTATCATTGAAAAAGAACAAAAAGGACCCGTTGAAGCGCAGGTGCGTGAAACGGCCATTGTCCACAGTCTTTACATCGCTCCCGAGCCTATGCTTTTTATCCCACAATAAAGTACACTACTTCTGAACGGTGAGTGCCATCCTTTTTGTTCTTTTTCTATGATATAATAATAATTTTATGCTCAATCTATTTTATTAAATATTTTACGAACAAAAAAGAACAATAAACATATGGTGAACGCCAGCAAGGTATTCAAGAAAGGAAGTATCCTCTATATTATGCAGAAGAAAGGCATAGGATAAGAAAAAGAGGGAAAGAAAGAAAAAAAAGGGTTATGGATAAAGGGGTCCTTAAGATCATAAATATATTAATGCGCAAATTCTTATGTAACTGTAAAAGTCAGAGGAACAAATTATGGCAATCAGGTGAGTCCTGAAACAAAATCCATCCACTCCAAATCCTTCTAAGGCTGGTTTCACATTTGCGGACGAAGGGCTGCGGACTTCCTCCGTTAAGCCCAGCCCCCATCGTGCCTCCTCCGGTTAGCTCTGCCTATTTCTGAATGCGGCTTCATGCGGCCTGCGTGCTCTATCTTTAACATTGGGTATGCAGGCCATACCGCAGTATGCAGATGCCGCCGCATGCGTTATTTTGACGGTGCGGCAACCCGCATAGAAAGCATCATGTTGGAATTTTATGCAGGCGCCACATCGTCAAAACGACGTGTGCGGCGGTATCCGCATACTGCAGCACGGCCTGCGTACCCAATGTTAAAGATAGGGTATGCAGGCCGCATGAAGCCGCATGCAGAAATAGGCAGAGCTAACCAGAGGAGGCGCAGTGGGGGGCGGAGCTTCAAGGAGGACATCCGCAGCCCTCCGTCCACAAATGTAAAACTAGCCTTAATTTATCATTTGTTCCATTGCAGTCTGTCACCCCTTTTTTGAGATATCATATAATGATATCATTCAATTGTGTGTCACATAAGGATTCTCTTAGTACTTTTGCTTCCCCCTCACCCCGCACCTTTCATGCATAAATACCTTTTTTTATATAGGTTCAGATGTATGTAAACTGCCACGGTCCGATCCGATGGGCGGGGCTTATTCACCTGCTCCCCCCTCCCTGTCTTGCTCTATACAAGAAGAAATGCATAGAGCAAGACAGGGAGGGGGGGAGCAGTTGAATAAGCCCCGCCCAGCAGACCGGACATGGGTAGAAGTCACTAGCATCACATCATCATATTATATAGCACTGTGTACTTACAATTGCTCATTTTGCCTTTCCACCCAGTTAATTCCTCTCTTTTCCATTAGGTCTATGACATCACGTGATTAAAAGCTGACGAGCTGAATCCTTCTAAGCTCTATGTAGAAAGAGGAGGTCAATTTTCCTTGTACGAGTCATAAGTCACTGTAAAAGTCACTGGCAGGGAGGAGGAGAGAGAAGCTGGGTCAGAAGTTGAAGAGGCGGATGATTCATGCAGAGAAAAGAGACTTCTTATTTCTATATAGAGCAATGAAAAGTGAAGAATTATTTGGGTAGAAAGGCAAAATGAGCAATTGTAATTACACAGTACTATATAATATGATGATTGCAATATAATAATAGAATAAAAACTTTGATAGGAGGAGGGCTCTTTAATCCTAGTCCCCATGATTCCATGTGACCTCTGGAAGCTGCAATAAAGCCTGGGGTCTGTGTGCCCACCTGGACTAGAGGCTTAGCGGATCTACCTCAACTAGTGAGCCCTTACATACAGAGCTCAGAAAAAATGCAAAACTACAACAAGTACACCGGCAAGTAATACATTGCTGGAATCAGTGTATCTGCCCTTACACCATGCTGCTCTTAGATGGGGAAGCAAAAACATTTTGAGAGATTCCCTTTAAGGACAGAATTATCTTCATCATGGTGTATGAACGTATTGATGCAGCTAAATAAGACATCTTGTTGATTTGGGATCCAAAAATCACATTTATCATCCAAGTTGCATTACAGAGAACACTCAATTTATCTCAATGACTCTGAAATACTCTTAGATTACCAATTAAACCCTCCTATGCCCCTTATTGCTGCGGTTTTGACGCCGCATATTTATGCAGCGTCAAAACGGTAGCGGCCAGATGTTTCGGCATAGCGGACGGGATTTCTTGAGGGCACATAGCCTATAGGTTTCAAGCCCAGGTGCCTAGCAAACATCTAGATTTGACCCATAGCTTCCCCAATTGAGCAAGTCCAGCACGAACACAAAGCACTTCCATTAAAATGCCCTGTGAATGGAGGCACCGTGTGATATGGAGAATGGTAATCACAAGCAAGTTGAAGTCCAGTACGGCAATAGAAGTACGCAAAAGATAGGAGCTGTGAGATAAGCAAAGTTGGAAGTGAGAATAATCAGAGCCAAGTCCAAAGTCAAGGTCAAAACTAAGGAAAATGTGTTTACTACATATGTAAGTACTACTATAGCGCAAACACTTTACGAGGAATTTGGAACTGAAGACAGGAGCGGGCGGACCGTCATGTCTTGTCTGGAGTCACCCTTTAATCTCGCCTCCTGTGCTGCTTCTGCAGTTGTCTGATAGTCTTATCAACAAGGTAAAGCTAAAAGCATGTAGTATCACCTCTGTTACACTCCAGGACCTCCTAATGACACATAAACAGCTAGAATTGGGAAATATGTCTGTGTGGGGACGAATTTAAAAATGTGTTTTCTCCTTTTTTTTATAAAGTTTACTTGTTTTTTTTTAAAGAACATAGATGGTATTTTACTGCTCCAAGAACGCTGCTGTAAGTTAACACAAAAGCCAAAATGTTTTGCAGTTTCTGTCTATTTGATACAGGCTGTCCTTAGATCCTCAATATTTAAGCCTTCAAGCTCCAATGTGACACCTGGCCATTATTCAGAATAACTGCGACAATTCTGAGTTTTGACTTACGACATCAAGCCGACTCTGCCGGCCAATTCCTATCAACAAAACCATGTCCAGATGTAATAATTGTTCGACTGTGCTGCTAATCTTTTGTTTTTATATATATTGTATTTTTATCGTATTTTACCGTATTTTTTATATTGTATTTGTATTTTTTATTGAAATTTTTTTTTCATTTTTAACAAGATGTAAACATCAGAAGTTGTAACTTAACGATAAAACGTTAAGCCAGTCATACGAGATAATTATATCTGAGAATTAGGCCACTAATCTTTTTGAGAAAAATAGACAAAGTATAGACAGAGTATAAACCCATAGAAAAAAAAAATTAGAGAAATAATAATCCAATGAATCAAAGATGGCAAATTTTATTGAAAACCTATTAAAAGTCCAAGATAATTAAAACTACAACAAGAAATCCAGATGTATGTATGAAAGCAGCCGGGTAAATCATATCTATTTACATACGGAATTAGACTGAGTTAATATGTTCCATTCAATACATATAAAAATACAAAAGAAAAAACGTCTCACGTTTCGAACCTCTAAGTGTTCTTAGTCGTAGTCTGTTTCAAAGTCATAGACAACTGGTTTTATTCCTTTTTCATTATCAAGAAAAGGGAGAAGGACTGAGACGGTCAAAGGAAGTCGAAGAACATGGGAACATTTCGAATAAAGGGAGATGAATGGTGAATTAATAAATCATACATTTCACAATATGATTATACCTAATGTGTCCTCATTAATATAAATTTATTAAATCAATTCTAAAACTTAAATCCGCTGGTGAAAGCAATTCTTTATCAAAGACACGGCGTGCCTCCCTCATTAGTAAGGTACGCTGACAATCACCAACCCTTTATGGCCAATTAACTCTTAGCCTATTAATGGTTCTGCATCCAATTAGTGGCACTGATCTAGGGGAGGACACACCATGGGTGCCGCCTGGGGAGTGGTGCAGGGACCTAAGAAGTGAAGGGGGCCACTTCTACTTCTAAAGCAGGTGGAATTTTGCATTATGATGAACTATTGGACTGCAAAGGGCCCATATAATGTTCTTGCACAGGGGCCCTTTTCTTTCTGTGTCCGACTGAATGTACACTGCACTGGTCAGAGAGAATAGTGGCATCACAGGACTCGGATGGACAAGAAGCAGTAGGTAGCAGTCAGTCTGCGCTATATGCGAGCACATCACTACACTTCTTCCACTGCACTAAGTGTGAGCGCTGCTCACCACATGGGACCGGACAGTTATGGTGCTAATGGTCTGGTAGACGGGATAGGTGGTGACCACAGGCGTCCGGCGGTAACCACAAGCGCTCAATCGTGACCACAGGTGCCCGGCGGTGACCACAAGCAGCTGATGGTGACCGCAGATTATTATTATTATTATTATTATTATTATTATTATTAATATTTATTTATATAGCGCCATTGATTCCATGGTGTTGTACATGAGAAGGGGTTACATACAAATTACAGATATCACTTACAGTAAACAAACTAACAATCACAGACTGATATAAAGGGGAGAGAGGACCCTGCCCTTTCGGGCTTATGTGGCGCCCCTGAGGCTCAGTCGCCACAGAGGTACTGCACCTTCTCCTAAGGTGTAGTGCCCCACCAACTAGGTAAGTTGGGAACTCCTTTCCACACTCCAACACCTGCATCCCACACACAGGATAGTTCAGTAGGTCCGCCTAGCAGCTTCAGGCTGAGGGTAGCAGAGCACCCTTCGTGGAACCCTGCTTCGTAACACGAGATGTGCTGGGAGGTGGGTGGAGTTAGTATAAAAGAAGGGGAAAGTAGAGAATAGGAGGTCTGTTGTGAGTTCATTTTCCCCTTCACCATTGAGGTCTGATGAACTCCCTCTTCTGGTGAAGGAAGGTAGTGAGGCTGATTACCAAGCACCTGAGCTAGATGATGATGACTGGGTGACGGGAATTGCTGACTGGATATAAGGCAGCCGACGCCCTTCTGCCTTGCTGGTGATCTTCTCTGAGGGATTCTAGGAGACCAGTCTGATTCCTTCTCCTCAAAAGCTAAGTTTTCTGCTCTGCTTTTTGCATTTGTGTTTTGGTTTTGTTTTGCCTTGTTTTTCTGGATTTCTGCCATTCCCTGCTGGGGTGAGCTGAATTCCTTTTTGCTCTGTCTTCGGAAAATACCTGAGTACTGATATAGTCTTTTTGAAGCCTAGCGTCTTCAGGGCTTTTTTCCTTATCAGTCTGTTGGCTCTTGTTTTGATAGGGTTTTGGCGGATTGCAGACAGCAGCTTTTCTATCCTGTCCTATTTAGTTAGCTTGGGCCCCATCATTTGCTCAGCCTATCTTTCTATCTGTGTGAGTGTTTTTTCATCTTGCTTCATCATCATTATATGTTGTGGGCTGCCTATTGCTTTGGGGTCTGCTCTGGGGCAGTTTAGATTTCCCTTTCTGTCTATAGGCTATTTAGTTCTCCGGCTGTGATCGAGGGGTCTAGGGCATCGTAGGAACCCCCCACGGCTACTGCTAGTTGTTGTTGATAGGTTCAGGGGTCTGCAAGCTGCCAACTTCTCTTGTTTTCTGGACTTAGCTAGTATTTCTGTTTTTGCCTCCTATGGTGACTCATTCATAACAGAGGTCAGTCTGACAGAAGGTCAATCTGGGGTGGGTCCCAGAGAAGTTCAGTTTGAAGTTCAGTTTTGAGTTCAGTTTGAGTTCAGTTTAGAAAGAGAGTTCTGCAGCTGCCTCAGTGATCTGAGCCAGCTGGCACGGGAAAGAGAAGAGAAAGAGAAGGACGTAGACCTGCAACCTCAGCTTCCATAAGAGAGAGAAGGAACAGCGCGGAACAAAGGAGTCAGAGAACAGAGAGGAGTTGTGGTTTGAGAGAGTACCCTGCCTATAGGTTGTCAGCGCAAGGCCGGGGCCTGGTCCCCGAGGTTGTATGGACACTTATGGTTCTGCAGCAGACACCGGTGGAGTAGTTGGCTGTAAATGCACTACTCCCATCCAAGACTTGGGACACAACAGCAACCGATTTGCGAGCCAGGACTCCGAGAGGAGTCCCCGATAGAGGCTACAGCTATCTGTCATACAAGTAGAGTTGTTAGGAACATCTGACAGGAGGAACTTCAGAGTAACCACGGTACTGGAGCTCTTCACATTAAAAGGCGCAATAGAGGAGTCATTCAGGAAAGGCACATGTTGGCGGAGTGTTGGAGAGGAGAACCCTGACTTGCCCGGGAGGTTGATTGAGTCTCTACCCCGGAGGACACGGCACGGAGGCAGGCACCAGTGGGTACCACGAACTGTGAGTAAAGCTTTGAAACTGCAAGCCCTGGTGTCCTCCATTCATTCGTCGCTAACACCTTCAGCACCGCTACATCTGGGTACCAGCATCTATCCCATTCTGCGCCTCTCCTCATCATTGCGCCCACACTGCCCTGGGACTACAGCTCAACCTGTGGGGAGCTACACCATCTTTGCTGCTCCACACCATCAGTCCCAGTGGATCTGCATGCAGCGTTGGCTCAACATCTTACTTGCCAAACACCACGGGTGGTGTCACAAACTATCCATATAAACTATACTATTAACATCACCGCAATTGATATTGGGTGCCCAGGGCCAGGTGGGGGGGCAAGAGGGAAGGAGAGATTATTACTTGGTTAGAGGGTGCTGGGGTAGCGAAGGAAAGTCAGGAGTAATGGAGGCAAAACCATTAGAGCATATTTCAGCATGGTAAGAGTAAGTGTGGAGCTGGCAGAAAGAAATTTGGTGTATTTAAACAGAGTTTTGGAGTACCTTCTGGTCACTTCTGGCATATTTCAATTATTATCCTTATAATGGCATCCTTGCAATGGCAGACCAGGGTCTAGGCAGACCAATCTCTAAGAATTTATAACAGCTCAAATGCACATCAAACAGGCACAGGTGTGATCAGGAGGGAGGAGCAGCAGGACACTGCTTGCACACACAGGAGGGGATTAACTAAAAGTCAGGAAGGAAGAGAGAAAGAAAAAAAAAACCAAAAGGACAGAGACTATTGATAGCAGACAGATACAGGAGTGATTGGGGGTTCAGGAAAGATGGGTGCTGAAGGTATTGCAGCCACGGGACATACCATTGATAGCAGACAGATACAGGAGTGATTGGGGGTTCAGGAAAGATGGGTGCTGAAGGTATTGCAGCCACGGGACATACCTGAGGATGAAGCAGATAGATTGTCAGATTGATACCAATAGTGAAGAATAGTGACCACAGATGCCCGGCGGTGACCACAGTCACCCGGCAGTGTCCACAGGCACCTGGCGGTGACCATAAGCGCCTGGCGGTGACCACATGCACTTGATAGTGACCACAGGCATCCGGTGGTGTTCACAGGCACCCAGCGGTGTCAGTGCTGTCCAGCTCTAGATACTTTATATTTATAATATTAATGCATTTTTTTAAAGTTGCTTTTGGAATTTATTTAATTTCTTTTATTAAGTTTTTCATGTGAAGGAGACATGTGGGGCGAGGGGTGAACATATGCCTCATCTGTCTAGAGCAGCAAAAACACTTGTCCATGCCCCTTAGTGGCATCGCATAAGGCAAAGAAGAATGTCGAACTGAATTGGACAGATCTTTGTGTCTCCACGTGCAGCCAGTCTTGTGCAACCTCCCACCCCACCAACAACATAAAAGGTTTTTCTGTTTGTGCAGGTATCTTTATCACTTGCCATATACTAACTCCAAATCCTAATCGTTAATTTACTTCTCCACCATGAAATTTAAACTCAGTTTTGATTCCTAAAGATACAAACAAAAGCGCAGAAAAAAAATGAGAAAAAAAAAAGTTGGAAATTGAGACCAAAAGTTGTTTTTGTGTTTTGTGTTCATATGGCTGAAGCGGGCGATCGGTCCTGTACAAATTGCAGTCACTTTGTATGTCGCCTGTGGCTGTAATCACGAAATCAGACTTGTCTTCTTGTCTTCTCAGAATTACAGCTGTTACACTTGTCCTCCCTCTGGCAGGAGTAATTGTGGTTGGAGAAAATGAAAATTATGTCACTGATCATAATAGCTAACCATTGCGTGCCAAGACGTCTCTAGCAGCGAGAGTCAAGATAATCCTCTCTACAAAGGAGAAGATTCTTCTATGTGAATTGCCTGTGGGAGAAATTGAGCCTCTCTACGTTTTTAAATTGTTGTGTAAGCAAAAAAAATAATAATTGTCTGGATCTTATGTAACTAATACACTGTGTAAACACTTTTTATTCATAAAGCTATGGTGCTTGTTACCTACACAACCACCCATTAGGAAAATATCTCAACAGTGCCATGTAGACAGGTTGAAACATGGCATCAACGTGGACCTGGGAGGAAGGACCCAAAAGATTCTCCAAACGAGATCTTTAGTAATTATGGCAAATGTATACTAGCAGTGAACATACCGATAAATACAAGGTCTCCATAGGTAGTATACGGTGGAGAATGGGATACGTGGCTTGGAGGGTGCTTTGGGAGGAGGAAGATCTTGTGATAATCAATCCCGGCTATCCTGCTGGAAGAGCTAATACAGATCTGCATAGGTCAATATCCTTTGCACAGTTGTAGTGAAAAATGTACTCCAACACCCCACACTCTCCGCAAACAGTCAGCTAGGAGTTAGTCCCCTTTTTAAAAAAAAAAACATGCACCTGATGATATAGACAGAAAATTGGATCTCATGGTAGAAGCAACCTCTACTTTACTCCCCATACTGAATCATCCATGAGCTGAAGCTCACATATTATTTATACATCATCAGCTAAAAGTGGAAAAGTAGGGACTGTTTACAGCAAAAAAAAGTTTGCTTTAGGCTATGTGCCCACATTGCGTGTTAAAACGCACACTGAAAACCGGACTCCTTCCCAGAAATTGCGCGTTTTTTTCCCCCACGCAATTTCACCGCGATTTTACCGCGATTCTGTTCGCAATTTTACCGCGATTTTCTCAAGCACTTTCCAAGCGATTTGAAGCATCGCTTGGAAAGTGATTGACAGGTTGGTCACACTCGTCAAACATAGTGTTTGACAAGTGTGAGCAGCTTTTTACTATTGAGGCCGTCTATGCGGCATCAATAATAAAAGATAGGATGCTAAAAATGATTAAAAAAATAAAAAATCGGGGTATATTTACCTTCCGACGTCTCGCGCTGCATTCCCGGCCTAAGCGTTCCCAGTAATGCCTTGCGAGACCTGTGATGACGTTGGTCTCGCGTTACTATAGCGATCTCGCGAGACCGCTAGAGTCACGCGAGACTACGTCATCACAGGACCTTGCCGCAAGGCATTACTGGGAAGTTCGCTTAGGCCGGGAATGCAGCGCGGGACGTCGGAAGGTAAATATACCCCGATTTTTTATTTTTTATTCTTTTTTTTACAGGGATATGGTACCCAGGGCCTGGAGGACAGTCTCCTCTCCTCCACACGGTGGGTACCAACCGCACATGAGACGCTTAACTTCCCGCATGGTGGGCATAGCCACATGCGGGAAGTAAGCGATTCTCATGCATTCCTATGGGTGCGGAATTGCGGCAGTTCTTTGCGATTCCGCACAAAAGAATGAGCATGCTGCGATTTTTTTCCGTGATGCGATTCCGCCACAGAAAAAAGCGCAGCATTAGCACAGCATGTGCGGAATGCCATAGGAATGCATGGGGTGCGTTCTGTACACGATTTTTAAACGTTTTCTCAGCGTTTTCGCACCAAAAATCGCGGCAAAAACGCTTAAAAATCGCATCATGGGCACACAGCCTAAATGACCCCTATATATCCTGTACAGAATAAGCTATTTGTGAGGTCTACTAACAATAGGTACACACAATGCATGAATGTTAGGACCTAGTCCCCCCAATATAGTGTCATCTTTAAGCTGGGACCCCATTCTTACAGTGGTAACTTCAATTTGGGACTTTCCACTACAAGAACCATTAATATACACCATACAGTTTGAGCCATTAGTGGGCTCCCAATTCAACAACCTGAATTCTCACTATGCTTTTCTTCACCCCGAGTGTCTGCATCAGTGGTTCTCCCTCTCTCCTACACACTGAGGTTTTCTTTACTCCTATAATTTTATTTTGCAGTGAGGTTCCCACTGTGTCATCCAGCAGTGGGGTCCACTCTACCCCCGTTGGGTCCTCCAGAAGTGGAATTCATCTGCTCCAGGTGTAGGTGCAGAGAACTGATCAATAGGTTAATAGTTGTACATTCTTGAAAAGTTAGAAACTGGAAAGGGAAGTGAGCGTCTGGATGATTTTGCTGCTGTTGGAATTGTTTTTATCCCATTTTCCCCATTTTTTTTCCTCAGTTCACGGTCTGCAAATATGAATCTGTCTGCACTGCACTAAATGTTGCTCTGCACACCCTCCATACATGCTGACATACTCATTGGTTCAGTGTAGAGACCTTATCCTGTAAATTCTCTGGAAAGTAGCTTTGGTGATGACTTCTCCCTCCCAGGTGTGCCTGCTCTTATCCGCCACAAGGAAAGGGTCATAGAACTATTTCAGTTCTTGCATGGCTTCAGGGGTACATGGAAAGGAGGAGGCTGTCCAGAATCATGTGTTAATCTTTCAATGAAAATTTTTGTAAGGTCCTGGAAAATCCCTTTAATGTGGTCATGGTAAAACTGGGCCCTTTTCTTAGGTTTATTATAGGACTGCATGGCTTCTTTTTATATATTTTTATCACTAATGCCTATGTACATTGGAGACCTACAACTCTAGCACCACCTATTGGAAGTAGCAATCCTAAAAGTGAATATCAAACCTTTAACGATCCTTGAAATATGACTTATGAAAAATCCAAAGCAGTATCTCAATTTGTAGACACAGTGTTTCAGGGTTTACTCCTCGTCAGTGCAAAGTATGAGATCTGATTTGGGTAGGTCAGAGGCTTAAGTGTCACGATGTGATAGTCTGAAGTAAGGGAGAGGGTCCTAAAACTGTCCCTGGAACTGGGACTCTAACTATCCCTGTCCCATGGGTGCTCTTGATGGTAGAGAGGCCTGGGACTCCAACCTTACTATGCTCCTGTTAAACACTAATCTGTCCTCTCCCCCAACCCATGGGGCATGGGACAGAAATTTAAAGGAAACAAGACACAAAGACAGACAGGTATAACTGAGACCCACTATCATACAAAAACACTCACAAAAAATAGGGAGCAGGATAGGAAGAGGGAGGAACAAGCAAACTAAACAGGAATAAGGACGAGGAGATAAACACTCACAGACCACTGCACACAGAAAACTTCAACTACTACTTCAAACTACTCAGTTCAACACTTTCCAGGAAGATTCTTTCACCAGCAAGGAAGAACGACCCAGAGCTAGTATATGTAGAGAGAGTAAATGATTTTAGCTACAGCAGAGAGCAACAACTTTGTATGTTCCCAGACAGCAAGGAAAGAGTCTTTAATCTTTTCAGCACTGGTGGAAAGGAAATGTATTTAAAATAGGACACAAATTAGATGGGAGAGATATTTGGAAAAAGCCTTGACTGATGAAGATTGGGGACTTTTCTTGTCGAGAGCAGCTATATCGGCATCTTGTGTCACATATAAAGAAAACCAGTACAAGATCCTTCATTTCTGGTATCACACACCTGAATTCTTACATAGGCTGGACCCATCTATCTCTCCCCTCTGCTGGAGGTGCAACCTTTCAGGAGGATCGATCTTTCACATATTCTGGGATTGCTCACTGATTTGCCCATATTGGAAGCAGGTGCAGGGATTGATAGGCCAGGTTTTGGATTTGACGTTGCCTCTGGACCCCCAGTTTTTTCTCCTTAACATTTTCCCACCTTCCCTAACAAAAAAAAACTACTAGGCTCCTCTTACACATTTTGACGGCTGCCAGATGTTTGGTGGTGTCCCATTAGAAGCAAACTTCTCCCCCATGTACACTTGACTTATATGCCAGAATTAAAGATGTTAGAAAGTTTGAATACCACGCAGCCCTGCATAATAACATCATTGATAGACTTGATTCTATCTGGTTTCCTTGAGACTCTTTTTGGGCCTCAATAAATAAATGAACCGTATTCTCTAGACTATATAGCCACTCCCGGTCTCCCTTTCTGATTTTCAGATACCCCCACCCTAGTTAATGTCCTGTCTTGTGTCTGTTTGGTTGGTTCTCCATTTTTGAGTATACCGATTCATGTATAAAAATGGTTGAACATTCTGCTGGTATATTATTCGTTATAATGCCACCTACTATAATATTGGCAACATCCTGCTAGCTCATTGATTTGACAATTTGTTGTTTGACACTGTTTTCCTATAATAGAATGTCGATATTCATGTTATCTGTTAATCACTTTGGAAATGTTTATTTTCAATAAAAATTGACAATTATATATAAAAAAAATAGGACACAAATCACACCGTCTGTGACCTTCTAACTCCAGGTCTCCCAGGAGGTTTGACAGCCTTGTGACATTAAGACTAGAATCTAACGGGTACATTTCTTCTTATGGAGAGTGGGAAGTCAGGCCTGGCATGTCAGAGTGAGGAAACTTGTACGCTAAGCATGCTTAAAGGCCCCGTCTCACATAGCGAGATCGCTAATGCGTCACCGATTTTGTGATGCAACAGCGATCTCGCTATACTGTATGTGACACATAGCGCGACCAGTCCCCCGCTGGATATCACTGATCGTGCTCGAATGTCCTGGGCCATTTTTTCATCGGCGGTGTCCCGCTGGCCAGCATGCATCGCTGTGTTTGACGCCGACGAGCGACCTCGTTGGCGACGCAGAACTCAGGGACGCAGGCTGGAATCGTTCAGAATTGCTGCTGTGTGACAATGCACCAGCGATCCCTACCAGGTCGTATCGTTGTCGGGATCGCTGGTGCGTTGCTATGTGAAATGGGACCCTAAGCCTCTCACCTAGCCAAATCAGATCTCATACTTTGCACTGACGAGGGGCAATAACCTGAAACACCATGTCTGCAAACTGAGATTCTGGAATGGTTTTTGTAATAAGTCAAATGGCAAGGCTTGTTAAAGGGTCAACATTGATTTTTAACATCACTAATGTGTGAGAGATTTGTCAAAAGAAATAAACTTGAATAATGCTCTATACACTGTCCACAAATACAGACGTGCTATCTGGGATGTATCGAAAATAACTTGTTGCTGGACTCCCTGACTTTATCTAACTTGACATAAAGTGAGTTATGATAAGAAGGGAAACTGCGAAAAGAATATGAAGCATGGATCACTGGTCGGTCGCAGGAATACAATGCTCAGAGCCAGTGGCTTAGAATAATCAGATCGTTTGTAACGGTTAAGGCCCGCAGCATTTGTTCTGTTCATCATCAGTCACAAAATACTCAATACTGTGTCTTCATTGTAGCGGACAAGATCCAATAAGACAGAATGTAACACAGGGCAAATATTGTAATATTATGCCAAATGCTTATTCTTAAAATTGATTTCTACAGTTCAGTTTCTGAATACAGATTTTTTTAGTTGTTGTTTCCATACATCCAGACTTTCTGGATCAGTTTGCTTTTATCTTCAACTGATAACAAATGATGTCAAAATGGATTCAGCTGTCATCCGGCTTTTTCACCCATTTCTACTGCACACTGGTGATCATAAACCGTAGCCTGCTACTTTTTCTGATCCAATTCTCTGAAGGGTCCAGCAAAACAACTGATGCATCGTTCGGATAAATGTGAATGATCCCCTAGCAAACTGTGAGATCTGTTCTTGCATCAGACGATTATTCTGTATCTCTACAGAACAAGAAGTGTTAAGGCTCATTTACACTGGCCGATCGTAATCTGTTAGATTCTAACACTAACGATTCTTCATTCACGATAATCGTGTAATGTGGATGGGTTGATCGACTGAACAATGTGTCCAAGAATGCCCGTTCATTGAGCATAGAATCGTTTAGGAGAGCGAAAAAATTCTCGTTGAAACCTTTGAAAATTGTGTACTGAAAATGGAGATTGTTCACTCACTCAACGATTTGACTGACAAAAATGAGAAAAGCGGAAATTCAAGTCCTAAAAAATAGGTCTGGCTTTCAGTGATTGTTTGATCATGTTGGGAGGGTATTGTTCAGGAGCATTGGAACCAATATATAGTTGTGATTATTTACATTTTTTTACCATTTCTTTGTACGGAAATGTTTCTATAATACGTCATGAATTCATGTGTTCAAAATAATTAGTATCACTTATGAGATTGGAACGATTAACGCCTACATGGCAGATTACCTGCCGGTGTGAACACAGTTTACGATGCTCGATGTTCTGATGTAGCGATCACTAGTCAACCATTTCATTAACAATCCTTGTCCCAAATAAACACTTGTTTGACATCATTTGCTAGTTTCACGAAGCAATCACTGACCTCAGGGAGACCAGTCAAAGAAAACACTGTGGCAGCCGGCAAAGGCGCTCAATCAGTGAAATCCTAGGTGCAATCCCTGGGAAATATACGAATATGCAAATAAAGTCAGTGGAGCCTCATTTAAGAGTCTCAAACACGGGACTAGCCAGATCTTCCTCCAGGGAAGGACCCAGCCAAAGGAGCCAAGCTCCTTTCGGAAACCACCACTACCACCATATTAAGTGGCCCTTTAAGTCAATATCCAGCTCTTTACGAGTTTACAGATATGACAAGGGAAATACCAAGGCCAGGTATCCATCCACAGACAGCTGTTTCGGGGTGTTGCCCCTCATCAGTGTGGAGTAGTATTCTGGCTAGGTGGGAGAAATGCCTAGTAGACCAACATCACGAAACAATCACTGACCTCAGGGAGACCAGTCAAAGAAAACACTGTGGCAGCCGGCAAAGGCGCTCAATCAGTGAAATCCTAGGTGCAATGCTCCCTGGGAAATACGAATATGCAAATAAAGTCCGTGGAGCCTCATTTAAGAGTCTCAAACACGGGACTAGCCAGATCTTCCTCCAGGGAAGGACGCAGCCAAGGGGTGGCTCCTTTCGGAAACCACCACTACTAGGCATTGCTCCCACCTAGCCAGAATCCTACTCCACACTGATGAGGGGCAACACCCCGAAACAGCTGTCTGTGGATGGATACCTAGCCTTGGTATTTCCCTTGTCATATCTGTAAACTCGTAAAGAGATGAATATTGACTTAAAGGGCCACTTAATATGGTGGTAATGGTGGTTTCCGAAGGGAGCCAACCCTTGGCTGGGTCCTTCCCTGGAGGAAGATCTGGCTAGTCCCATGTTTGAGACTCTTAAATGAGGACTTTATTTGCATATTCGCTGGGACATCATTAGGCTGATCGCTGGTGAGCTGTCACATAGACAGCCCCTCCAGCGATTAGGACCAGCGAGCAAGCCGCGCGGCACTTGGATACCCGCTGTTTACGTTGGAAACCAGCGTCCAGCGTTGCTGATCGCTGGTCTCTCGCTGCCACACGCAGCGATGCGTGCTGGTCAGCGGGAGACCAATGATCAAAAAATGGCCTTGGACGATCCTGCACGATCAGCAATACCCGGCAGGGGGGCCGGTCGCTGATCCCCGTCACACACAGCGATGTCGCTGGAGAGATCGCTGATGCGTCACAATATCAGCGATCTCACTAGCGATCTCGCTTTGTATGGCGGGGCCCTTAAGGGGGCTTCACACATAGCGATATCGCTAGCAATATCGCTAAAGCGTCACCGATTTTGTGACACAGCAGCGATATTGCTAGCGATATCTCTATATGTGACACTTACCTCCAACCGGCTTCCTGCTGGCGCCGACGAGCGACGCGTGGACGCAGGCGGGAGGACGTCTTCATCGCCGCGTCTGACAGGTAAGTAACGACCGCCGACCGCCGCTGCATCGCTAGTGAGATCTGCCTGTTTGGCAGCTCACTAGCGACCATTTAGCGATGCACCAGCGATCCTGACTGGGTCATATCGTGGTCGGGATCGCTGGTGCATCGCTAAATGTAACGGGACCCTTAGGTTCATCGTCTAAACGATTATCTGCTCATGTAAACGCATCCGTTGATTATTTTAAGTTTCAGTGAACAGAGTGAAACCTGCGAGATTTTAGGATTCTTTTAAATACTAGGCATCGTTTCCAAATTCAGTATTTGGTCAGTATTTTACATCAGTGTTTGTAAGCCAAAACCAGGAGAGGAACAATCAGAGGAGAAGTATAATAGAGACACGTCATCACTTCTGTATTTATCACCCACTCCTGGTTTTAGCTTACAGATACTGATGTAAAATACTGACCAAATACTGAACGTGTAAACTAAATAGTGAGATGAAAACGGTTGATAACATTTTGAGCGCATGCAGGACTACAGTAATGTTGCTTCACAGGCTACAATTTGTATATGTTTGATGGATTTTATAATATAGTGATCCAAATTATGCTGTGAATACATCATCATCGACCCTTGAGAGTTAGCTAATCTATGATGTGTCTGATCAGAATTGTAACCCCCTCCCCCCTTCAAATGAACCTTAATCGCTAGCACTACTACCACTACCACTACCCCAAAAATATTTTTAAGCGGAAATATAATTTTACGTTTCTGAGCCCCAATGCAAGATGTTCACAGGACTTCCCACATGCCATGTGTGATTCATGATCCTGGTGTTTTCTTTGTGAGTCCCATCAGGTACTCAGGATTGGGATGCACCTGCAACTTCATCCACCTCAATGGTATACACTGACAGAAGAGGGTCCATCTGCAAGAACAGTATATGGGCCATTGCAGTACAATAATGTGTCTGTGACAAAAGCCACTTGCGGCTGTGGAGGTGGTAGTGGCTCCCTTACCTCTTAGGTCCCGCACCAATGGTGTTTTTGCCTCTGCCAACCCCCTATTGCTACCCCCTAATTATAATTAATAATTGTATAAATGTGTGCAGCTTCTCAGGATAACACTTGGCTATTAAGACCAGAAATAAGTGATCTAGTGAGAGGAGGTGAAATAATACTATAATAAGGGTTGATCTGCCGTTATACGTCTTCTGCTAACCAGTTGGTTTCTTTACTTTAGGGTTGACCGGTCCCCACATTATTATGCATCTTTACCTAGTCTGCAGTAAATACACTTTGTATAGCTGTAATTGGAGTCAGTCCAGCAATGATTTTATTTCTTATCAGTTTGTCAACATCAAGTTGCAGAAAGAATGAAGAGCTGGTTTACCAAGCTAATTATTTACAGACATTGATATGAGGCTAGAAAATATACCCTTAAATCCCATCCATTTACATTACATTTTATTGTAACCTCCAACGTAGAAACCATGATAGAGTTACGTGTGTGCAGTAATCATTATTACACATTTATCACTGAGGATTACCATTTGCAGCAGGAGATCTGAAGCCTCGTTAAACTTGGCGAGTCACAAGACAATTTATCCAGAGACATTTCTGCTATAAAGTAAACCTGTCAGCAAAAATGAAACAGTATTTGCAGCTGACATAATATTATGCTTTGCTTACATAGTGCTATCAGATTCATTACATACATACATACGTATTATGACCTCATTTTCTGCTCCACCAGTTGCGAGTTCTCCTTCCGTTCTCCCTCTGGTGGTGACAGGAGGTAGTGAGGTTGGTTTAAGTGGTAGTGATCTGCCACCTGATGAGGAGGATAACGATTGGATCTCTGGAGTATCAGACTGGATATAAGACAGCCGACGCCCTATCCTGGTGCTGGTGATTCAGTCTACTTCTCAGGTCTTGGACTTCAGCTCTCTTCCAGTCTTCTCAAGTTAAGTTTGTTTTTTGCTAATGTTCACACTTGCGCTTGTTGGTCAATTCAGTTTCTTGTGTGGTCAGCTTGCCCCTGCTGGGGCTATGCTGAACTTCCACTCCTATTTATCTGTATTTGCCAATTTGCCTTTTTGTCCCTTATTAGATTGGCCTCTTTTTGCTCTGTTTCAGAATATTTCAGAGTGCTGATATAGTGGGAGAAGTCTAGTGACTTCAGGGTTAATTTTGCTATCAGACGTGTTGGACATTATGTGTCCAAGATGTGTTTTCATCTTGCTTCACCGTCAATACATGTGTGGGGGCTGTCTATTCCTTTGGGGTCTGCTCTGAGGCAGTTAGTTTTCCCTTTTCTTGTTTTAGGTTTATGTAGTCCTCCGGCGGTGACGAGGCATCTAGGAACATCGTAGGAACGCTCCACTACTACTGTTAGTTGTGTGGTTAAGATCAGGGATCTGCAATCTGCATAGTTACCAACCTCTCTGGTTTTCTGGGACTTAGCTTTTTGTTGTTCCTCCTCGGTGACCCATTCATAACACATACGTACATCACTGTCCCTATTGGGGCTCACAAACTAAATTCTCCATCAGTAGGTCTTTGGAATGAGGGAGGAAACCGAAGAACATGGAGGAAGCCCACGCAAACACAGGGAGAACATACAAACTCCTTGCACATGTTGTCCTTGCTGGGATTTGAACCAAGGATCCCAAAGCTGCAAGAATGCAGTGCTAACCAGTGAGCCACTGTGCTGCCCATAGAGCTAATCTGCAGGTAAATAATGTGTAAACATATGTGGTTTCCTAACTGGAAGTTCAGCTGCAGGGAGAAAATGAAGTTATATTCTTCCTGCAGCCGCTCGCTTCCAATCGGAGCGGTGCCAGGGTCTGTTAAAGTCAGCGCTCGCTACACAGTGAGTGTGTTGTGATCAAGTCCCTGCAACATGATTGACAACCTGCTCTGATGCGTGTGTGCAGTGAGGGTGCTGAGCTGGCTGTCAATCAATGTGAAGTGGAGTGATTTCAGTGACACTTGTGACCCGACTTCTGAGTTTGGGCTCCCTCTGGTGGTTGCTGCGGGTAATGGAGCTGGTCGAGTTGACAGAAGTCAATCACCTGAAGAGGATGACTGGAGGTCAGATGTTACAGACTGGGAAGATTTAAGTGAGCAAGCGTCCCTCAGTTGCTGGTGATTTGGTTTTCTTCCTGTGCATTTTGAAGTCCGCTTGACCCCTGCTTGGTCCTGCATCGTTCAGATAAGCTATTTGTCTGCTGGAATCTTTTTGCATTTGACCCAGTTTTTGCCTTTCTCTGCTTTCTGCTTTGCTGTGTGGGTTCAGCATTGTTCCCTGCTGGGACCTGTGCTGGACTCTGTCCAATATGCCACAGCTCATGTCAGTCTGTTCAGTATTGCTAATCACCTGTTATATCAGTGTCTTTTGTTTTGCTTCCAGTTCACACCAGAATTCTGATCTAGTGGGGAAGAGGTCGTGTGGCCTCAGTATTTTTGCATATCAGACGTGTTGGATTTTTCTTATGGATTTTTGCGTGATTGCAGATAGTATCTTTCCTGTCCTGTTCTATCTAGACAGATTGTGCCCTATCATTTGCTTACTCTATTTTCTGCCTGTGTTTGTGCCTCATCTTGTCTAACCGGCAATATATGTTTGGGGGCTATCTATTCCTTTGGGGTTCTACTCCGGGGCAATTTAGCTTTCCCCTTTCTTGCTTTAGGCTTAGTTAATTCTTTGGCTGTGCCGAGTCGTCTAGGGCATCGTAGGTACGTCCCACGGCTAATTCTAGTTGTGTTGTTAGTTTGACCTAATCATAACAATGCCGCCTATGATGACATGAAGAAAATAACTTCATTTTCTTACTGTATGTGACAGAAATGGGTGTGGACCCAATGCCGGTTTACCCTAGGGGCATAACTAAGTGACTACATGGTCTTCACTAGAGCCTCTGATGGTGAGAATAGGCTTGGGCAGTGCCCAGACCTGCAGTAGCTGACCTACAGGTCAGAAGCACAACATGAAGCACAGAGGGGACAGACAAAGACATGGTCAGACAATCCAATGGTCAGACAATCCAAGGTCAGGGCGGGCAGCACAGGATCAAAATACAAAGTTGGGGTAAGGAGCAGAGAGGTAAGACAAAACAAGTTAACAAGCCAAGTCAGTAGCAGGCGAAGGAAAATGATAATGCACCAAGACAGAATGCTAGTAAGGAACTGCAGCTAGGTACTTAAGTTAAAAGAATGTATGGAGGGAGGAGTTGCCTAATATATCCCCTGCTGACAGGAGATCATAGAATCATAGAATCGTAGAGTTGGAAGGGACCTCCTGGGCCATCTGGTCCAACCCCCTGCTCAGAGCAGGATTCGCTAAATCATCTCCCAGAGGATGAACTCACCACTTCTCGTGGCAGCCTGTTCCACTCTTTGATCACTCTAACTGTCAAAAAGTTTTTTCCAATATATAATCTGTGTCTCCTCCCATTCAGCTTCATCCCATTGCTTCTAGTCTTTGCTTGTGCAAATGAGAATAAAGATGATCCTTCTACAATGTGACAGCCCTTGAGATATTTGTAGACAGCTATTAAGTCTCCTCTCAGTCTTCTCTTTTGCAAGTTAAACATTCCCAAATCATGCAACCTTTCCTCATAAGACAGGGTTTGCAGACCGGTCACCATTCTGGTCGCTCTTTTCTGAACGTGCTCCAGTTTGTTGATGTCTTTTTTAAAATGTGGCGCCGAAAACTGGACACAGTATTCCAGATGAGGTCTGACCAAAGAGGAGTAGAGGGCAATAATGACTTCACGTGATCTAGACTGTATGCTTCTGTTAATATATCCTAGAATTGCATTTGCCTTTTTTGCTGCTGCATCACACTGTTGACTCATATTCAGTCTGTGATCTATTAGTATACCCAAGTCTTTTTCACATGTGCTGTTGCTTAGCTCTATTCCTCCCATTCTGTATATGCTTTTTTCATTTTTATTGCACAGATGTAGTACTTTGCATTTTTCCCTGTTAAAAACCATTCTGTTAGTTGCTGCCCACTGCTCCAGGTTATTTATATCTTTTTGAATCCTCTCTCTCTTCTCTAGTATTAGCTATCCCTCCTAGCTTTGTGTCATCAGCAAATTTAATCAGTTTACCCTCAATTCCTTCATCTAAATCATTGATAAAGATGTTGAACAATACAGGGCCCAGAACAGAGCCCTGTGGTACCCCACCTGAGACATTCTTCCAACTGGATGTGCAGCTATTTATAACCACTCTTTGGGTCCGATCACTAAGCCAGTTGTGAATCCACCTAACAGTTGCCTTGTCCATTCCATACCTAGTCATTTTTTCAATAAGGATTGTGTGAGATACTTTGTCAAATGCTTTGCTGAAGTCAAGATATACTATATCTACAGCTTTTCCCTGATCCACCCAATCAGTGATTCCATCATAGAAGAAAATTAAGTTAGTCTGACATGACTTATTAGTTACAAACCCATGCTGACTATGTTTAATCACTTCATTCTTATCCAGGTACTGACATACATGTTGTTTAATAATTTGTTCAAAGATCTTTCCTGGTATAGAAGTCAGACTCACCAGCCTATAGTTGCCTGGTTCCACCTTCTTCCTCTTTTTGAAGATAGGAACAACATTTGCTCTTCTCCAGTCTTCTGGGACTTCTCCTGTTCTCCAAAAATTTTCAAAGATTATGGAGAGGGGTTCAAAAATTTCTTCTGCTATCTCTTTCAGTACTCTGGGGTGTAATTCATCTGGACCTGGAGACTTGAATTCATTTAGGTTAGCTAAGTGTTTCCTCGCTATCTTTCTGTTTATAGATATCCTGGATTTTTCTATTCCCTTAATAGGACAGTGAAGAACAGTTGATGTTACATTTCCTTTCTGAGAGAAAGGTCAGGGAAGCAAAACTCTGCAGGGTACAGCGGATAAAATTCTTGAACAGTGCCCCCCTATAGCCAGGTGAAGACTCTCCACTAAGGATGCAGCAGTGCTGGGAATGCTGCCAGAGGCAGTCAGTGAGACAACCTGATATTGGAAGGAGCAGAACAGATAACACAATGAGTAGGATGGCGCATAATAAACGTGCGAGTCACAAGCATGACACTGTAGTCGAGCTTCCATTGAGGAGGCCACATATGTTTAAATATGCATTTACGTGCAAATTAGCACTATGGATGCAAGTAAATACAGTTTGGGTTTTTTTGCAGACATGTTTCTTTAATACAAAAGCAAACGTCCTTTAGGCCTCATTCCGATGTCTTGTGTTGCATGTACGTGTTTTTTCAGGGATGGAACCTGTATCCATTACAATCTATGGTGCTATTAATATGTCTGTGTTTTTTCACACACCATGTGTCTGTGCAAAGCTCAAGGAGACATGTCCGTTTTTTTCTGGTATCACAGATCATAGAATCATAGAATCATAGAATCGTAGAGTTGGAAGGGACCTCCTGGGCCATCTGGTCCAAACCCCTGCTCAAAGCAGGATTCGCTAAATCATCCCAGTCAGATGTCTGTCCAGCCTCTGTTTGAAGACTTCCATTGAAGGAGAACTCACCACTTCTCGTGGCAGCCTGTTCCACTCATTGATCACTCTAACTGTCAAAAAGTTTTTTCTAATATCTAATCTGTCTCCTCCCATTCAGTTTCATCCCATTGCTTCTAGTCTTTCCTTGTGCAAATGAGAATAAAGTTGATCCTTCTACAATGTGACAGCCCTTTAGATATTTGTAGACAGCTATTAAGTCTCCTCTCAGTCTTCTCTTTTGCAAACTAAACATTCCCAAATCCTGCAACCTTTCCTCATAAGACAGGGTTTGCAGACCGGTCACCATTCTGGTCGCTCTTTTCTGAACTTGCTCCAGTTTGTTGATGTCTTTTTTAAAATGTGGCGCCCAAAACTGGACACAATATTCCAGATGAGGTCTGACCAAAGAGGAGTAGAGGGAAATAATGACTTCACGTGATCTAGACTGTATGCTTCTGTTAATACATCCTAGAATTGCATTTGCCTTTTTTATATAGAAAGTGCCAATACAATTCTAGGGGTCAGTGAAAAGCAAGGACAGCACACGGATGGCATATGTGTGCCATCAGTGTATGGTATGTGTTTAACATTGCAGTGAATAGGAGAAGAGGTGTCATTCACTTATTTATTGATCAATATGTGAAAATTACTAATGGCACACTAATGGTAAAAACGCACATACCTTGATGGCACACTGATCCAAAATACTTGATGACACCAGCATCATTTTTTCACATATGTGTTTAAACACGGGCGTGTGAATGAGGTCTTAGGCAGGTTTCACACATCCCATTTTCAGTGTCTGAGTATAGAGCGTAATGTCCAGACCAAGAGCTAATTTTTGGACTAAGGCTGGAGTCACACTTAACGTATAAAAATATGGACCGTATTGTACGGTTGTAATATGCAGAAATGTTCCCTGAATAGTGCTCCGTATGTCATCCGCTGTCAAGGTGTGGCCGCGTATTCTGCGCATGTAAGCATCCGTAAGTAATCCGTATTTGATCCGTATAGCGTATTTTTCTCGCAATCTTGCAAAATGGTCATTTAACGGTTTTGAGGCCAGAACATAATTTAAATCATCATCAGCAACCCTATTTATTGCCTCTACAACAGGTGCCAGCCTCCAATCTGCCCACTTTGGTGCTGTGCTTGTGTTGGTGTTTTGGTGGTTGTTTGCAAACATGTCAGACACACTTCAGTTCACCCCAACTGACCGTGTTCTGTACAACTGGGTTATGTCCCGCCGCTTTGGCCAGCCATACCCAGTGATTGTGGATCCGAGGAGGAGGAGACAAATGTGGGTGCATCCGCTTTTGAGACAACGCCTCAATAAAGGCCATTTTCAAAGGCTTTATGCATCTCTGAGGACACATCCCGACAAGTTTTTCCTCTATTGTCGGATGAGCATTTCCACCTTTGATGTTTTGTTGGAGTGCGCCCGGGGATCAATTCCAGGACACCAGGAAGCGCAAAGGTATCTCTGCTGAGGAGCGCCTTCTCCTTACGTTTCGGTATGTATTCCTCAGCTAATTCTCTTAGTCAGTGACCCTTTTTTGCTGAGTTACCTTCTTAATATATCATGAATCTATTGTGTAAGTAAGAATACTATGATGTTTGAGTACAAATTACATAGCCATGTTACATGTGTATATGTACTGTAAGCCTTGCTTCTTAGTTACACACTGTTCGGGTGATCTATATGTAATGTGCAACCTTTTGCATGTTGTAATGTATATTTTTTCTACATTTGTTTAATTGTAGGTTCCTCACAACTGGGCTTTCTTATGCCGCACTCCATCTAGAGTTTTTGATTGGGAGATCGACAATATCTGGCATCGTTCAGGCTACATGTTCACAAATCTGGACCAGACTTCATCAACTGGTCATGCCTGAGCCCAGGATGGGAGACTGGTTGAGGATTGCCAGGGGATTTAAGTAGCACTGCCAATTTCCCAATTGTATTGGAGCCCTGGATGGGAATCACATCCGTGTGCGTAAGCCGCCGAACTCAGGGTCCCAATGCTATAATTATAAGCAATATTTTTCTGTAGTTTTCTTGGCTCTGGTTGACAGTAACTACAGGTATATAACTGTAGAAATTGGGGCTTATGGAAGAACTGTGTCACGTGCCCCGTCCTGTGTGACACGGCCCGCAGGCCGGTAACTAATACAACAAGACACAGGGGATAGGGAAACATTTACAACGGTGGGCCCTGCGATAGGGAACGGGGGACATGGAGACCTCCTGCACTCCCCTGAGTCAGTGTCCCTAACACTCCTAACGTTCCCTATACAGGCTCCTCACCTGTCGCCGATCAGGATACCTGTCACCCTAGCACACCCTACACCTATTCCTTACTAGGGAGCTGGGTGGTGCAGGCATTGGCCCCACCGCTGTACTAACACCAACATGAGGAAAAGTGACAAACAGGGAAACACTTAGCTTTGCTCTTATGCACTTGCTCCAGGCAACAGAGTCCAACACCTGAGTGCATCTTCCTCCCACCTTGTCCAACACCTGGGTGCAGCTTTACAGCAACAGCGTCCAGCACCCGAGTGCCGCCTTGGAGCAACAGAGTCCAGCACCTGAGTGCAGCTTCCAGCAACAGAATCCAGCAACTGAGTGCAGCTCTACACCATAGCTGCCACTCCACCAAGCCATGCAAGAATTCTTCACTGACACCATAGCTGCCACTCCACCATGCTTTACACGAACTCCTCGCTGACACCATAGCTGCCACTCCAGGACTCTGACTGAGCTGCCCTGGACCCTCCTCAGCTCCCTCCTTCACTCAGGATGGTTGGAAAAGACAAACAATATCACCCACCTCAGTGAGCACAACTGACACCTTTATTGAGTAAGCACACCTGTTAGTGATTCCCGTGCAATTACACTTACCACCACCGGTGGCAAAACTATCTCTAAAAACACCAGTGCAATGACCATACTGGCCACCGGGGGCAAAACTATCTCTAAGCACACCAGTGCAATGACCATACTGGCCACCGGGGCAAAACTATCTCTCAGGACAAAGCTAGAGAGAGGAAAAAAAAAAGGTTACCAGTGCTCTTATGACAAACTGGAGACTCTAGAGTCTTCAATTCTTCCATTATGGGTCGGCGGCTGTGCAATAACCAGTTGGATCTTCCACGACCATGTCAGCTTCCAGGCTCCTATCAAGAAGCGGTGCCTTATGTCCTAATGGGGGATGAGGCATTTCAATTGACCAGGCATGTAATGAGGCCATACCCGCGCAGAAACCTTGACCACCGGCACAGGATATTTAACTTGCGCCTATCACGTGCCCGACGACTGGTGGAGTGCGCCTTCGGCATTCTTTGTGCCAAGTGGCGGGTCCTCCAGTCTGAGATTCAGATGAGTGAAGCCAACATCAATGAGGTCATCAAAGCTTGTGTGGTCCTCCATAAATTCACTATACTGTATGATTGTTCCTCATCTGATGATGCTGAAGGTGTGGTGGACAATGGGTCTAGGCCTAGGCCACATGTGCTCCCTTTACGTCATCCTCTCTCAGGACTCAAAGTCTGTGATGTGTTCACGCAGTATTTTGTTTCACTTCAGGGTGCTACTACCTGGCAAGAACAGGCTGTATCTATGTTGTGATGTTCTTATGTGTGTCTATATAAATATTATTTTTGCCTGTAATATGGCTTGCGTGTTCTGTTAATTTGGCTTAAAGATGTGTAAATTATTAGATTTCTTAAAATAATGAAAGAAGAGTCAAAACGTTGCATTTTCATAATTTTTATGAATGCAAAAGGTAACTTGTGATAGTGGTTACCATATTTTTGTCATATGGCATATATTGCCCTTAAAATTTGGGCATTTCTGTATTAAACATTATTTGGACATCCAAATAGATAACCAAAAACAAACATTTGCTAACGCAAACAAATAAATAACTTATTTTTTTTATAATTGCTGGTATGTTGGTGAAGGTGAGGGTGGGAGGGCTTCATCTTTGTTGGTGGGTGGGGTTCCCGGCTTGACCATCACCCTGTTGGGGTGGATAATCTTGGCCCTGTGGTAATATGTGGCCAGGGGACATGTTGCTGTGCGACGAAGTGGCCATATGGAAAATGGAGATTATACTCCTGTGGCTGATTGTAGGCCCATCCATCATTCCCCCAATATGACCATGTTGAGCAAATCCAGGTTGGGGCCAGCCTCCAACACCGGGTCTGTACAAGAGGCCATATTGGTTATAGACCGCAATTTGGGCCTGTTGTGGCCAAGGTTGGTTTTGGGGGGAAATGTGTTGAGGTGTAGGTGCACGTGCAGGAGGAACTTCAGATCCTAATTGAGCATGCACATCTGGGTGTGGGGTAAGGCGGAGACGGTTACTGGGTGAGAGCTGCCACCTCTCAAGAAACTCAAACACCTCATATGGGGTATTGGGGTGTGTGCATACATCAATTAGTATCTGAATGGATCCTCGCACGCGTAGCCTCACCTCATGGGGTAGGGGACGGAGGTACCGGGCCAGGCTTCGGGAATAAGCCTCTTCACCCTCATCCAGGGCAGTCCTGGACAGGTAATTGAGGACACCTGTGTCAACATGCCTCCGGGTATCAGAGGCAGTGTTCTCTAGCCTATGTCTCCCACGGCGGGATACAGCTGCTGGCTGGGGGGAGCCCTCAAGACAGACAGTAGGGCTGCTGCTGTTGCCGGGTTCATCAAGGATACTGGGTGCTGGTGCAGCTGCTGGTTCTGGACCAGGTAAAGGAACAGATGCTGGTCCTGGTGCTGGTGGAGCTTGGGGGGTTGCAGCTGGAAGGCTCAGAAGATGGGCCAGCCACCTCTACACCTCCCCCAACCGGGTCTATAATGGCCTCAGAATCCGACCTTGTCTCCCTCTCTGTGAGGTTGGACTGAGTTCTGTTAGGAAATGTAAGCAAAATAAAAAAAGGTTGAAGATCTAACCCTAAACAGCATATGTGTAATGTGGTGTGATGTCTGGACTTACAGTCTGAGATCCATAATAGGAGCCAAAAAAGCCAGGGGGTCAAAATATATGTATGTGCTGTGAGAATCATGTGGGAATAGTGGATGAGGGCAGGTATATCTCGCCCAGATTCCTTTCCTATATGGCCTAGTCTGGTCAGTATCGCACCTGCTTGCTAATGAATAATGGGAGGTGGATATAAAAGGATGCCAGGTGGTTGTGTGAGTCTCTAAGCCTGGGAACACAGAGAGCCTGTCTGTGTGAGAGACACAACCTGTCAACAAGAAGCAGGTGCAAGCCTTCCTGGGGATCGCCGGTTATTATCGCCGGTTCATACCCAATTTTGCAGCCATCGCTACCCCCCTGACGGATCTTACAAAAGGGAAAGACTCCGTCATGATTAAATGGAGTTTAGCGGCTGAAGAAGCCTTCCATAGCCTAAAATGGGCACTTTGCTCTCAGCCCGTACTGGTGACTTCGGACTTCCGCAGTGAGTTTGTGGTACAAACGGATGCCTCTGATACCGGTATTGGGGCCGTACTCTCACAAGTGAGGGACGGAGTGGAACACCCAGTCCTCTATCTCAGCAGGAAGCTGAATAAACACGAGCAAAGGTATGCAGTCGTAGAAAAAGAGTGCCTCGCCATTAAGTGGGCTCTAGAGGCCCTCAAATATTACCTGGTGGGCCGAAAGTTCAGGCTGATCACTGACCATGCCCCTCTCAAGTGGATGCACTTGAACAAGGAACGGAATAGCCGGGTGACCCGGTGGTTCCTTGCCCTGCAGGCCTACACTTTTACGGTGGAGCACCGCCCAGGGGTACAGATGGGAAATGCAGATGCCCTGTCCTGAGTGCACTGTTTGGTGGGTGTCATTGCTCGACCAGAGTGGTCTGAGCAGAAGGGGGGGATATGTGAGAATCATGTGGGAATAGTGGATGAGGGCAGGTATATCTCGCCCAGATTCCTTTCCTATGTGGCCTAGTCTGGTCAGTATCGCACCTGCTTACTAATGGATAATGGGAGGTGGATATAAAAGGATGCCAGGTGGTTGTGTGAGTCTCTCAGCCTGGGAACACAGAGAGCCTGTCTGTGTGAGAGACACACGTGAGTGGAAGCAGTGCCCACTGCAACTGTGGTTTGGCTGGACGGGAGAAGCCCGCCAGTTGGTAGTTAGGTTGTCCATTGTTTAGTTAGTGCCGGACAGGCAAGGATTTGTTTTATGTTTTATTTCCTTTTGCATTGCTTTCACCCTTAATAAACCTGACCCAGGGTCAGTTACACCCGAATCCCAGCTCTGCGCCTGAGTTTCATGCTGAATGCACGTGACCTTTGACCCCAGCAAAGGCGATCCCGGAGTGTTTTATCACATTGTGGTGGAGAACGCGGGCATCACGTTGCAAGCATGAGCATGAAGGACGTGGTGAAAGCGCTGGTACAGTCCACCGCCGTCCAGCAAGAAGCTAATCGGGTGATGATGGCCCAGCTGAAGGAGTTAGTGGACATGACAGTTACCGATCGTTCGCTTCTCCAGCAGGTGGCGCAGCGCTTGGCAAGCTTACCTGAGGTTAACCTGGAAGTCGAGTCGAGAGTGATTCACATGAGTCGGTACTGGCAGAAGATGACGACAGAAGATGACGTCGAGGCATACCTGACTACGTTTGAACGGACGGCGTTGCGAGAAAAATGGCCGAAGGCAAGATGGGCCGGCCTGATTGCCCCGTTTCTTTCTGGTGAGGCCCAAAAGGCTTATTATGACTTAGAGCCTGAAGCTGCGCAGGACTTTGACAAACTGAAAGCCGAGATCTTGGCCCGGCTGGGAGTGACGACCGCTGTCCGTGCACAGAGAGTGCATCAATGGACTTATCAGCCGGATAAACCACCGCGGTCACAGATGTTCGACCTGATCCACGTGACGAAGAAGTGGCTACAACCCGAGGTGCTGACAGCGCCAGAGATAATCCAGAGAGTCGTCATGGACAAGTACCTGAGAGCTCTACCGCCAGCCCTGAGGAAGTGGGTAAGCCATGGAAATCCTACGACGGCTGATCAACTGGTGGATCTGGTTGAACGTTACTCCGTGGCGGAAGGACTCCGAGACGACGCTACCCCACCTCGTTCTTCAACATCTCCACGTGGAACCGGTAAGACTGTTCCAGGGAGTAGGGGAGATGGAAAAATCCCTAAGACAGTGGGGGAGGAAAACGGGACTGCCCACACTGCGAGGCCGAGAGTAACGAACTATGGTCTAAGCAAGGGGCCCGTTAGGTGTTTCCGCTGCCAAGAGATGGGACATATTGCTGCGAACTGTCCGGTCACTACTGAACCCATGCAGTGCGACGTCACAGACTCTAAAAACCGCATGTCTATGGTTGCACGGGTAGTGAGTGTGAATGCCGGTCAAAAGGATGTGGAAAAACACTTGTGTGATTTAACTGTTGATGGCAAAAATGTGGTGGCATTGTTAGACTCGGGAAGTGTGGTGACTCTGGTGAAGGCCAGTCTGGTGTCAGCCCCGACTGGACCATCAGACAAATTTTCTGTAACGTGTGTGCATGGAGACACCTGTTCGCACCTCACCACGGTCATATGCATTACAACTTCCTATGGGTCTGTGCAACATAAAGTGGGACTCGTCCCGGCGTTATTGCATGATGTTATCCTGGGCCGGGATTTTCCCCACTTCTGGCAATTGTGGGAGAATCAGTTGATGCCTTTGGGTAATAGTGTACATGATTCTTCTCCCAGGGCGCGTGTGGGTCCCGAACCCCGGGAAGAGGTCTCCCCGGAAGACTCGGGGGAAGAGTCTGCGGGAAATGACCTGCAGTTCCCGTTTTCAGTCATGGCGGGTGATACGGAGGAGACCGGGGAAGAGGAGGACGCTGACAGCCGTCCACCTCCCCGTTTGCCGGATTTAGAAGTTCAGAAAGATGACTTCCAAAGCGAGCAAATAAAGGATCCTACCCTTTCTCAGGCTAGGACAAATGTAAAAGTGATAAATGGGGTACCCGTATGTTACACCGCTCCGCCATACTCAGTCGCCCTCCGCTCCCACGCCGCAGCCTCTCTCCACCCGACGGCCGCGGCGGTCACCTGAGACAGGTCCGCGACCGATGCCTTCCCTGCATGCTATGCGCATGCGCCATAGGCCGCGGCCGCGCCTCCTTCCTGCTTCTTATGCTCCGGCTGTGCCCTAACCCGGAAGCACCTGTGGACCAATGGCTGACCAGACGGGGCCATATCAGGCCGCTTCCCCCTGAGGGAGGCGCCTGATCATTGTGTTTCCTGACACTCTGGCCTCGCTCCTTCGTGCACACACGGCTGCTGCAGTTCCTGTCTCGGCTGCTCCTCACAGCAGCTTCTCAGTCCCGCTACCTGTGTTGCTGCCGACCTACTCCAGTCCTGCCTTGTGTTCCTGTCGTCCTACTCCAGTCCTGCCTTCAGTGTTCCTGTCGTCCTACTCCAGTCCTGCCTTGTGTTCCTGCCGACCTACTCCAGTCCTGCCTTCAGTGTTCCTGTCGTCCTACTCCAGCCCTGCCTTGTGTTCCTGCCGTCCTACTCCAGTCCTGCCTTGTGTTCCTGCCGACCTACTCCAGTCCTGCCTTGTGTTCCAGCCGACCTACTCCACTCCTGCCTTCAGTGTTCCTGTCGTCCTACTCCAGTCCTGCCTTGTGTTCCTGCCGACCTACTCCAGTCCTGCCTTCAGTGTTCCTGTCGTCCTACTCCAGCCCTGCCTTGTGTTCCTGCCGTCCTACTCCAGTCCTGTCTTCAGTGCTCCTGCAGTCCAACTCCAGTCTCAGTCTTACTCCGGTCCATCCTGAGCCGCCCCTCTCGGTACCGGCTACCGTGGTACTCGAACCCCTGGGCCTGCTCCTAACGGTCCCTGTATAGGGGTCGGTTCCACCTGGCAGCTCGCCCGGGGCCCCTCGGTGCCACGGTCCAGAGGGTCCACTCTCGGAGTTCCCGCTCCTGACCACCCGCGCTAACAGTACGACCAGGCCATGGACTCCGCCGGTACTACGGCTGCTACCCAGAAAGAGTTGCTATTCCTACGGGAGAATCAGGGGCGCATTATGTCAATCATGAAGTTGATGGACACCCGTTTGTCGGCCTTACAGGTGGCCGATCCTGGAAATGCCACTCAGCTGGCCAGTCTCCAACAGGAGCTGGGTCAGCAGCAAGATACTCAAACCCACATTTTGTCCTACATGGCCTCCTTTGATAGTCGCTTGTCGGCCCTCCAGGCTGCCGCTGCAGTGCCGACACCTCCCCCTGCGTCTACTGCTCCTCCGACGCCCCGCCTCGCCAAGCCGCCTCGTTTCACTGGGGATCCCAAGCTCTGTAGGGGGTTCTTAAATCAGTGTAGTCTCCACTTTGAATGGCTGCCGCAGCAATACCCCTCGGACCGGGCCAAAGTGGCCTTCATCATGTCCCATCTGGAGGGAGAGGCCCTTTCTTGGGTAAACCCGCTCTGGGAACGTGACGACCCGGTCGTTTCGAGTCTCCCGGTTTTCCTGGATACGTTTCGTAAGGTTTTCGATGAGCCGGGCCGGTTAGCCTCTCTCACTGAGTCACTCTTTAACTTACACCAGGGCTCTCTCACGGTCGGACAGTACGCTATTCGCTTTCGCACTATTTCCTCCGAGCTCGGCTGGAATAACGCAGCTTTGGTGGGGGCATTCTGGCGCGGTCTTTCTAGTAAAATAAAGGATGAACTCGCAGGTCGAGATACCCCGTCCACCTTAGAGGACCTTATCTCGCTGGCTACCCGCATTGACCTGCGCTTCCTGGAGCGCGCTCGGGAGTCAGTGAGAGACAGGCGCTCCTCCAGGTCAGTTTCTCCTCTCACTCAGTCGGCCAGCTCACGTTCAGTCGGATCTTCTTCCCTCTCTTCGGGTGAGCCCATGCAGATAGATCATCTCAGGTTGGCCAAGTTACGTCAGAGAGAGAGACGGGCACAAGGTCTGTGCCTCTATTGCGGTCATTCGTCACACTATATACGCACCTGTCCTAAGAGACAGGGAAACGACTCCACCTAGGTCAGGTAAGAGAGGCCTTCCTAGGTGATGATGATGATTCCTCTCAACCCCTTACGATTTCTGTGCTTTTGGTTTCAGGAGGGAGGCGTGGTTCCGAGGTGGCCTACGTGGATTCGGGCTCAGCGGGTAACTTCATTCGGCCGGAGGAGGTAGACAAATACCGAATTCCTGTAGTCACTCTACCTAACCCAATTCAGATTGCCACCGTGGATGGCAAACCGCTACAGGTGTCCATCACCTTAGTCACTGAAGAGGTGGAATTGCAAATCGGAGCCTTACATCGAGAGAAGATAGCCTTTTACGTTTTACCTAAGCTCTCTCACGCCATTCTACTCGGTCTTCCATGGTTAAGGACTCATCAGCCTGTTCTCGACTGGTCTTCTGGGGAGATACTCCGCTGGGGGCACCCGTGCCAAGCTCGCTGTCTGATTCCTGTCCGCCTGGCGGCCGCTCCACGGTCACCTCCAAACCTCACGGGTCTTCCTCCAGCTTACAGCTCCTACGCCGATGTTTTTGATAAGAAGGAAACGGAGGCCCTCCCTCCACACCGGCCGTTTGACTGCCCAATTGAACTTGTTTCTGGTTCAACCCCCCAAGGGGCAGAATCTACCCTCTGTCTCCCGTGGAGACCACCGCCATGTCTGAGTACGTCCGAGAGAACCTCGCCAAAGGCTTTATACGGAAATCCTCTTCGCCCGCAGGAGCCGGGTTCTTCTTCGTCAAAAAGAATGACGGGACTCTTCGGCCTTGCATCGACTATAGAGGCTTGAATGAGATTACCATCAAGAACAGGTACCCTCTTCCACTCATTCCAGAACTGTTTGACCGTCTCAGAGGGGCTCGGGTCTTTACCAAGCTGGACCTCAGAGGAGCCTACAATCTGGTCCGTATCCGTGCAGGTGACGAGTGGAAGACCGCTTTCAACACTCGAGATGGCCATTACGAGTACCTGGTCATGCCCTTCAGTCTTTGCAATGCTCCTGCAGTCTTTCAAGAGTTCGTCAACGAGATCTTCCGGGATCTCTTGTACTCCTGTGTGGTCGTGTACTTAGACGACATCCTCGTCTTCTCGCCGGACCTCTCGTCCCACAGAAAGAGTGTCCGCCTGGTGCTTCAGCGGCTTCGGGAGAACCGTCTGTATGCAAAGATCGAGAAATGTCTCTTCGAACAGACCTCTCTGCCATTTCTGGGATACATTATCTCCGACGCTGGTCTAAGGATGGACCCCGAGAAGTTGTCTGCCATCCTCAAATGGCCTCGCCCCATCGGATTAAAGGCGATACAACGATTCCTCGGGTTCGCCAACTATTACCGGCAATTTGTCTCCCACTTCTCCGCGATCACAAGACCCATTTCTGTGCTCACCCGTAAAGGGTCTACTTCCAAGGATTGGTCTCCTGAGGCAGAGCAGGCCTTTCTGACCCTAAAACGGGCTTTCTCCACGGCTCCGGTCCTGCATCGCCCTGAGAGCGATCGACCTTTTGTACTCGAGGTGGACGCTTCCTCGACTGGTGCCGGGGCGGTGTTGTCCCAGAGAACCGTCTCCGGTCGCCTGCACCCTTGTGGCTTCTTCTCGAAGGCCTTTTCTCCATCCGAGTGTAACTACTCGATCGGTGACCGGGAACTTTTGGCTATCAAGTTGGCCTTGGAGGAATGGCGCCACCTCCTGGAAGGAGCTGTACATCCTTTTGTCATCTTCTCGGACCACAAGAATCTGGCCTATCTCCAGTCTGCCCAGAGACTAAACCCTCGCCAGGCCAGATGGTCTTTATTTTTTGCCCGATTTGATTTCGAGCTCCGATTCCGTCCCGGCAACAAGAATTCCAAAGCCGACGCCCTGTCCAGGGTCTTCCAACCACACGAATCCATGGAGGAACCGTCACATATCATTGATCCCACTAGGATCATCACCGTGGCTCCAGTGAACTGGCTTACTCCTCAGCCTGGCAAGACGCTTGTGCCAGAGAATCTCAAGCAAAAGGTTCTTCTATGGGGGCACTCCTCCAAACTGGCCGGCCATGCCGGAACTAAGAAGACTCTTGACCTTATCAAACGTCACTACTGGTGGCCCTCACTTCGCCAAGATGTACTCGACTTTGTGGCTTCTTGTTCATCCTGTGCAAAAAACAAGGTGCCACGGAGATCTCCGTCCGGCTTGTTGCTTCCGTTGCCTGTCCCTACGGTTCCTTGGGAGAACATCGCCATGGATTTCATCACCGATCTACCCTGCTCTGCGGGCTGCACAGTCATCCTGGTGGTGGTGGATCGTTTTTCCAAGATGGCTCACTTCATCCCTCTGCCGGGCCTTCCCTCAGCGCCAGAGCTGGCCAAAATCTTCATTCATCAAGTCTTCAGGCTTCATGGTCTACCTCGACGCATTGTGTCTGACCGAGGGGTTCAGTTTACCTCCAAGTTCTGGCGTTCGCTTTGTAAGCTCATGAACGTTTCCCTCGACTTCTCCTCGGCCTACCATCCACAGTCCAACGGACAAGTAGAGCGTACCAACCAGACGCTTACGGGATACTTACGCCACTTCTCTAACGCCCACCAGAACGATTGGGTCAACTTACTCCCCTGGGCAGAGTTCGCTTATAACAACCATGCTGGTGAGTCTTCGGCCAAGTCTCCGTTTTTCATTGTTTTTGGCAGACATCCTGGTGTTCCTCTTCCGATAACCCCTGCCTCTGAGGTACCCGCGGCCAATGCCTTGTCCTTGGAATTTTCTAAGATTTGGGCTGAGACCAACACATCACTCAAGAGATCCGCTGATCAGATGAAGAACTATGCTGACAAAAAGAGGTTGGATTCTCCTCCGTATCGTGTTGGCGACAAGGTCTGTCTCTCCTCCAAATTCGTCCGACTAAAACTGCCCTCTTACAAGTTGGGCCCACGCTACATTGGTCCGTTTGAAATTCTGGGACGTATTAACGAAGTTGCCTACAAATTGAGGTTGCCTGCTTCGCTCCGGATCCCGAACACCTTTCACGTCTCTCTCCTGAAGCCTGTGGTGCTGAATCGTTTCCACTCATCGCTTGATCTTGGTCCTCAGCCGGTGGGGGCCGACAACATTTTTGAAGTACAGGACATCCTCGCTGTGAAAAGGGTTAGAGGTAGGACTTTCTTTCTCGTTGATTGGAAGGGCTTTGGTCCTGAGGAGAGATCCTGGGAGCCTCGGGAGAATATTAATGCTCCCCGTATCCTCAAGAGGTTTCTTGTTAACCTCCGGGGGGGGCGGCTTAGGGGAGGGGGTACTGTTACACCGCTCCGCCATACTCAGTCGCCCTCCGCTCCCACGCCGCAGCCTCTCTCCACCCGACGGCCGCGGCGGTCACCTGAGACAGGTCCGCGACCGATGCCTTCCCTGCATGCTATGTGCATGCGCCATAGGCCGCGGCCGCGCCTCCTTCCTGCTTCTTATGCTCCGGCTGTGCCCTAACCCGGAAGCACCTGTGGACCAATGGCTGACCAGACGGGGCCATATCAGGCCGCTTCCCCCTGAGGGAGGCGCCTGATCGTTGTGTTTCCTGACACTCTGGCCTCGCTCCTTCGTGCACACACGGCTGCTGCAGTTCCTGTCTCGGCTGCTCCTCACAGCAGCTTCTCATTCCCGCTACCTGTGTTCCTGCCGACCTACTCCAGTCCTGCCTTGTGTTCCTGTCGTCCTACTCCAGTCCTGCCTTCAGTGTTCCTGTCGTCCTACTCCAGTCCTGCCTTGTGTTCCTGCCGACCTACTCCAGTCCTGCCTTCAGTGTTCCTGTCGTCCTACTCCAGCCCTGCCTTGTGTTCCTGCCGTCCTACTCCAGTCTTGCCTTGTGTTCCTGCCGACCTACTCCAGTCCTGCCTTGTGTTCCAGCCGACCTACTCCACTCCTGCCTTCAGTGTTCCTGTCGTCCTACTCCAGTCCTGCCTTGTGTTCCTGCCGACCTACTCCAGTCCTGCCTTCAGTGTTCCTGTCGTCCTACTCCAGCCCTGCCTTGTGTTCCTGCCGTCCTACTCCAGTCCTGTCTTCAGTGCTCCTGCCGTCCAACTCCAGTCTCAGTCTTACTCCGGTCCATCCTGAGCCGCCCCTCTCGGTACCGGCTACCGTGGTACTCGAACCCCTGGGCCTGCTCCTAACGGTCCCTGTATAGGGGTCGGTTCCACCTGGCAGCTCGCCCGGGGCCCCTCGGTGCCACGGTCCAGAGGGTCCACTCTCGGAGTTCCCGCTCCTGACCACCCGCGCTAACACCGTAGAACCTGGCTCTAGGCTGGCATATCCTTACATGGTTCTGGAGAATGATTTACTCTATCAGATAGAGAAAAAGGGGGAAGATACGGTGCAACTATTAGTCGTGCCAAAACCCTACCGGCGGCAGGTGCTGGACCTGGCCCACGGACATGTGATGGGAGGTCACCTGGGAGTCCAGAAAACCACCGAAAGGATATTACACTGTTTTGTTTGGCCAGGCATGCATCACGATATCCGTGTATATTGTGAGTCTTGTCCTGACTGCCAAGTCTCTGCACCTAAGCCCCGGTTCTATAGCCCTTTGGTACCCCTACCTATTATTGAAGTCCCGTTTGAGAGGATTGGGATGGATTTAGTTGGGCCCCTTCCACGGTCTGCACGTGGACACCAACATATCCTGGTCATCTTGGATTATGCCACTCGTTACCCGGAGGCCATCCCTTTGCGTAACACGGCCACCAAGACGATTGCCAAGGAACTGGTGCATGTGTTTAGTCGGGTCGGTATACCAAAACAGATACTCACTGACCAGGGGACCCCCTTTATGTCCAGGGTAATGAAGGAGCTCTGCCGATTGTTACAAATCGAACCGTTACGCACATCCGTGTATCACCCTCAAACAGACGGGTTGGTCGAACGGTTCAATAAAACTCTGAAGCAGATGCTGAGAAAGGTGATAGACAAGGATGGGAAGAACTGGGACTATTTACTTCCGTATTTGCTTTTTGCCATCAGGGAAGTACCCCAGTCTTCCACGGGATTCTCGCCTTTCGAGTTATTGTACGCCCGACGTCCTCGCGGACTGTTAGACGTTGCAAAAGAAACCTGGGAGGGTCAGGTCACTCCGTTTAAAACAGTGATAGATCACGTCACACAAATGCAGGATCGTATTGCGGCTGTTATGCCTATCGTCAAAGAACACATGATACAGGCTCAAGGAGCCCAAAAAAGAATCTATGATAGGGGCGCCAAGATCCGTACGTTTGCACCTGGAGATAGGGTGTTGATCCTGGTCCCCACGGTGGACAGTAAGTTCCTGGCAAAGTGGCAGGGCCCCTTTGAGATCAAGGAAAGAGTTGGTGAAGTATACTACAAAGTATACCAGGCAGGTAAACGGAAACCTGAACAGATTTATCATGTAAATCTGATAAAGCCCTGGAAGGATCGGTCTGCCTTGTCAGCGGAGCTGGCCCGTCCTGTCTGCTCGCATACCGTACCGGAGGTACGGGTTGCAGAGACTCTCTCGGAGCGGCAAAAGACTGAGGTCAGGCAGTTTCTACTTCACAACCAAAAGTTTTTCTCAGAAAAACCCGGGCAGACTACGCTAATAAAACATGACATCGTAACGGAACCTGGTGTCACAGTTCACGTAAAGCCCTACCGAATCCCGGAAGCGCGCCGTGAAGCCATTTCCCGAGAAGTGAAGGCAATGTTAGAGTTAGGTGTCATTGAGGAATCGCACAGTGCTTGGTCCAGCCCGATTGTGCTAATTCCTAAACCGGACGGCACCATCTGGTTCTGCAATGACTTCAGGAAACTGAATGCGGTCTCAAAATTTGATGCCTACCCCATGCCCCGGGTCGACGAGTTGATACATCGGTTAGGAAAAGCCCGGTATATTACGACCCTAGACCTAACAAAGGGGTATTGGCAGATCCCTCTGGTGGAGGCTGCCAGAGAAAAGACAGCATTTGCTACCACAGAAGGTCTATTTCAGTATGTGTATATGCCGTTTGGTCTGCACGGAGCACCGGCGACCTTCCAGAGACTGATGGATCGAGTCCTGAGGCCACATAGGCGGTACGCTTCGGCCTATTTGGACGACATTGTCATTTACAGCTTGGACTGGGAGACTCATCTCCAGAAAGTACAAGCTGTGATTGACAACCTGTGGGAGGCAGGTCTAACCGCGAACCCCAAGAAATGTCACATCGGGCTAGAAGAAGCCCGGTATTTGGGGTATGTAATTGGGAGGGGTGTTGTTAAACCCCAGGTTGATAAGATTCAGGCGGTTCAGGACTGGCCACAACCTGTCAACAAGAAGCAGGTGCAAGCCTTCCTGGGGATCGCCGGTTATTATCGCCGGTTCATACCCAATTTTGCAGCCATCGCTACCCCCCTGACGGATCTTACAAAAGGGAAAGACTCCGTCATGATTAAATGGAGTTTAGCGGCTGAAGAAGCCTTCCATAGCCTAAAACGGGCACTTTGCTCTCAGCCCGTACTGGTGACTTCGGACTTCCGCAGTGAGTTTGTGGTACAAACGGATGCCTCTGATACCGGTATTGGGGCCGTACTCTCACAAGTGAGGGACGGAGTGGAACACCCAGTCCTCTATCTCAGCAGGAAGCTGAATAAACACGAGCAAAGGTATGCAGTCGTAGAAAAAGAGTGCCTCGCCATTAAGTGGGCTCTAGAGGCCCTCAAATATTACCTGGTGGGCCGAAAGTTCAGGCTGATCACTGACCATGCCCCTCTCAAGTGGATGCACTTGAACAAGGAACGGAATAGCCGGGTGACCCGGTGGTTCCTTGCCCTGCAGGCCTACACTTTTACGGTGGAGCACCGCCCAGGGGTACAGATGGGAAATGCAGATGCCCTGTCCTGAGTGCACTGTTTGGTGGGTGTCATTGCTCGACCGGAGTGGTCTGAGCAGAAGGGGGGGATATGTGAGAATCATGTGGGAATAGTGGATGAGGGCAGGTATATCTCGCCCAGATTCCTTTCCTATGTGGCCTAGTCTGGTCAGTATCGCACCTGCTTACTAATGGATAATGGGAGGTGGATATAAAAGGATGCCAGGTGGTTGTGTGAGTCTCTCAGCCTGGGAACACAGAGAGCCTGTCTGTGTGAGAGACACACGTGAGTGGAAGCAGTGCCCACTGCAACTGTGGTTTGGCTGGACGGGAGAAGCCCGCCAGTTGGTAGTTAGGTTGTCCATTGTTTAGTTAGTGCCGGACAGGCAAGGATTTGTTTTATGTTTTATTTCCTTTTGCATTCCTTTCACCCTTAATAAACCTGACCCAGGGTCAGTTACACCCGAATCCCAGCTCTGCACCTGAGTTTCATGCTGAATGCATGTGACCTTTGACCCCAGCAAAGGCGATCCCGGAGTGTTTTATCACAGTGCACTTGGTCAGTGCTGCAGCCCCACTCCTGGCCCACTGCTGCCATTCCCGCTGGTACTGGTCGCGGATGCTGCGCCAGTGTCTCATCAAATTGTCAACTGCAATGTGAACAAAAATTTTAAAATTACATTGGTGAAATGTGAAAAGCAACTTTCCAAACATTTCACATAGTCATGTGACCTAGTAGGCTGTGATTTAATGAACAGATTTGCGCTTACAAACAATGATAGCTACATACACAGTATAGGATTTTAGGGGCTACTTTGGAAAAATTTTAGTTCTGGCATTTAAGATGATTGTTAACCCCTTCACCCCAAGGGTGGTTTGCACGTTCATGACCGGGCTAATTTTTACAATTCTGACCACTGAGGTAATAACTCTGAAACGCTTCCATGGATCACGGTGATTCTGACAATGTTTTCTCGTGACATATTGTACTTCATGTTAGTGGTAAAATTTCATTCATATAACTTGCGTTTATTTGTGAAAAAACGGAAATTTGGCGAAAATTTTTAAAATTTCGCAATTTTCCAACTTTGAATTTTTATGCCCTTAAATCACAGAGATACGGCACACAAAAAACTTAATAAGTAACATTTCCCACATGTTTACTTTACATCAGCACAATTTTGGAACCAAAATTTTTTTTTGTTAGGAAGTTATAAGGGTTAAAAGTTGACCAGCGATTTCTCATTTTTACAACACCATTTTATTTTTATGGACCACATCACATTTGAAGCCACTTTGAGGGGTCTATATGATAGAAAATACCCAAAAGTGACACCATTCTAAAAACTGCACCCCTCAAGGTGCTCAAAACAACATTCAAGAAGTTTATTAACCCTTCAGGTGCTTCACAGGAATTTTTTGAATACTTAAAAAAAAACGAGCATTTAACTTTTTTTCACAAAAAAAATATTTCAGGTTCAATTTTTTTTATTTTACCAAGGGTAAAAGGAGAAATTGGACTGGAAAAGTTATTGTGCAATTTGTCCTGCATACGCTGATACCTGATATGTGGTGGGGAACCACTGTTTCGGCGCATGGCAGAGCTCAGAAGGGAAGGAGCGCCGTTTGACTTTTTCAATGCAAAATTGGCTGGAATTCTGATCGGACGCCATGTCACCTTTGGAGAGCCCCTGATGTACCTAAACAGTGGAAACCCCCCACAAGTGACCCCATTTTGGAAACTAGACCCCCCAAGGAACTTATCTAGATATGTGGTGAGAACTTTGAACCCACAAGGGCTTCACAGAAGTTTATAACGTACAGCCATACAATTATAAAATCATATTTTTTCCACAAAAATGATCTTTTCACCCTCAATTCTTACTTTCCCAAGGGTAACAGGACCCTAAAAGTTATTGTGCAATTTGTCCTGAGTACGCAGATACCCCATATGTGGGGGTAAACCACTATTTGGGCGCATAGCAGAGCTCGGAAGGGAAGCAGCGCCATTTGACTTTTTTGGCTGGAATTGAGATCGGACACCATGTCGCGTTTGGAAAGTCCCTGATGTACCTAAACAGTGGAATCCCCCCACAAGTGACCCCATTTTGGAAACTAGACCCCCTAAGGAACTTATCTAGATGTGTGGTGAGCACTTTAAACTCCCCCAGTGCTTCACAGAAGTTTATAACGCCCGGGCGTGAAAATAAAAAAATCGTATTTTTTCCACAAACATGATCATTTAGTCCCCATTTTTTTATTTTCCCAAGGGTACCAGGAGAAAATGGACCCCAAAAGTTGTTGACCAATTTGTCCTGAGTACGCTGATACCCCATATGTGGGAGAAAACTACTGTATGGGCACACGTCGGGACTCGGAAGGGAAGTAGTGACGTTTTGGAATGCAGACTTTGATGGAATGGTCTGCGGGTGTCATGTTGCCTTTGGAGAGCCCCTGATGTACCTAAACAGTGGAAACCCTCCACAAATGACACCATTTTGGAAACTAGACTACCTAAGGAACTTATCTAGGTGTGTGGTGAGCACTTTGAACCCCCCAGTGCTTCACAGAAGTTTATAACACCCGGGCGTGAAAATAAAAAAATTGTATTTTTTCCACAAACATGATCATTTAGTCCCCATTTTTTAATTTTTCCAAGGGTACCAGGAGAAAATGGACTCTAAAAGTTGTTGACCAATTTGTCCTGAGTACACTGATACCCCATATGTGGGAGAAAACTACTGTATGAGCACACGTCGGGACTCGGAAGGGAGGTAGTGACGTTTCGGAATGCAGACTTTGATGGAATGGTCTGCGGGTGTCATGTTGCCTTTGGAGAGCCCCTGATGTGCCTAAACAGTGGAAACCTCCCACAAATGACACCATTTTGGAAACTAGACCCCCTAAGGAACTTATCTAGATGTGTGGTGAGCACTTTGAACCCCCAAGGGCTTCACAGAAGTTTATAATGCCCGGGCGTGAAAATAAAAATCTTATTTTTTCCACAAACATGATCATTTAGTCCCCAATTTTTTTATTTTCCCAAGGGTACCAGGAGAAAATGGACCACAAAAGTTGTTGTCTAATTTGTCCTGAGTACCTTGATACCCCATATGTGGGAGAAAACTACTGTATGGGCCCACGTCGGGGCTCGGAAGGGAAGTAGTGACGTTTTGGAATGCAGACTTTGATGGAATGCTCTGCGGGTGTTATGTTGCCTTTGGAGAGCCCCGAATGTACCTAAACAGTGGAAACTCCCCACAAATGACACCATTTTGGAAACTAGACCCCCTAAGGAACTTACCTAGATGTGTGGTGAGCACTTTGAACCCCCAAGGGCTTCACAGAAGTTTATAACGCCCAAGCGTGAAAATAAAAAAATCATATTTTTTTCCCACACAAATTTTCCTAAGGGCAACAGGAGAAATAGGACCGCAAAAGTTGTTTTGCAATTTGTCCTGAGTAGGCTGATACCCCATATGTGGGGGTAAAACACTGTTTGGGCGCATGGCAGAGCTTGGAAGGGAAGGAGCATCATTTGACTTTTTCAATGCAGAATTGGCTGGAATTGAGATCAGACGCCATGTTGCGTTTGGAGAGCACCTGATGTGCCCAAACAGTGGAAACCCCCCCAATTCTAACTCCAACCCTAACCCCAACACACCCCTAACCCTAATCTCAGCCCTAGCCCTAACCCTAGCCCTAACCCTAGCGCTAACTCTACCCCGAACCCTAGCCCTAACCCTAACCCTAATGGGAAAATGGAAATAAATACATTTTTTAATTTTATTATTTTTCCCTAACTAAGGGGGTGATAACGGGGGGGTTTGATTTACTATTTATGGCGGTTTTTAGTTTTGGCAGCTGTCACGCTAGAAGATGCATTTTATTGTAAAAATAGTTTTTGTATCACCACATATTAAGAGCTATAATTTTTCCGTATTTTGACCCACTGAGTCATCTGAGGTCTTATTTTTTGCGGGACGAGTTGACGTTTTTATTGGTATCATGTTCGGGCACGTGACATTTTTTCATCGCTTTTTATTCCGATTTTTGGGACGCAGAATGAACAAAAACCAGCGTTTCCTGAATTTCTTTTGGGGGGTGCGTTTACACCGTTCCGCGTGCGGTAAAATTGATAAAGCGGTTTTATTCTTTGGGTCAGTATGGTTACAGCGATACCTCATTTCTGTCATTTTTTTATGTTTTGGCACTTTTATGCAATAAAAACAATTTTATATAAAAAATAATTATTTTTGCATCGCTTTATTCTGTGAGCTATAACTTTTTATTTTTTCTCTGATGATGCTGTGTGGCAGCTTGTTTTTTGCGGGACAAGATGACGTTTTCAGCGGTACCATGGATATTTATATTCGTCTTTTTGATCGCGCGTTATTGCACTTTTTGTTCGGCGGTATGATAATAAATCATTATTTTTTGCTTTGTTTTTTACTTTTATTTTTTAAGGGGTTTGATAAAGGGTTAACTAGTGGGACAGTTTTATAGGGCGGGTCGTTACGGACGCGGCGATACCAAATATGTGTACTGTTATTGTTTTTTTTATTATTTCCAAAAAATGAATTTATTAGGGAATATTTTTTTTTTTAATTTATTTAGCGATTTTTTAAAAATTATTTTTACACTTTTTTTAACTTTATTAGGTTGTCCCAGGGGGGACATCACTGTCCTGTGACAGATCGCTGATCTATCACATCACAGATCACTGTGACAGATCAGCAATCTGTCACAGGCAGTGTGCAGGTTTCTTCCTTGCCTGCGCTTTGCAGGCACTGAGGAAGCCAGCTCCCTACAGGCCCCCGAAGGTCCCAGTCGCCATCTTGGATCCGGGGACCTGCAGGGAAAGAGCCTCCCGCAGCAGCGCTGCACATTGCGCTGCTGTGGGGGGCTCAGGGAAGCACAGAGGGAGCCCCCTCCCTTCCGATGCTTCCCTTTAACCCCCGGTACACCGCGATCATGTTTGATCGCGGTGTGCAAGGGGTTAACGTGTCGGGGCGGTCCGTGACCACCTCTGACACATTGTGCCGGGTGTCAGCTGTGATAATCAGCTGACACCCGGCCGCGATCAGCGGAGCTCACCACGTGGGCGCCGCTGATCGCGCTAGACGTACTATCCCGTCCATGGGCATAGGGGCCCGGGTCCCATGGACAGGATAGTACGTCTGATGTCAGAAAGGGGTTAAAAAAGACGCAATCTTACTCATTTGTTGCTGCTTCTCAAGTGGACGTTTCCCAAATTCAGTAAACATCTGCCCACAGATGCGCCACCATGCCGCCTCTTTTCTGGTCCGGTCGGAATAATGTGCATCCCTTTGGTCCCAAATTTCGGGCCTTTCCTGGACCAAAATGATTAACATCTCCACATTGATGTGTGGAGACATGCTACTGGACTCCGTGGAGGCATTCTTCCGGGATGTCTGGAGCGCTTTTGAGCTAATTAGCATGTCTAAGCTTCCTGATAATGGATTGGCCCTTTTCCTGTCACCTGGAGAAGTCTTGCGTATTTCTCGCAAGTCACACGTGTGGTCCGTGTGTAATGAGTAGTTTTTGCGCACCGATAGACTTGCATTGGCCGGAAATATATGCGTGTTGGGAGCTGCCCCATAGAGAATCATTGGTCCGTGTGCAATGCGTGGTTTTTTAGCGCCTCTCACTCGTCCGTATTTCTCTCTAGTGTGACGCTGGCCTAAAGCTGATGTATGCTGTAGGGATTCACTTTCAGGGAGGCATTAAGTACCATTCACACAGGTCATGTGGTTTGGTCCACACAGGTACAATTTTATTGCGTTCATAAAACTCCAAGGGATTCAAAGCCAAAAACAGCCTCTTCTTGCCACAAAGGTATCACAGCAAATAAACAGTTAATTTAGCAGGGCACACATGTCAGTGCGGCTCACTTGAACAGATTACAGTCCTTTTTCCTAGAGAAAACCTCATACACAGAAGAGGCACAATCCTATCAGTTTTGGTATCACATTCAGTCCAAGCTGCAGCAGCTTCCAGCGCCAAACAGAAGTGTTCAACTCCAGGCAAAGTTCACAATGAACAGTCTGCAACTCCAACACATAGACTGCTCAGCTTTCCTAGCTGACCCATGCAGTCTCCATTCAGAGAGAAACCCCGGTATGACATTATTCAAGCTATAGCTCACATTTAGGTTGGTTACTCACCAGCAGCACACTCGACTCTGCTCAACATCCAGCAGACTGACACTCCAAGTTGAACACATTATTAAATTCTGGGATTGCGTAAAGCAAACAATGTGGTGTAATTTTCAGTTTATATGATAGGTTTATGTTGCCAAAAGTATTCTTGATCAAAGAAAGATTACAAAATATATACAGAGAAAATTTTATAAATTGGAATGAATTCTATCAATTCTTTAAAATCATGGCAGCCAAATAAATCTGCATTTTTACAAACAAATTCTCTGCCAAAAAGCAATGTCATTACTTTATCTGAAGGCTTCAGTCCTGTGCCAGTCTTTGGCTACAGGACAAGATTAGGTTTCAATACAATAATGTCGGCATTAGCACAACACTCTTACGTCTGTAAGATTGATATCTCTTATTGCATTCAGAACAATTCCCTGATATATCACTATTACCTTTGTACAAGTGGGAGCAATTCACGTAATAAGGGAAAAAAAGAGAGGAGATATAAAGTATCTAAAAGCTGCTCTCATCTCCACCATCAACAGCTTCTCTCCCGGGAAAGGGAGCAAAATGAGCATTATATAATAATAATAATAATAATAAATTTTATTTTTATAGCGCCGACATATTCCGCAGCACTTTACATTTCAGAGGGGATTTGTACAGACAATAGACATTACAGCATAACAATAATCACATACAGTAGATTATAACACATACCAAGAGGAAAGAGGGCCCTGCTCGCAAGCTTACAGTCTATGAGGAAAGAGGGAGACACGAAAGGTGGGTGGTAACAGTTACCCTGAATTGTATGGACCAGTCATAATGTTAAGTGTGTAACAGTACAGACACAGAGGGCTAATGGAGGCATAAAGCATGTGGGAACATGATGCGGGGAACCTGGTTATGGTAAAACTTTTGGCTCTGCCACACAGGGATAGATTAGGTTAATGTGTTGGGGTGGTAGGCCAGTCTGAATAAATGCGTTTTCAGGACACGCTTAAAATTGTGGGGATTGGGGACTAATCGTATTGACCTGGGAAGTGCATTCCAAAGAATTGGTGCGGCACGTGTAAAGTCTTGGAGACGGGAGTGGGAGGTTCTGACTATTGAGGATGCTAATCTCAGGTCATCAGCAGAACGGAGGGCGCGGGTAGGGTGGTATACTGAAACAAGGGAGGAGATGTAGGGTGGTGCTGAGCCATGGAGGGCTTTGTGAGTGAGGGTAATAAGTTTTTACTGAATTCTGGAGTGGATGGGTAGCCAGTGTAATGACTGGCACAAGGTAGAGGCATCAGTGTAACGATTGGTGAGGAATAAGATCCTGGCTGCAGCATTCAAGACAGATTGGAGGGGGGAGAGTTTGGTTAGAGGGAGACCGATTAGAAGAGAGTTACAATAGTCGAGACGAGAATGAATAAGAGAAACAGTAAGAGTTTTTGCAGAGTCAAAGGTAAGAAAAGGTCGAATTCTAGAAATGTTTTTGAGGTGCAGATGACAAGAGCGAGCCAGTGATCGAATGTGGGGGGCAAAGGAAAGCTCGGAATCAAGTATGACCCCAAGACAGCGGGCCTGTTGCTGGGGAGTAATAGTGGAACCACACACAGAAATGGCAATGTCGGGTATAGGTACATTAGTAGAGGGAGGAAACACCAGGAGTTCAGTCTTTGACAGGTTCAGTTTCAGATATAGTGAGGACATGATATTAGACACAGCGTTTAGACAATCGCCGGTGTTTTCTAGAAAGGCTGGCGTGATGTCAGGAGAAGAAGCGTATAATTGGGTGTCATCAGCATAGAGATGATACTGGAAACCAAATCTACTGATTGTTTGACCAATAGGGGCAGTGTACAAGGAGAAGAGGAGGGGACCTAGAACCGATCCTTGGGGGACCCCAACAGTAAGGGGAAAATGAGAGGAGGAGGAACCGGCAAAAGATACAGTAAAGGAGCGGTCGGAGAGATAGGAGGAGAACCAGGAGAGAACGGTATCCTTGAGGCCAATGGAACGGAGCATAGTGAGGAGGAGCTGATGATCCACAGTGTCGAATGCTGCAGAGAGATCCAAGAGAATTAGCATGGAGTAATGACCATTTGATTTAGCTGTTAGCAGATCATTAGAGACTTTAGTGAGGGCAGTTTCAGTGGAGTGTAAAGAGCGGAAACCGGATTGGAGAGGGTCGAGAAGAGAGTTTTCTGAGAGATAGCGGATAAGATGGGAGTGGACCAGGCGTTCCAGGAGTTTAGAGATGAAGGGAAGATTAGAGACAGGTCTATAGTTAGCGGCACAGTTTTGGTCGAGGGATGGTTTTTTAAGTAGTGGATGTATGATGGCATGCATAAATGAGAAGGGAAAACTACCAGAAGAGAGAGAGAGGTTAAATATTTTAGTTAGGTGAGGGGTGACAGCAGGGGAAAGGGACTGAAGGAGCTGTGACGGAAATGGGTCACTGGTGCAAGTAGTTGGGTGAGAAGATGCAAGGAGCCTGCTTACTTCTTCTTCTGTGACTGGTTCAAAATCAGAGAGTGAGTTAGATGCAGTGGGGGAGGGAGGACGGTGCATGGTATGAGGGGATTTGGAGATAATTTCCTGTCGGATCTGGTCAATTTTTTCTTTGAAGTAATTGGCCAGATCGTCAGCTCGGAGCTCCATGGTTGGGGTCTGTACTCTTGGATTGAGTAGAGAATGAAAAGTGTCAAAGAGACGTTTCGGGTTATTGGACAGTGAGGTGATGAGGGTGTTGAAATAGGTTTGTTTGGAGAGGTGAAGGGCAGTGTTGTATGTTCTAAGCATAAACTTAAAATGGATGAAATCTTCGGGTAGATTGGATTTTCTCCACAGACGTTCGGCGCACCTGGAGCACCGCTGCAGGAAACGTGTTTGCACCGTGTGCCAGGGTTGTCGCCGTCTGCGTTGTGGTGTTCTATTTATAGGGGGTGCAAATTCATCCAGGGCACTTTGAAGTGTTTCATTGTAATGCTTCAATGCAGAATCAGGACATGAGAGGGAGGAGATAGGGGCCAATGAAGACTGCAAGTTCTTCATAAGTTTCTGGGTGTTAATGGCCTGTATGTTTCTATAAGTATGGACAGTGGGGGTGACCTGAGCAGCCTGGCAGTTCTTGATAGAGAATGAAAGAAGATTGTGGTCAGAGAGCGGGAGAGGGGAGTTTGCAAAATCATCCACTGCACAAAGCCGAGAGAAGACCAAATCGAGGGAGTTTCCGTCTTCATGCGTTGGAGAATTAGTAAGCTGCGAAAGGCCAAATGAGGAGGTTAGAGATAAAAGGTGAGTAGCAGATGGGGAGAGGGGAAGAGCAATGGGGATGTTGAAATCACCCATGATGAGGGTAGGGATGTCACAGGAGAGAAAATGTGGAAGCCAAGCATTAAGTATATGTAATTCCTATACATGATACAAAGCTTAGTTTAATGGGAGACTAAGTAAATATACACTCACTGGCCACTTTATTAGGTACACCATGCTAGTAACGGGTTGGACCCCCTTTTGCCTTCAGAACTGCCTCAATTCTTCGTGGCAGAGATTCAACAAGGTGCTGGAAGCATTCCTCAGAGATTTTGGACCATATTGACATGATGGCATCACACAGTTGGCGCAGATTTGTCGGCTGCACATCCCTGATGCGAATCTCCCGTTCCACCACATCCCAAAGATGCTCTATTGGATTGAGATCTGGTGACTGAGGAGGCCATTTGAGTACAGTGAACTCATTGTCATGTTCAAGAAACCAATCTGAGATGATTCGAGCTTTATGACATGGCGCATTATCCTGCTGAAAGTAGCCATCAGATGTTGGGTACATTGTGGTCATAAAGGGATGGACATGGTCAGCAACAATACTCAGGTAGGCTGTGGCGTTGCAACGATGCTCAATTGGTACCAAGGGGCCCAAAGAGTGCCAAGAAAAAATTCCCCACACCATGACACCACCACCACCAGCCTGAACCGTTGATACAAGGCTGGATGGATCCATGCTTTCATGTTGTTTACGCCAAATTCTGACCCTACCATCCGAATGTCGCAGCAGAAATCGAGACTCATCAGACCAGGCAACGTTTTTCCAATCTTCTACTGTCCAATTTCGATGAGCTTGTGCAAATTGTAGCCTCAGTTTCCTGTTCTTAGCTGAGAGGAGTGGTACCCAGTGTGGTCTTCTGCTGCTGTAGCCCATCTGCCTCAAAGTTCGACGCACTGTGCGTTCAGAGATGCTCTTCTGCCTACCTTGGTTGTAACGGGTAGCAATTTGAGTCACTGTTGCCTTTCTATCAGCTCGAACCAGTATGCCCATTCTCCTCTGACCTCTGGCATCAACAAGGCATTTCCGGCCACAGAACTGCCGCTCACTGGATTTTTTTTCTTTTTGGGACCATTCTCTGTAAACCCTAGAGATGGTTGTGCGTGAAAATCCCAGTAGATCAGCAGTTTCTGAAATACTCAGACCAGCCCTTCTGGCACCAACAATCATGCCACGTTCAAAGGCACTCAAATCACCTTTCTTCCCCATACTGATGCTCGGTTTGAACTGCAGGAGATTGTCTTGACCATGTCTACATGCCTAAATGCACTGAGTTGCCGCCATGTGATTGGCTGATTAGAAATTAAGTCTTAACACACAGTTGGACAGGTGTACCTAATAAAGTGGCCAGTGAGTGTATATTGTGCAGGATTTACATTATACTGTCAATATGCTTGTATAGTATCATCAAGAAGCGCTGAATAAAATGACCATTTAGTGAAAAAGTAATCTACAGTGCCCATATGAGACCACAAAGCAATAAAGTTGGCAGATTATTATTATTATTTTTCAGAGCATCGTTGATTTCATGGTGCTGTAGACGAGAAAGGTTTAAATGCATAATACAAAAATAAATTAAAATAACTAAACTAACAATGACAGACTGGTACAGAAAGGAGAGGGCCTTGTCCTTGCGGGCTTACATTCTACAAGATAATGGGGAAGGAGACAGTAGGTTGGGGGCTTGCAGCAGTTCAGGTGGTGGTGAGATAGTAGTGGGAATAACAAAAGACTGACTGGCACTTCCAAGCTTGTGTGAATAGGTGCATACTAGGAGCAGCCACCTCCATATACAATATACAAAAAAGTTGTACTCTATTGTGCTCAAGCATGTCAATGTGAAATATCTGAAATATGAATAGCAATACTGCTTCTGGATACAAGGAAAACATTAGACTCTTAGCACATAATTTGGTCAATTCATGCATACCCATCAACCAATGCCAAGGTGGTCTCAAAACTGATGGGACCCTACGTGTCTAGTGTGAATACCTCTCTTAGTGTAAAGTCTGAATTCCTGGGTGAATGTGGATACCTCTCTCAATAGACTGTATTTATAGGTAGGTATTATCCTGCTGTAATTAAAACCACCACTTGTTGAAGGGCAGAATGCTCGGTCAGAGAGCTAACAGAAATTACAAAAGACAGACTGGCACATCCAAGCTATTGTGAATAGTCGCATAATAGGAGCAGCCACCTCCATATACAATATGCAAGAGAAGATGCACTCTGTGATGCTAAAGCATGTAGACGTGGGGTCCCTCTATAATTAATAACCCGCAAAGGCTATGCCCACAGCTGCAGGCTGACATTAATAGTCTAGGAAGGGGCCATGGATACCGGACCTCCCAGGTTAAAAACATCAGCTCTCAGCCACCCTAGAAAAGGCGCATATCTAAGATGCACCAATTCTGACACTTAGCCTCGCTCTTCCCACTTGACCTGTAGCGGTGGCAAGTGGGGTGACAATTAGGGGGGATTGATGTCACCTTTTCATTGTCAGATGACATCAAGCCCCAAGGTTAGTAATGGAGAGGCATCAATAAGAAGCCCCCATTACTAACCCCATAGTCACATTGTATAAAAGCACACAGATCAAGAATAAAGTCCTTTAATTGAAAAAATGACACAGACTCCTTTATTAATCTTAGTTAAACCATACTTACGACCTTGCCTAATTCCACCGAAGCCATCGTTCTCCTGTAATAAACCAAAAATAAAAAAACAACAATATTCCTCACCTCTCCGTCGTTCTGTCCCATGCCGTAATCCATGTCTGGGGGATAATTAGTTTTCAAGCTGGACGGTGCCAAGATGCGACCGCCCAGGCTGAGAATCACTGGTGTATGAGCTGCTGTGAGTGCTGCCTCAGTGACTAGCGGAGACGTCACTGAGGCTGCGCTCCCAGCTGGGCTGAACTGCAGTGACCTCAGTGGGATCCGCGCTAGCACCGTGAGAAAGTCGCACGGTGCAGAGGCGCGTTCACTGGGAGAATTTCACTGTGGTGAACGCAGCTTCAGTAACCTCGATGATGTCACCGATGGTCACTGAGGCTGAGCTCGCAGCAGCTCATTTACCAGGGGTTCTCAGCCTGGATGGTCGCATCTTGGCACCGTCCAGGTTGAAAATGAATTATCCCCAGATATGGATTATGAAGTGGGACCGAAAGACGGACAGGTGAGGGATATTGTTGTTTTATTATTTTTGGTTTATTGCAGGAGACAAGGGATTCAGTGGAATTAGGTGTTATTTGAGTATAATTGTGTTTGATATCTATATATATAAAACTGAGTGTATCTGTGTGTATGTTTATCAAGCCACGCCCACTCCACATAACCTCACTGATTATGTCATAATCATTTGATGATATCACAATCAATTGATGATGTCATACTCAACTGATGTTGTCACAATTATTCAATGATTTCATATCATTTGATGATGTCTGTCATGCTCGCCATGTCTGTCATGTCCGCCATGTCTGCCTTGTCTGTTTTGCCTCAAGAGCCCCTGGAGCGGTGTGCACTCGCATCTCATGTCTGCTGTCCTGCATGTTCCCTAGAGCAGTGTGCACACTCACCTCATGTCTGTTGAGCTGCAGGATGCCTGCGTTTCTGCTCTGCCTTCTGTGATCATCTCGTCATGTCTAGAATCCCTGATCATGTGTCCTTCCTATGTTCTAGCATAGGCTGGTTCTGCATTCGTCTCTGCATGTCTGAAACCCTGATCATGTGACCTTTCCTAGGATCCTGCACTGTCCGGTTCTGCAATTGTTTCTGCATGTCTGAATCCCTGATCATGTGACCTTTCCTAGGATCCTGCACTGTCTGGTTCTGCAATCGTCTCTGCAGGTCTGAAGCCCTGATCATGTGACCACGCTCTGTGATCCTAGAGGATCTGAACTGAAAGCTCTTCCCTGGTCCTGACCTGGAAGTGGTGGTGCAATGCCCTATATCAGACCGCCCCTTCCTATGCTCAGGGCCTGAGTATTGTGGTGCTTCTCTGCATGGCTGCTTGGTCTGTGGGGTTGCTTTCTCTATTCTGTGCCCTTGCACTTTGCTCTGTCGTGCCTCTCTGCACACGCTCCATGCTCGTATTCCGTCTCTTGTCTTGTGCTTTGTCTCGTGTTGTCCTCCGTGCTCGTATTCCGTCTCTTGTCTTGTGCTTTGTCTCGTGTTGTCCTCCGTGCTCTGTTTGTCCTTGCTATGTTTCCTTGTTATGTTTTGCCCTGTCCCTGACGTGCCTCTTTACACGTGCAGGCCTTGCTCTGTACCCTGTCCCTGGTGTGTCTCCTACACGTGCAGGCTCCGTTCTGTGCCCTGTCCCTGGCGTGTCTCTTTACACGTGCAGGCCTCGCTCTGTACCCTGTCCCTGGCGTGTCTCGACACGTGCAGGCCTCGCTCTGTGTCTGTCCCTGGCATGTCTCCTACACGTGCAGGCCTCGCTCTGTGTCTGTCCCTGGCGTGTCTCCTACATGTCCAGGCTTCGCTCTGTACCCTGTCTAGTCCCAAGGCTCTCCCTTGGCCCGGCTCTGGGCTTCGGCCTACGCTCCGCTGCTAGACTCTGTCCCTGGCGTGTCTCTACACGTGCAGGTCTCGTCTTGTACTTTGCATGCGCAGGGCTCTTCCTCGTATCCTATGTCTTGTCTCTGCTGCTTGTGCGCCCTTGCACTTTTTGTACTAGGCTTTGCCATGCGGTATTGCACGCGTCTCTGTCCTGTACCTTTGCCTAGCCCTGCCTTGTGGCTCCGTGCCTCCCTGCACGTGCCTGGTCACCTGTGCCTGCCTGGTGTGCCTCAGCTGTGCCGCCTCTAGCCGTGCTAGCCTGTGTGCCTCAGCCGTGCCTCCCTCCAGTGCTATAGTGGTCTCCGGCTGCGTGGCCACAGCAGTGCCGCCTCTAGTCGTGCCTGCTTGCTTATGCCATCGTCGGTACCACCTGCCGGAGCCCCCAGCTGTGGTGTCCGTGCTCCCTTGCACGCACGCTGGTTCTCGCACTGTGGCTTTTCGTGCTACTCTTGCACAAAGTCTTTTGCGCTCTTTGCTCTGCTCTAAACCCTAGTTTGCCTGCTGGATTCCGTAACCTGCCGACCACTGCCAGAGGTCGGGACCTAGATGACTGGGCCTGATGTCCGGAGCTGATGTCCGTAGCCTGCTTCCTGGACCCTGTCGGTCGATGCCAGCTCCCCGGATTCTGATGCCATTGAACCCGTCCCTGGTGTGCCCTCGCACGCGCAGGTCTCCGTCCTTGTACCCGTCCCTGACATGCCCCTTGGCATGCGCAGGCCTCCATCCTGTGAACCCGAACCTTGCGTGTCCGTTGACACGCATCATGTCGTTAACCCTGTCTTGTTTCCTTGCATGGAACCCTGGCTGACTTTCGGATGTCCGGATCCTGATGATTGCCTACAGAGCTTCAGAACCTGATGTCCCGGTTGATCTTCGCTTGCTGTCCGGAGTCTGATGTCATCGTGCCTCCGCCTACCATCTGCACATACCATGCTTGGACTTTGGCGTGCCCTTGCACGCACTTTGCTATGTTGTCCCTGTTCTGGTCATGTTTGTACCTGATGTTATCCCTGAAGCCTTCCTTAAATGAAGTTTCTTTGAACTAACTTCTCGTCTCGCCTTGTCTTGTTTCCCTTAGCCGGCTGTTTGGTCCAGCTGCGGTGGTGGCTCACCTCCTTGGTCTTACCCCTGACACTCCCTGTATAGGGGGTGGTTCTCACTAGGTTAGCTCACCCTAGGTGGGTGGGTGCCACGGTCCAGAGGGTCCACTCATTCAAAGAAGAAACGACTCAGCGTAAGCTGACGCTCGTCATAATGTCATAATCCACTGATGATGTCATTATCAATCAATAAGGTCTTGATCTTTTGATGATGTCATAATCAACTGATGATGTCATAATCAATCGATGAGGTCATAATTATTTGGTGATGTCATAATCATTTGATGTAATAATTATTCAATGAGGTCATGATCATTTGATGATGTCATAATCAACTGATGTCATAATGAACTGATGATGTCCCCACGATGAGTAGCAGGCGGGGCTATATGGAGTGGGTGTGGCTTGATACACATACACACACATACATCTATGGGATGGAGGATGTGTGATGGGTATATGGGCACGGGACTATGGGATGGAGGATATGTGTGATGGGTATATGGGCACTGGACTATGGGATGGAGGATATGTATGATGGGTTTATGGGCATGGGACTATGGGATGGAGGATATGTATGATGGGTATATGGGCACTGGACTATAGGATGGAGTGTTAGGCATCGGGTTTCTGCATCTGCTCTGCAGGAATCCAGAGCCTCACATTCTGTGGTCTCCTGCTGTCTATCTACCTCAGAGGAGATTACTTTGCAGCAGATCAAAGGAGGACAGTTTGCAACTACAGACAGATTTGAGTATATTGGAGAATTGGGCTGAAAAATGGCAAATGAGGTTTAACACAGACAAGTGTAAGGTTATGCACATGGGAAGGAGAAACAGATGCTACAATTACTTACTAAATGGGAAACTGCTGGGGAAATCAGACATGGAAAAAGACTTAGGCATTTTAGTCAATAAGAAGCTAAATTGGAGTGCCCAGTGTCAGGCAGCTGCCACCAAAGCAAATAGGGTCATGGGATGCATTAGAAGAGGTCTGGGGACGCAAGATGAAAACATAATTCTCCCTCTGCACAAATCACTCCGTCAGACCACACTTGGAGTATTGTGTGCAATTTTGGACGCCGGTGCTCAAGAAGGACATTACTGAACTTGAAAGAGTTCAAAGGCGGGCTACTAAAATGATAAATGAAGTTGGTTTACTACAATACCCAGAAAGGTTATCAAAATTAGGTCTATTTACTCTAGAAAAGAGAAGACTTAGGGGAGACTTAATATATGTACAAGTGTATCAGAGGGCGATACAGAGATCTCTCCAATGAACTGTTTGTACCAAGGACTGTGACAAGAACAAGGGGGCATTCTCTTCATTTGGAGGAAAGACAATTTCTGCACCAGCATAGAAGAGGGTTCTTCACGGTAAGAGCAGTGAGGCTCTGGAATTCTCTTCCTGAGGAAGTGGTGATGGCCAACTCACTGAATGAATTTAAGAAAGTAATGGATTCTTTTCTTGTGAGTAACAGTATAGAAGGTTATGAATAACATAATATTATAGGTAGATGGTTGGCCCAGCTAAGGGGAAGGAATTTTTTTTCCCTATTGAGAAAATTGGCTTCTACTCTGTGGGTTTTTTGCCTTCCTCAGGATCAACAATGCAGAACAGCTGCACTAAAAATAGGCTGAATTAGATTGGCATAAGGTCTTCCTTCAGCCTTCAAAACTATGTTACTATGTTAGATCGCTCCAGAGACTAAGTTCCTCTGTTCTCCTACTGGGCATGCTCATGAGACGATCTCCCATTGGAGATCGGGAGTCATGTGCCCAGGTCCTTCTCCAGAGATCTGGAAGCTTCCGGAAGGTCCCGGCTATAAAAAGCGCGCATGACCGTTCGGCCATGCGCTAGTATAGTCTCTAGTTGATACTTAGTGAATGATGATGGATGTATGAACCTGCGAATGACTCATTAAGATCCCCTCCCTCTGATATTATGAATGTGTACAGGGACTAAGATTAGAGTCAGCGCCAGCGCGTGGCAAGCCTCTAACCACTACAGCATCATCCACAGTGCTAGCGTCCGACATTGCACCTGCTTCCTTGCTTTGTCAACTAGCGGCAGTGTCCTACGCCGCGCTGCAGTTGCAGCCCTCTTTGGCGTCCGCAGTAGCGACGCCGCATGCACGGTAGGTCTAGACGGACGCAGCTCCTCTGTCTTGGGTCATGCTCCTGTGACCAGATACCGTGTGTGCATTTACCTGAGACCTGTGACACTAACAGGCTTAGCCTTTTGTGTTTACCTCTGCTGACATCTCTGTGAGCAAACAGAGATTGCTTAGCGCACTTGGGTGACATTCAACCCACGTGCGCATTTCCGCCATATTGCTCGTCTTTCACTACTTAGCAGCAGTGTTTACACCTACTGCACGGTGGACCCCGAGCGGCGAACGCGCTTTTTTATTTTTATTTAGTGCATTCCGCAGTTCCTAACATGGAGGATGTGTATGATGGTTATATGGGCACTAGACTATGGGATGGAGGATGTGTATGATGGGTATATGGGCATGGGACTATGGGATGGTGGATGTGTGAAGGGTATATGGGCACTGGACTATGGGAAGGAGGATGTGTGATGGGTATATGGGCACTTGACTATGGGATGGCACCAACAAAATAGAGCTCTGCCAGTCCTGTAGGACTGCCACCAGTTTTTTGCTATATATAAGCCTGGTCTGTTAATGGGCTTATATCAAGCCAGAAACCAGACCCGGTACCTGGAAATTTAAACCGAGAGCATGGACTTGTGGATTCAAGGATCGGTAGAAAAGAGAAACCAAAGGTTAAAATATATATTTAATCACCTTAAGGGCACACTAGACAATACACTGTATACACAATAGTTATACATATTCAGATATGCAAATACAAATAGTGGTAGTACAAAAGATATAAGCAGATGGATCATGTCAATGACCAGTTTGATGTTTGACCCTGTGTGTGCTGGGCCACAGGGGGCATGGGCTGCCAGCTGGCTCCTAGTTCCTTTGCATCACATTACTCAACCTGGCTACCACTTTTGCCTCGAGCAGCGAAAAACTCCAAAATCTAAGATGGGTCCTAACTCCTTAATGGATGGTCCTAGGGAGGCGGTTTTGGCACCATCGAATCCAGTCAGGCCCCTGAGTTGAGACCAAACACAGCTTTGCTACCTGGTCCTACTAGCCATTCTACATATCTCCTCACCCTGTGGTGCTAGAACGGATCAAGATCCTGAAAGGCGTTCGATCTATGCCAGGGATCTTGAAAAACGAACCAGTGTGTGGCCAGGACGTACGATAAGTCCATATTCTCCTTATGATATCAAAGCTGCGTCAACAAAGCAGTTAGGGTCCCGTTACACTAAACGATGCACCAGCGATCCCGACAACGATACGACCTGGTCAGGATTGCTGGTGCGTCGCTACATGATTGCTGGTGAGCTGCCAAACAGGCAGACTCACCAGCGATCAAGACCAGCGAGGACGCTGGTAACCAAGGTAAATAGCGGTTAACTAAGCGTGTGCGTTGCTTAGTTACCCGCTGTTTACCCTGGATACCAGCGTTCTCTCTTGGGAGCTGGTATCCAAGGTAAACAGCGGGTAACTAAGCTTACAGCGCTGGGAGCTCGCTGATCGTTGGTCTCCCGCTGCCACACGCAGCGATGCATGCTGGTCAGCGGGAGACCAACGATCAAAAAATGGCCCAGGACATTCCTGCACGATCATCGATACCCGGCAGGGGGGCCGGTCGCTGATGCGTGCCACGCACAGCAAGATCGCTGATGCATCACAAAATCGGTGACGCTTCAGCAATCTCGGTAGCAATCTCGCTGTAAAGTACCCCTTAAGCCCCCGTTACAGATAGCGATATCGGTAGCAATATCGCTGTAACGTCACCGACTTTGTTATATCTCTATGTCTGATACTTACCTCCGTCCGGCTCCCCCGCTGCTCATCGCTGGTCGCGCGAGAAAGTCCTGGACCATTTCTCGTCGGGCGTTTCCTGCTGGGCTTCCTGTGGCGCCAACGAGCGATGCGTGGACGCGGGCGGGAGGACGTCAGGATCGCCGCGTCTGACAGGTAAGTAGCGACCCCCGACCCCAGCGATGTCGCTGGTGAGATCTGCCTGTGTGGCAGCTCACTAGCGACCACTTAGCGATGCACCAGCGATCCATATCGTTGTCGGGATCGCTGGTGCATCGCTAAGTGTAACGGTACCCTTAGACTGTATGGTATATACAGAGGTCTTCCTGTCGGAACTTGATACTAGCCAGCTGGTGGGGTGTGAATTTTTTCTCTAAAGCTGAGAAGGCTGGGCCCCCTGCTAAGCAAAGTGTTCTGTTACAAATGCAGAAAAGAAAGGGCATTTATAATCCAATGCCAAATTGAATACAAAAGAATGACATGAAATTATATCTCCAGTATTCTTCACAGGAGTTATAATTGAAGAATCTATGTAAGCTATTTACATCCCAGCAGCCAGAAAAGAAGCATATAGCTATGGGCAGTTAACCATATTGCATAGAGGACACATACCCACTGACAGGAGCACATCTGACGCTCGTTTTGCCTAAGCTTCATCCAGAGCGAAACGTAGCTCAAGCTACTTGTCAAAATTTGCTCCATCAATTTCATTGTTTAGTAACCTTATTTAGATACTGTACCTGCAAAGTTTACTAACAATACAAGCTATCAGAATCCATCCCACTACTGGGCTTACATCTCCAGAAAGTAAACATCTCCCCTAATTTGTAACCAATTCCAGGTAAAAAACTAGACAAAAGTTTACTCCATAATCCAAACTAAATGGAAAAATTTGAAAGTACAGTTCCGAGCTTGTTTCCATATTTATGCAAATATAACTGTTAGCACTGTAGTATATACAGTATATAGCAAAGACAGCACCAAAAGTCACCAGCGTCAAAATTACCATAATTAACTCATTTTTTTCTTCACGATCTACAGTAAAAATAAAATTCCTAGAATAAATTTGAAATGAGAGCACTTTAATCATTCAGACTAATAATTAAACAGGTAAAGATCAGCTTTTATTATGGACTCGGGAATGTTTAATCAGTTAACTCAGAGCTCGTCCTTGGTCAATTGGCAGAATGTAACATCTACTACGTTCCAATGCAGGCAGTATCAGAAAACTGCATCAACAAATAACCAAGCAAGTCAATAATTAAACTTGACCCTTTTATTAATTCAGAATAGTTAAACTGTAATCTAGCCGTTAGACAATTATTATAAAATAATGATCACAATATAAAACACACAAGATCATCATTAAAAAAAAAGTTTAGTTTTTGCCTTGTCAAGGGGTCTTACACTGCAAACTGAGCTAAAGGAGGGGGATCCTCTTCAAAGAACTCTAATTCCAACATGGGGCCAAGAAAAACATCTAGTTTTCCATTGAAAGGATTAGAAAATGATTAGTTGCAACATAAAATAGTCAACGGTTACATATCCTTTATTTGACCTGAAAGTATTCAGTTGTAGCAGAAGTTTCTTGATAGTAAACAATTGTCTTTGAATTTTACCAAGTTTGCAGGAAGTTCAGCGCCAAAATTAACACTTAATTGCCCCTAGGCTTTATATACACTACTCAACATTGAAATTGCAACATCAAGTACTAAAAGTCATAGAATTGTGGATGTGGAAATTACAGGGATAATAGACTTTTTAACCTCCTGCCATCACAGCCAGATTTGGTCTTTATGCCAGACCCTTTTGTTCTTCACTTTTCTATTGTCACATTCCAGTAGCCATAACTTTTTTAGGTTTTTGATGACATATACATATGAGGGCTTTTTTTAGGGCAATGGAAGGGCGGAGAAAAGAGATGTACAGTGGCAACCAAAAGTTTTACGTGTGTGATTACTTCTGTCTAGTTGTTGTGACGCCATTTTCCTGGTGATGAATTGAAAGTGCATGAAGTTGTCATCATGCAAGACCTTAATATTAACCAAAATGCTTTAGAATAGAGGTATGTTCATTTAATTAAAGAAAACTGACTGCCAAAAGTTTTGCATCCATTATTTATTGGTCACAACATAGAGAGTAATTCATTATTACTGCCCCACACTGACGGGCATTGAAGCCACTCGGGTATTCAAGACATCCTGTGGGATTTTGCTCCATTCCATTTGCAAATCAACAATTTATCTTTATTGCTATGGGTACAGGCCCCAGCTCGTCGCCCTAAGTCATCCCAAAGGTGCTCTATAAGAATTAAATCAGGTGATTGGTATGGCTATTGTCAGGCAAACATTTTTCTTTGCTAACCAATTTTTTACTAAATAGGATGTGTATTTAGAATAATCATCTTGCAGGAATTTCCAACCCCTGCCTACTTTAGTTTTACCATGTGGCAGCGTTACATTCTCCAGTAGATCCTTGTATATGGTAGCATTCATATTTCCATAAATTCTATGCAAAGGGCCAATGGCAGATGCAGAAAATCAGCCCCAAACCATGACAATGCCTCCACCATGTTTCACTGTAGGTGTTTGGTACCTTACATCATTACGTTTTCCAATTGGGCGGTGTATATAGTGCTTGCCATCACTACCAAACAGATTGAACTTGGATTCATCTGAACAAAACACCTTAGAACAATCTTTCTCTTTTTATTGGCTGTGTTCTTGGCAAACTCAAGCCGGACCTTCCAGTTCTTGCAGAGATGAAAGGCTTCTTGACTGGAACTCATGCATTCAACCCTATTGCTCCTAGTCGTTGCACCACAGTTTGTCGTCTCACTTTGACCCAATATTTGTTATGGTGTTACAGGTGCTAAAGCGGAAAATAAAGATTTTACCCGAGAGTGGACGCTCTGGGTCACGACTCCAGAGCCCCCGGGGGGCGAGTGCCCAGGTGAGGACCACCCCCTATACAGGGAGTGTTAGGGACAGACCTCCAGGGGATGGAGCCGCAACAACCGGAACCAAAGGGATGACTGGGGCAATAGAGGGTAAGAAGGCACAGACGTTTCCGATAAGCAGGGCACTGGGCAACACGGAGACCAAGTGGTGTACAGGACCGGAGAGCTGGAGGAGAACAGGACTAGAGGCTGTAAAGGAAAAGTAGCACGATGAGGTACTAGGCGTAGGGAGGCAACAACGGGGAAGGAGTCGGAGACCGGAGAGCAGGAGGCAGGACAGAGGAGGGAAGGCACAAGGGAAACAGGGAGTGCAAAGTACAGGAGAGGCTGACCGAGATGAAGCAGGCAATGGACAAGGGAGAACCAAGAGGCACAAAACACAGCACGGACAACGGACAGGAGGGGGCCTGAGAACACAGTGGACGCTGCACCAGACAGCGTCACCGCCTAAGATAACCAGGTGTCTTATCAGAGCAGGCGCCGAGCATAAGTAGCGGTGGGCGCCGCTATGTTGGGGGCGGGGCCAGCGCATCACATTACCAGGAGGCTGTGCGTTGAGTGCACGTACCCGACGCCGAGGGAGCCGGAGGCCGGGCGCGGGGACGTACCGAGCAGCAAAAGCGTGCCGGGCAGAGCACGCAGGAAGGTGAGCAGGAGCCATGACAATATTCTTCATTCATATTGTGTGAAATCTACCCAACACTTTTATGAACATCAGTTACTGACTTTTTCTTAATAATGTGATCAACTTTAGAGGAAGTTTTCTGTGGTCGTCCATTTCTAGGTTTGTCATCTGTTCCTTAACCTTTTTCTTTCTTTCTTATACGTCACAGTTGACTCTGAGAGCAGTTGAATTCCATAGCTACTTCTTTTTGACTTTTGCTCAGAATAACAACCAGACAGAAATAATTACACTTTTAAAAAAATATGCTAAACTTTTGGTCTCTACTGTATTTATCAGTGGTAACATTTTGGGGTAACTATAACTTATTAACAAACTTTTAATAACTCTTTTTGAGAAGAAATATATGAAAAACATTTCTTACACTTTTTTTCTTTTTTTGCTATTTGCTATACTGCACAAATAAAGTGCTAGTGTGGCAGATATATAATGTATATAGTGTCATTTCTTTTCCATTTATTTTTATTCAGAGAGCCATAAATTTCACAATCGCATTTTAGCAGAGCTGAATGAAGGATTATATTTTGTTTGCCAAGCTGTAGCTTTTATTGGTGCTATTTTTTTTGTAAACGTGACTTTTTGAGAACTCTTTTTTAACTCTTTGGTAGGCATAGAGAACAATAAATATTTATTCTATATTTTATTTATTTATAGAACACCGTTCAATATAATTGTCATGTTACTTTAATTTCTGTATGTTGATACCAGTTTCGCTTCTTTCGGACAAAAAAGAATTTAAAACTATATATGTACCGTATATATATTTATTTTTGGCCATCATATTCCTACACTCCGAACTTTTTTATTTTTCCATAGATCAGCTGCATATAGGCTTCATTTTAGCAGGACAAGCTATAGTTTTTACAGTGGGTGTGTGAGCAGGTTGCGGGATGCAGTGACGGACAGGAGACAGAGCAAGGGTTAACAATTTTAATTAACACTGAGATACTCCGCCTTCTGGTGGCAGTGGTTGGTCTCCAGTACCTTCCGCTGAGCCTCTAGTCCATATGCTAATATGGCTGGAGGAGTGTGGGCCACGGCACTGTCTGAACCCGACGTGGCCCAGTGGATATACACTGGTGAATCAGGGCGCAGATGGCAGTACTGCACCCGGTGTCTCTCTGGCACCACGCGCGCAGTACTCACTAGTCCGGGACGTTCAACACCTCGCTTTGTGGTGACCAACGGGCGCACTGCACATCTCTCCTCACAGTCCCACGGGCCCACTCACTAATTCCAAGATTGTAGACACCTGTGATGCTAATCAGTGGACACACCTTGATTTTACGTCCCTTTTGTCACTTTATTTTCAGGGGTACCATCATTTCTGTCCAGGCCTATTTCCTGAGTTTTATTTATTTTTTTAATTCTGTGGAAGCATGGTTGAAAAGCAATGTCTGACTTTCATTCGTTCATTTTCATAGATTTCTTATTTATTAATACTTTTACCAGATTCAAGATTTTTTCTGTGACCATTGTGGGTTTTTACCAACAATTTTGACCACGTATGTAGGAGAGGTTGGTCTCTCGCATCAAGTCTCGAAGCCGTTTCATGCCTTATTGTAAAGAAAAGGTGCTACAAAAACTTTGGTGTCCACGTAGTACAGATGCAATACTTACAGTTAAGTCCAGAAATATTTTTGGACAGTGACTGAATCTTTGGGATGCCAGTATTTTTTACTTAAAATGAGACAACTGAGATGGAATTGAAGTGTAGACTTTTAGGTTTAATTAAAAAGGTTTAACAAAAATATCCAGTGAAACATTTAGGAGTTGCAGCCTAAGTATCCTAATTTAAGGGTCTCAAAGGTAATTGGACAAATTAATTTTATCATAAATAAAATGTTAATTTTTAACACTTTGTAGATAATGCTTTGCATGCAATGGCAACCTGAAGTCTGGAAGCCATGGATGTCACCATGGTGGTTAGCTTGGTCATTGCAGAATATTACACTTTTTGCCTTAAAAAAAACTCCTGGGTTGCTTTTGCAGTATGTTTTGGGTCAATGTCCATCTGTCCTGTGAAGCTCCGTCCAATGAACCTTGGATCACCCTGTACACTTCAGGATTCATCCGGCTGCTTCTTTCTTCAGTCATATTATTGACCCAGTACCATCGGAAGCCATGCATGCCCACGCCATCACACTGCCTCCATAATGTGTTACAGAGGATGTGCTGTGCTTTGGATTATTAGCCGTTTCAAGCCTTCTCCATACTTTCTTCTTACCATCATTCTGGAACAGGTTGATCTTAGTTTTGCTTTTCCAGGATTGGCCTGGCTTCTTTAGATATTTTCTTTGGCTAAGTCTAATCTGGTCTTTCTATGTTTAAGGCTGATTAAAGGTTTGCACCTTGTGGTGATCCCTCTGTATCTGCTGTCATGAAGTTTTCTCTTTATGGTAGAGTTAGATACTAAAACACCTCCTAAACGTTACGTCTCATTGACAAGCCATGAGGCAGAGGAGTTATGAGGTCCGGGGTCAAATGCCAAGAGAGTTTGTCATAAAGAGAAATGCAAGACAAAGGAGTAAACAGGTCACAGTCAAAAGTCAGAATTCCAGGGAGTTAGTGGATTGAGACAAAAGGACTAGGCAAACCGATATTCAAAGGCCAATTTTAACTTTTCTGCTATATCTCTGATGGATATCTTCATTTTTTCAGCCTAATGATTGTCTGTTTCTCTTCCATTCAGAGATTATTTGATTGCATGCTGTGGGTTCACAGCAACAGTTTTCAAAAGCAAATGCCACACCTGGAATCATCTCCAAACCTTTTACCTGCTTAGTCGATAATGGATTAATGAAGGAATAGCCCATGCAGCCCATTCAGGACCTTTTGAGATTTCTGTCCAATTACTTTTGGACTCTTTAAAAAAGGCAGCAATATATTAATGAGCTGTATTTCCCAAACCCTTACTCCGATTAGGATGTGAATACCTTCAAATTAAAGCCAAGAGTCTGCACTTTAAGCCCATATTGATTGTATAACTGTATCTTGAACATGTTTTGGTAAACAGGTCAAATGCCAAAACTTGTCTCGCTGTCCACATATTTCTGGACTTAACTGTATATGCAATTCCGATGATGTGCAGGGCAGGCGATAATATTCTTTCAGCTAAAAACATAGATAATCGTCACTTCACTGTCGATATTTGTTGCCTTATGTTTGTAAAATTTGTGGGTCCCCGTCACTTAAAATTTAATGTACTGGATTTCTATATCTCTGAAGAAACATGCCATGCAAAGCAAATGAAAGGATAACATGCAGCATTTTTATGCTGATGGGCGTAGGCTCAATCAATGTCATTAGTGAAATTTGACCTTGCATTGAACGGAATGGTATTCTGAGCCCAGCTTTCTCCGTGGATAGACACACCTAGAGCTTTATACAAATAATGATTATCTGTTTGGCAAGGAACGTGCAGCACCCACCTCACTTGCTAAGCTTTACTCTGCCTGGAAAAATGCGAGCCAGCTCTTTCCATTGTGCCATCTGTATGATGTCAAAAATTTTACTGTTCGCAGTCTCAGGAAAAGGTTATTTCAGGTGATTTTTATTATAGTAGCTGTTTTGTCTTTCTATTTGTGCAATAGTAAAATAATACATACTAGTATAATATATAGCAAATATTACTTTGACATTTGAATACATAATACATGTTACATATCTTATTGGTGTAAAGTGACATCTTTATCACTTTCCAGTAGACTGTAGAAACCATTTGTTCACATACAGGATATCTGTAAATGTTGCAGCTGCAGTATCTTTCTGTGACTGAGTCTGTATGCTGTGAGAGGGGAATGGGGGTGACAGAAGAAGGACGTTTGATTAGAGATGAGCGGATCTGCCGAGAAGCAAATTTGCCTAGGCGCATGGATTTTCCAGGAAGATTAAATTATTCCCCGTGAATTTAAAGATTCTTATTATTTTCTCGAGTCTGGAGAAATAAGAAATGAACAATGTATAAAAAAAATGTATACTCCCCTCACCACTCATCTATCCCACTGTTTCCACAGCCTGTCATGCACTCTTCTGTACCTCTTCTTTTTTTCTTCCCTGCTTTTGCATATTTTATTTAGCCTTATTCAGTCTGAGCAGAGACTTCCATCTTGACTAGGCCTCTGATGTCACTACGCTCTGTGCTGTTGTAAGGAAGTGGAGATGCTGTCATAACCCTCCTTGAAGAAATATGTGTTATGATATAATGCATTGCACTGTTTTATGATTATGTCTGTTGAGTAATCTGCATGCACTTAGTTGGGAATAGATAGAGTTAATAGTTGGGACTAGCCCAGGATGGAAAAGGCTATGTGAGAAAACTGAAGATGACTTCCTGATAGTGAGTTAGTTAGAGGCGAGTGTTCAGCAAAGTGTTCAGCGCTGCACCTTGACCCATGCGGCTCTCTCAGTGTTAAATAAGTCTCCCATAATAGTTTGCTGGATTGCCATGAGATGCAACAAAAAAGTAAGAGAAAAGTAAGAGAAATACAGTGTTATTAATTGTAACCGAGAAGTGCCAATGTCTGCTTAAAGCAAGAGAAACATTTGTGAAGAAACATGCCTATTATTTTATGTACTAGATTTGTGCCCGATGCTATCGCATCGGGAAAGCAGTAACATCACAATGGGGCAGCTTTGTGGCCCTGGGGGTGGCGGCCCACCCACTTCCATGCAGTCACAACCGTCAGGAAAGACAGTGTTTTGCGGCCTGTGCTGGAGAGGGTGTACGGCGCCACCAGAGGGTGGCCGCACCCAATCTCCAGCACAGGCCTCAAGCTGCGGTCTTTCCTGCCGGCTGTGATTGCACGGAGGTGGGTTTGCAGGCAGCGGCAGGATTCGGCGCGTGTAGTCAGGCGGTGGGTCCTGGCGGGGTCCGGCGGCATCCCTCTCATTACTCCCCCCTCATTACACCCTCTCGTTACACTCCTCTCATAGCCGGCAGGAAAGACAGTGTTTTGCAGCCTGTGCTGGAGATGGTGTGCGGCGCCACCAGAGAGTGGCTGCACCCAATCTCCAGCACAGGCCTCAAGCCGCGGTCTTTCTTGCCGGCTGTGACTGCACGGAGGTGGGTGGGCAGGCAGCGGCGGGATCCGGCACGCGTAATCAGGCGGTGGGTCCCGGCTGGGGTCTGGCGGCGGCATCAATCTCATTACACCCCCTCATTACACCCTCTCAGTATACCCCCTCGTTACACCCCTTTCACAGCCTCGTCATCACAGCGGTGGCCTGGATCCGAGCGGCAGATGGGATCTGAGCGGCGGATGGGATCCAAGCAGCGATCGGGATCGCAGCGACGTTCGGGATCGCAGCGGCAGCCTGGATCCGAGCAGCAGCTGGGATCCCAGCGGCGGTTGGGATTGCAGCAGCATTCGGGATCTCAGCAGCGTTCAGGATCGCAGCAGCATCCTGGATCCAAGCAGCATCACTTGGGTGCTCCAAAATGGCGGTCGGCGTACTTCCGGTGCGGCGCAGTGGATTGTGGGATTCGGGGAGATCCAAACGGAAGTGAATGACAGACAATTTAAGGCAATTATATATATATATATATATAGATGTAAGGGGGTGTACAGAGGCTGCCATGTTAGCATGGAATATGAGCTGCTTCTTAGAGTTTCATGAACGTTAATGTATTTGTTTACAGTTATTATAATGTCTATGTGCTTTACATCTATTTTGTACAAAATTAGGGAAAGATATAGAATAGGAAGGTAGTCGTTAAATAGTACAAGATTGGGTATAGATTAGTAGGGCACCATAGAGATAGGGAATGAGAGTGTCAGCATAAGCATATTTAAAAGAAGGGGTTTTCCAGGTTGGGAGGAGTTAGAGATGGGTGTAGTGCAGAGCAGTAAGATATAGTGGAGAGACTTCCTGATTAGATTGGACATGAAGTGATGTAGCAACAAAAGGAGGAAGACAGATAGCCTGGGGTCCCTCATTGCTTCAGCAATCTCCAGCTCCAGGGCTAAGTATCGTGCAAGTGGTCACCAATGTATGAACATGGAGTCTGGAATTGTTTGTGTGAACCTTGAATCTGGAGCTGAGATTACAGAATTGGAAAGAACCCTGGAGCCAAATGTGAGTGTTCTACTTTACACACAACAGGTGGGACATTTTGTTTCCTTTGTGGGGTGCCAGGTTGTGGGAATGCTACAGCTCCTCACCACGACTACCACCCTGGCCACCTCACAAAATTGGCGTAGTCGGCAGGATTGCGGTTCCTCATGTCTCATGTGCAGAGAGCGGAGGAACCAGGAAAACGGCAAAGATGACGGCCATTAGAGACTTAAAGATGGCGGATGATTGCGCAAAAGATGGAAATGGTACCATCGTGGGCGTCTTAAACCGAAAAGGGTGCGAAGACTAGCTTGGCAGAAGCAATGGCCTGAGCCTAGGCAATGTCCCCTGGTGATTGATGCCCACCTGAGATGGGCGTGGTGAAGGAAGAAGCCCCGACCCCTGCAGCAGATTCCTGAGGAATGGGAGGAGTCTGAAGCCGAACGTCCGGAGCAGCCAGAAGTGTCTCTACCCACAAACGGGTGGAGTCCGTAAGAGAAAGACATCGTCTCAAAAAGAGAGACACCATGGCAGAGCAAGTTGCCTTCCCTCATGCAGCGGTGTGGCATGTCCTTCCAAGGAGGTATCGAGTGGCAAGACTGGGAGAGGTCTTTGTTGCATGCAAAATTGGACTTCAGGCCTGGAGGCTTGTGGACAGCGGAAGAGGATGAAGCGGAATCCTGAAAGGGTCGGTTGCCACTCCCGGAGATTGGTTCCTGTTCAGCCGGCCGGAAAAGAAGAATGATGGGGGTAGAAGCACCTTAAAAGATGAGAGTCTGGAGCCGCAGTAGCTGGAGAAAACGGGCGGGACACCCGGAACGAGCGGCTGTGGAGCGGTCGCAGCTGTGGTCCCTAATGCGCTCTGCCAAAGTGGAGGATCATCCCGGGCGGATACAGCCACCGCTGTGAGTTTGACACCCACCCTTGCCTCGGCCTTCGCATCAATCCCTACCCGTCTCAGCACCCGCTTCCTTTATTGAACCTCTATACATCGGCTACCCGGGTGAACACCAGGCCCCCACGGCGGAAGTAACTCGGTGGGGGGCAGTGGTAATAGAGGAGAAGAAGTGGCGGGAACTCCGGATTCAAGAGGAGCTGCGGCGCCCCGGGAGAGGAACCATGTTCGATCGGATGACACGCATGTTTCCTTTGTGGGATGCCAGGGTGTGGGAACGCAACAGCTCCTCGCCATGACTACCACCCTGGCCACCTCACATGTACATAGTTCATGTTCAGTAAAAACCGGATTACTTACCGGTAATACTCTTTTGTAGAGCCTCGACAGCACCCGTTGAGAGAGGGGATCCACCCCTAGGAACAGGAAACCTACAGAGAGATAAAAGGGCTGTCCCCCTCGCTCCCTCAGTTGGATTACAGAGAACAAGAGGAACCGCCACATATGCTTTAGTTAATTTGTTCTGTAAGCGATTCTAGCATATATATATATATATATATATATATATACACACACACAAGAAGAAGAAAGTTCGTTCAGCACACCGGCATAAAGGAAAAAAAACTTTATTAGGCTAATATGCCATATTAAAATGCAAAAAACACCTGACGCGTTTCCGGTGCACAAAGGCACCCTTAGTCATAGGTAAATAAAAACAAAATGCATAGAAAGATATATACAGGTTACAAACCAATCACAAAGCTTGCAATTAATTACAAAAAGTGGCAACACATGAAAGGAAGAGTGAGCAGTTCCTTGCAATGATACAGATCACTCCAGGATTGAAATTCCCAAGGAAAAAAAAAAAAGGTACAATAATACAAATGGATATATCTAAAAGTAATTAAATAACTCCAAAATGATCTTCCAATGGAGAATGGATTTTCTGCGCAGAAATAAATGATTCCATGCGAAAGGTGTGAATGAGTGCCTACGGACAATATATAGAGTTAGTCAGAATCAAAAGGAATTTTTTACACCTCAAAAATAATTTATAGATGCGCAGGAATGAGTGGTTCCATGCAAAACGTGTGAATAGGTACCTGCAAACAATATATGGAATTAATAACAATCAAATGGAGTTTTTTGCACGTGTAATAAAATATTTCATGCAAAGAGTATGAATGAGTGCTTGCGAACAATATAAAGAATTAGTCAACAAAAAAAAAAAAAAAAAGTTTTTTTTGGACTTGAAAAATAAGTTATAGATACGCAGGAATAAAAATTTTGGGTGCCCCTATGGGGTTAAATTTCTCACCTTCCTTAGCCATATTATATATGGCTTGGTGGGAAGAGCAATTCCTTTTTATGATCTCAACCCATTCTTGACATTTTTTGGTTTGGTAGATATGTGGACGATCTGATGTTTGTTTGGAAGGGTAATTCCACAGACTTGTCCCTTTTTCATTCTTATCTCAATTCTAACAATCTAAATTTAATATTCACTATTAGTGGCACAGGGAATCAAGTTTCCTTTTTGGATTTATTGCTCACAGGTGATTCTATCAATGGCAAAGTTCACACTACCATTTATAGAAAGGAAACTGCAGGTAATTCACTTTTAGGCTGGAGTCACACTAACCTGCGCAAAATACGCTCCGTATCTTACATGCGTAATACGGATGACAGACCCCTAAATAGTGCTCCGTATGTCATCCGTAATCAAGGTGTGGTCGCGTATTTTGCGCATGTCAGCATCCGTATGTAATCCGTATGGCGAGATTTTCTCGCAGGCTTGCAAAATGGACATATAATGGAGCCCTATGACAGGGTTTCTAACAGAAACGAAAAAATAGATATAGACACATAGAATGTATATATGTATATATATATATATATATATATATATATATGTATTCTATGTGTCTATATCTATTCTTTGGTTTCTTTATTAAACCTGTCAGTATGAGTTTACTGTATCGTGCACTGAATTGCCGGCTTTGCTAAAAGACACCTGGTGCGTATTTCTCGCAAGTCACATGTGTGGTCCGTGTGTAATCTGTATTTTTTGCGCACCCATAGACTTGCATTGGCGTACTACGGCCGTAGTACGCTGACAATCGCAGCATGCTGCGAGTGGGACGGAACGTAGGATACGGATGAGAAATATACGCCTGGTGCGAGTGACCCCATAGAGAATCATTTGTCCGTGTCTAATGCGTGCTTTTAGCGCCTCTCACTCTCCCGTATTCCTCGCCAGTGTGACCCCGGCCTTACTTTCTTCTTCATGTCATCCCCAACATACCATCCATTCCATCCCTTATGGGGAATTCAATAGGGCTAAACGCTTATGTTCAGACAATGCCTTGTTTTTACAAGAAAGTAAAGTCGTAAAAAAACGTCTTTTTGATCGAGGTTACAATAATCAAATTGTCAGCAATGCATTCCACAAGGTGATGAACAAATCAAGATTTACCAGTTTAAAGGAAAAATCCTCAGCTTGTGCTGATCATATGGTGACTTTTTCAACACCATTCAGCCCCCAATTCAATCAAATTAAAGAAATTGTAAAAAAATATCTGCCCGTCACAAACCAAGACACTAAATTAAGACGAACCATACAATCTGGCTGCCGTTATGTTGCCCGAAGGGGAACCAGTTTGGCGAATTATCTTTCTCCCAGTCTTTTAAAATCACCAGAAAAAATTCGGACTTGGATTACTTCCACTGGATTTTACAAATGTGCTGGTTCCAGGTGCAATGTTTGCACACATGCAATAGACAAATCTAAATTTATTTTTTCATACCAAGGTTTTTCTCAACAAATTACATCTTTTATTAACTGTGACAGTCAGTTTGTCGTTTATTGCATTTGTTGCACAGAGTGTAAGATTCAGTATATCGGCTGTACTATACTCAAACTAAAAAAAAGAATAGCTGAACATATCAGAAATATAGAACAAAGAAACGCTTCCTATTCAGGAGCGGAAAACACTTCGTTCATGCTCATCATAGCAATATGGATTCATTTGCCTTCTATGGTCTAGAAAAGGTTAAAACTCCTGCACGAGGTGATGATAGACACAAGCTGTTAAATATACGTGAAGCTTTTTGGATATTAAAATTAGACACTAAATCTCCAAACGGTATGAATTTCAGGAACGATTTGTTCTATATTTATTAATGAAATTTATGTACTTATTAGTTTTTCTGTCAAAAATAATTTTATAGTGATTCGTATTTAGTTTATTTTGCGTTTTTTTTTGTTTTTTTTTTGTTTTTTTGTTATACTAGGAAAGCATAGAATTTATCCCATAGCTCCTATTTTATTCATATGTTTATCAGGCATTCTGCAATAGTTCCACCATTGATTGCTACGTGTTTATAACTTATTTTTCATTTTTTATGTGATAAAAATTCCATTTGATTGTCACCAAGTTTATATATTGTTTGTAGGTACTCATTCACACATCTTGCATGGAACTTTTTATTCCTGCGTATCTATAACTTATTTTTCAAGTCCAAAAAAAACTTTTTTTTTTTTTGTTGACTAATTTTTTATATTGTTCGCAAGCACTCATTCATACTCTTTGCATGAAATATTTTATTACACGTGCAAAAAACTCCATTTGATTATTAATTCCATATATTGTTTGTAGGTACCTATTCACACCTTTTGCATGGAACCACTCATTCCATCTATAAATTATTTTTGAGGTGTAAAAAATTCCTTTTGATTCTGACTAACTCTATATATTGTCCGTAGGCACTCATTCACACCTTTCGCATGGAATCATTTATTTCTGCGCAGAAAATCCATTCTCCATTGGAAGATCATTTTGGAGTTATTTAATTACTTTTAGATATATCCATTTATATTATTGTACCTTTTTTTTTTCCTTGGGAATTTCAATCCTGGAGTGATCTGTATCATTGCAAGGAACCGCTCACTCTTCCTTTCATGTGTTGCCACTTTTTGTAATTAATTGCAAGCTTTGTGATTGGTTTGTAACCTGTATATATCTTTCTATGCATTTTGTTTTTATTTACCTATGACTAAGGGTGCCTTTGTGCACCGGAAACGCGTCAGGTGTTTTTTGCATTTTAATATGGCATATTAGCCTAATAAAGTTTTTTTTCATTTATGCCGGTGTGCTGAACGAACTTTCTTCTTCTTGTGTGTATATATATATATATATATATATATATATATATATATATATGCTAGAATCGCTTACAGAACAAATTAACTAAAGCATGTGTGGCGGTTCCTCTTGTTCTCTGTAATCCAACTGAGGGAGCGAGGGGGACAGCCCTTTTATCTCTCTGTAGGTTTCCTGTTCCTAGGGGTGGATCCCCTCTCTCAGCGGGTGCTGTCGAGGCTGTTTTTTCATTTTAATATGGCATATTAGCCTAATAAAGTTTTTTTTCATTTATGCCGGTGTGCTGAACGAACTTTCCTCTTCTTGTGGACATCTGCTGTGCTCACCAGCGTATTCATGCACCCACCTGTGGATCAATGAACTCAGCCCAAAGTGGTTTTCATTTGGATGCGATGCAAGCTCCCAGTCCTCCCTCTCCTATATATATATATATATATATATATATATATACTTATATCTTTTGCTGTATACATTTCACATATTTATATACAGCCTCTATCCTTCACCCACCAGAGTGAACCACGTGTACATATTCTAAGGGAGGGAAGTGAGCGGGTGCTGTCGTGGCTCTACAAAACAGTATTACCGGTAAGTAATCCGTTTTTTTCTCTTCGCCACGACAGCACCCACTGAGAGATTTTCAGAGATAATCACCTGGGAGGGCCCACCGTGTCAAGGATAGATCTACCAAAGGCTAAGTTATTGGAATAAGATAAATCTAGCCTGTAGGGACTATAAAAGGTGGAAGGAGAAGACCAGGTTGCGGCCTTACATGTTAGCTCAATTGGGACATCCGTCCTTTCGGCCCAGGAAGAAGATATGGCTCGTACAGAATGTGTCCTCATGCCCTGTGGCGGGCCTTCTCCTGTTTGCAGAATATGCCAATGCAATTGCGTTTCTGATTCACACTTCTTGTTACCCTGGAAATAGACAAAAAGAGAGAAAAAGAGCCCTGCTCTGCCTCCAGTGCTTAGAGTTATCTATATAGACTAAGGCTACTTTCACACATCAGGTTTTCGGCGTCAGGCGCGATCCGGCGTCGTGCCGGAACGCCGGATCCGGCAAATGTTTCGTAAAACCGGATGTGACGGATCTGGTTTTCTGGCGGATCCGTCTTTTTCTGGACAGACAAAACCGGATCCGTCTCATCCGGTTCATCCGTTTTTCTATCCGTTTTTCGACAGATTACGCCGGATCCGGTTTTTAAAATTGACCCTTGTGGCCTTCCGAACGGGATTGGCTACTGGAAAACTATATATAGCATGTTCCTACAGCCCTTCTTTGACAGGTTGTAGAGGAGAAAGTGCAGGTTGGAGAGAAGAGCAAGTTACTGGCGAAGATGGATGTTGTCATTGGAAATATTTTGAAGAATTTGGCGGATTTTACAGCGGAGGCGAATCGTTTGAGGGTGATTGTTCTGGAGAAGGAGAGAGCGAGACAGCAGAGCATCAGGCATCGTAGACGACGTTTGTGGATCCACCCCATCACAGCCAAGAGAATGACGCGTGGGGTCTATTCTACACTATGCATGGACCTTCGACGAAACCCGGATAAATTTTTTGGATATGTTAGGATGAAAATGGAGAATTTTGATTACTTGGTGGAGCGCATTGCACACCTCATAAGAAAAGCGGACACCTATTGCCGCTTCTCTGTTTCACCCGCAGAGCGTCTGATGGTGACTTTAAGGTAAGCCACATTTATTGGATATGATCGCATCAGAGCACACTTTCACTGCAATCTTGTTGGTGGTAATTTGTATCTCCAAGTGTTATAGGTCAGTTTTGGTATGTAATGCTGTGATTTAAAACTAATTTATTGTTTTTTAATTCCCCACAGATTTCTTGCAACTGGAGAATCCCTTTCGTCACTGCATTTCCAGTACAGACTCGGGATTTCCACCATATCTGGAATTGTGAAGTACACATGCCGTGCACTGTGGGACTCCTTAGCTGAAGAGTTTTTACCAGAGCCCACAACAGAGAGGTGGATTGAAATTGCTGACAAGTTTCAACAGATATGTCAGTTTCCAAACTGCTTGGGCGCTGTGGACGGGAAACATATCCGCATTGTAAAGCCAGCTGGATCGGGATCGGAATATTTCAATTACAAGAAATATTTTTCAATTGTCCTCATGGCCATCGCTGACGCGGAATACAAATTTATTGCGGTTGATATTGGGGCCTATGGCCGCTCCAATGACTCTCAAGTTTTCAAACTGTCTGCCATGGGGCGTAAACTGTATGGAAACACTTTCCAGTTCCCACCACCTAGACCGCTGCCGCAAACATCTGGTCCACCTATGCCATTTGTCTGTGTAGGGGATGAAGCCTTCCAGCTGTCAGAACACCTTTTGAAACCGTACTCTAGCAGAGGATTGACAAGACCAAAACGCATTTTTAATTACCGCCTCACAAGAGCAAGAAGAATGGTTGAATGTACCTTTGGTATTCTGACAGCCAAATGGCGGGTCCTATTGACTGCGATCAACCTCAAGACAGAAACTGTGGACGAGGTGATCAAAGCGTGCGTGGTACTCCACAATTTTGTTATCTGCAAGGAACCCATTTCCATTGAGGACACCTCTGAAGAAACCACCTTGCAAGATTACCATGACATTACCACTAGAAGTTCTGTGACGGTTTCAGTAATGAGGGACAATTTTGCACTATACTTTATGTCACCTCAAGGCAGAGTACACTGGCAGGATGACAGAGTGTGAAAGATTTGTGCCCTAACCAAACTTGTGTACCTTCTGTACCAACAGTATATACCTTTGCCAATCAAAGTTGGCTATCTTGTCATGGTCTCTATTTTTAGCTTTAGGCCACAGGTGTGTACCTGGTTGTGTTTTATGCAAAGTATTTCACCTTTTAACAAAAGTTGTGTACATTGTTAGGAAATCACCAACAATAAACACAACTTTTTAGGTGAAATACTTTGCTTCAAACACAACCAGGAACACAACTGTGGCAAAAAGCTAAAATTTACCCACAGTTATATACCTAGTTTTGAATACCATTTCACCTTTTAAATACCCTGTATTTAACCTTTTTCGCCGCAGAAAGAAATGACAGACAACCAGTGTAAAATAATTTAACTTTTATTGAAAAATGTTTTTTTTAGTAAACTTTTTTAAAATTTTAATAAACTTGTTTAATAAAACTTTGAAACTATAAAACTGAAACCATAAAACTGGTCATTTTTATTTAAATACACACATTATAATTCTGTGTAGTGTGTGGTGGAAATACTGCTGTAGGGGCTGCGGGACACTTCGACCCTGGGAGTGTGGAGAGAGGACTGGGATCGTGGGGGGGAAGGAACAGTTAGAGGTGAAGGTGTGGAAAAAACTACAGAATGGGTGGACATGTGGGAAGCAGAAGAGGTGGTGGGTGGTGGATTGGAGGGTTGGGCAGGGACTGTAGGAGCAGATGATGTTGATGGCAAGTTGTATGGGGAAGGAGTTTGGTACGGGGCAGGTTGCTGGAAGTGGGGAGATGTCTGGTATGGGGCAGGTTGCTGGAAGTGGGGAGATGTCTGGTACGGGGCAGGTTGCTGGAAGTGGGGAGATGTCTGGTACGGGGCAGGTTGCTGGAAGTGGGGAGATGTCTGGTACTGGGGAGGTTGCTGGTACTGGGGAGTTTGCAGGTACTGTGGAGGTTGCTGGTACTGGTGAGGTTGCTGGTGCTGGGGAGGTTGCTGGTGCTGGGGAGGTGGATGGTGCTGGGGAGGTGGATGGTGCTGGGGAGGTGGATGGTGCTGGGGAGGTGGATGGTATGTAATAGGAGGGGGAGGATGGAAAGTGGCTGGAGGTGGATGGTATGTAATAGGAGGGGGAGGATGGAAAGTGGCTGGAGGGGGTGTAGATGTAATAGGAGGGGGAGGATGGAAAGTGGCTGGAGGGGGTGTAGATGTAATAGGAGGGGGAGGATCGAAAGTGGCTGGAGGGGGTGCAGGTGGAGGAACTACTGTGGTGGGAGGAGGAGGAGGTTGGGAGGTAACTTGCTGGAGAGCAGCGTGGCATGAATGCATTACATGCATCTGCTGGGCAGGAGAGAGCGTTTCCATGCGCTCCACAACAGACCTGAAAAAGGTGTGGTTTGGCGAAGATCTTGCTTCTGAATGCATGGTTTGCAGAAGTGTCTTCACCTCCAGAATGCTGGAGTTGATCTGCTGATAGCCTGCTGAGATTTGCTCTGACAAGACTTTTAGACAGTTCTGGAAAGATGCATTCAGATGCAAGAACTCTGGCGCATAAGTCTTTTCCTGACCCCTCTGCCGCTGCCGCCCAGTACCCGCAGGTGTACTAGAGGTGGCAGGGGCAGAAGGGTGGGGTAAAGGGAAAGCGATCTCCTCACCAGCAGCTTCATGTAATGTAGGCGGCCACGATGCTCCTGTGCTGGTGGATGGGACAGATGGGTCGAATGTGTGGGAAGGCTGGGAAGGTGCAGATGTACCGGGGCGGTCGAAGTGTCCCTCGGTGCCGGTCTCCTCAGGGATCGCCTCAGAAGGGTCCAATCGTGCCGGCTCCCGAGTGCTGCTCACCGTGCTGTGGAATAAAGAGAAAAAAAAACAATTAAAATACTGACATGGTATGGCCCTGGCTGAAAAAAAAATTTACATATAACATTTTTTTTCACATGTGGTGTGTAATATTTACCTTCTGGTGACCATTGTTTCCCGGAGGAACGACAGGGCTTCTGCGTACTTGTACTTGCTCCTGCGTCCTCCAGATCCACTCGGGGCCCGCATCTCTTTATTGAACTCCTTCTTGAAACGATCTCTCACAGACCGCCACCGATTCACAATTCTGTTCCCTGAAACGAGAAAGGAGTGGTTAGTATACAACATCAGTGTTTCCCAAACTCCAGTCCTCATGGTCCCCAGGGGTCATGTTTACAGGATTTCCATAGTAAATAGAAATCCTGAACACATGATCCGTGGGGACCACGAGGACTGGAGTTCGGGAAACACTGGTTTACATCAAGCAACCGGTACTGTATATACTTACGCTCTTTAATCTGGGCCCGAGCTTCGAGGTCCTCCCAGCGGCCCACAAGGAGCGAACAGATTTCCTCCCAGAGTCGTCGGGTAACGATCAGGTCAGCGTGGCGGCGGTCAGCCATATTCCAGAGCGGCTCCCTTTCTCTGACGAGATCGATGAGGCGGTCCACATCAATCCCTCCATCCTCACCGTCAGAGTCGGGAGCACGCTGTGAAGGCTGTTAAAGAAAAAGACAAAAATAACATAATTAGCCTCCACAAAAGAAATGAAATAAAAAGTGCAAAAAAACAAAGCAAAAATATTTATACTTACACGCTGGTGACCGCCGCGTTGCTGTCGCCGACGACCCTGGGAGGCACTGCGAGGACCTCTTGGCCAAGCACCAGATTGGGAAGACTAGAGAAGAAAACAAAAAATGTTATGTCTTTGGATGTAGGCATTTGTTTGCTGTGTGTGGTCTGCAGAACATTGTTTTCTATGTGTTGTGTGTAGTGTGATGTTGTGTTTCTGCGTTTGATGCAAAAAACTTACCAATTGTGAGCCCACTCCAGGTGTCTGTCCACCCCTTCCTTCTTCTTCTGGGAGCTCCTCTTCATCTTGTGATTCCTGTTTTGAAATAAAAGGCAATGAATAGACATATATTACAGAGAAGATGGATTTTGGAAATAAAAACTTACCGTCAAATGCTGACGATGCGAGGGAGGGCTCCCAGAAGATGATGTGCTGTCTTCCTGGTGGCCACACTCCATGCCTGTGGGTGGTGTTCCAGCTGCTGCCATTGCTGCTGCTGCTGCTGCTGCATCTATTGGGCGGCTGTTGAATAAAGAGAAACAAAGGGCCAATGAATATCTTGATATTCAATAGCCCTAGTTTGGAGGAATGGGTTATTTGATAATTACCGTCTCTCATCTGCTGCTGGCCTCCCCTCCTCAGCATGTTCTATTTGCTGCTCCATTTGGGGTGGTGGTGGTGCGGATGGTGCTGCAGTGGTCTCCTGCCTTCTCCTGCGCCTGGTTGCTGTCTTGGGTGGCATGTTGGGTGTGGCTGTGGGTCCCACTGTCTTGCTTTTATATATGTCTTGTGGGCAGAGCTACTGAGCATGCTCAGACCAAAAAACCGGATCCGGCCGCCGGATCCGGCGCATTGCGGCACTCATAGGCTTTCATTGTGTGAAAAAGCCGGACGCGCCGGATCCGGCGTGTCCGGCTTTTTCGCCGGAGACAAAAAACGTTACAGTCACCGTTTTTTCCAGACGCCGGATCGCGACACATTGCCGGATCCGGCGAAAACCGGATGAAACGCATGGCCATCCGGCGCGATCCGGCGCAAATGCAAGTCAATGGGGGGGAAACCGGATCCGGCATTGCATTTCGCCGGATCCGGTTTCTGTCAAAAGCGCCGGATCGCGCCTGACGGCGAAAACCTGATGTGTGAAAGAGGCCTAAGATGGCCCCCCTATACGTCTAGGCAATACTATCTTTCCTTCTCTGGTATTGCCGGGCAATCATAAAAAAGAGGGAAGGTAGATTTCTTGGATCTATGAAATCTAGCAGCCCCTCTAGGGAGGTAGGACGGGTCCGTCTTTGACACTTTTCTGTCCTGAAATATTGTCAGGCAGGAGGATCTAATGACAGGGCCTGGAGATCATGCATTCTCCTTGCTAATACTAAAGCTACCAATAAGGCGGCCTTCAATGAAACGCACTTTATTGAGGCCCAGTGAATGGGCCCTGTGTGAAAGCATCTAGGACTAAGCTAAGGTCCCAAGGCGGTTTTTGAAGAATATGAACCGGGTTTGCTTGCTGGCAAGCAGAGATAAATCGAGCTACCCCTTCGTTGCCCGAACGTCATAATTATACGAGGCCTCCAGAGCTGAAACTTGGACTTTTAGGGTGTTAACCGCAAGTCCGCACTCGTGTCCTTTCTGCAGGAGCTCAACTATGGCAGGGATAAGATCCTCCCCGGAAAGGTCTGCTGAAAGGAAATTTAAAGCTTTTCCTGCAAGAGGGTGCCAATTAAGTCATCTGAGAAACCCCTTAGCTTCAGTAACTGCCTCTCAAATTCCGTGCCGTGAGGCGTAGACCTTTGACCTGAGGGTGGTAACAGGGTCTTTGCGAGCATAGGTCCCGATCCAGAGGGAGAACCCATGACATGGCTCTCAGCCATGAAACCCATGGCTTTTTGGCTCAAACGGGCTATTAAGATGACTCTCGCTCCTTATTGCCTTATCATCCTGGTAACAGTTGGTGACAGTAACATCGGAGTGGGTCGCCCTCCCAGGGCTGTGGGGTACTCGGTACCGGGCCGGTGTCAGGGGGATGTGTCACAGCAACGGTGACCCGGACCGTGGCCCTGGGCGCCCAAGTAATGGGGGAATGTAATGTAGATTAAGTGGAATGGAATAGTTCGTGACGCCACCTGTGGTGCTCGGCAAGGGAGGTGTTAAGCCGACGCTGCAGACAGGTCCTCTGGGACAGATGGTGTGGTGCAGCAGTGATGGTATAGCCCTCCACAGTCAGGGCTGATGTCCCAGGGCAGTGTAGTTGTGATGGTTGTGGAAAGGTGCAGGCAGTGTAAAAGATGGTACCCAGATGTAACGGTGCTGAGTGGGTTGGCACAAGAATGAATGGAGGACACCGAGGCTTGCAGTTGCAAAGCTTTACTCACAGTCTGTGGTACACAAGGGTGCCTGCCTCCGGGCCGTGTCCTCCGGGTCAGAGACTCAGCCAACCTCCAGGCCAGATGGAAAGCTCCTCTCCAACACTCCGCCAACATGTACCTTTCCTGAACGACTCCTCTATTGCGCCTTAAGGTGTGAAGATCTCCAGTACCGTGATACTCTGGTACTCTGGAGTTCCTCCTGTCAGATGTTCCTAACAACTCTACTCGTATGGCAGACAGCTGTAGCCTCTCTCGGGGACCCCTTTCTCCGGAGTCCTGGCTCTCTATTCAATTGCTGTTGTGCCCCAAGTCTTAGTTGGGAGTAGTGCATTTACAGCCAACTACTCCACCGGTGTCTGCTGCATAACCATAAGTGTCCATACAGCCTCGGTGACCGGGCCCCGGCCATGCGCTGAGAACCTATATGCAGGGTTCCTCTTCCTACCCACGTCTCCTCTCTGTTCTCCTACTCCTTCGTTCCGTACTGATCCTTCTCTCTCTTATGGAAGCTTAGGTTGCAGTTCTACGTCTTTCTCCTTCTGTTCCTTTCCCGTGCCAGCTGGCTCAGATCACTGAGGCAGCTGCAGCACTCCTTCCTCCATCCCTTCTTCCAGGGATCCCCACTCCTCCCGAGTGGCTTCCTTCCTCGCTGACCTTCTGTCAGACTGAACCCCTAATCCTACACTTTCCCACTCTTTTATGTATCTAAACTCCACCCACCTCCCAGCACATCCAGTGTTCCATGCAGGGAACCACCAGAGGTGCTCTGCTACTCTCTAAGCACAGAGCCGCAATGTGGGTGTGCAGAACTACCCTGTTGTGTGGGGTGCGAGTGTTGGAGCGTGGAAAGGAGTTCCCACCTTACCTGGATGGTGGGGCACTACACCTTAGGAGAAGGTGCAGTACCTCTGTGGCGACTGAGCCTCAGGGGAGCCACAGGAGCGTCTGGTGAACCGTCCAAGGGGTTTGAAGGGTGTCGAATACATCCGAACTGTCTGTTCTGTACAGTGGAGCGAACCTTTCGACCCGCCTATTGGCCCTTGTAGCAAACAGGTCTATCTCCGGCATGCCCCATATAGCCGCCATCATCCTGAAGATGCGCCGGCTGAGCACCCATTCCCCTTGATGCAGGGTAGGGTGGCTGAGGAGGTGTGCTCAGGAGTTGTCCACTCCTCTGACATGGAGAGCAAACAGGGACAGGCTTTGAAGTTTTTTATTACCCTGACCAGGAGGGTCAATAGGGACAACAGGTGTGTTTTGGCTCTCTGCAGGATTCTTTCTGCGGTAGATATCAGAGTTCTTGACCGTATTCCTCCTCATACTATGAAGGTACCATACCATGAAGCATCATGAAGTAATATGAGGCCATATGAAGTACCATGAAGCACTAAGTACCATGAAGCACCATGAAGTACCATGAAGCACCCTGAAGTATTATGAAGCCATGTGAAGTACCATGAAGTACTATGAAGCACTCTGAAGTACCATGATGCAATATGAAGCACTATGAAGGTACTATAAAGTACTATGAAGTAATATGAATCACTATGAAGTACTATGAAGAAATCTGAAGTACTATGATGCAATATGAAGTACTATGATGCAATACTAAGTATGATGTAGCACTATGAAGTACCATGAAGTAATATGAAGTATTATGAAGCAAAATGATGCACTATGAAGTACTATGATGAAATATGAAGTACTATGATGCAATACTAAGTATGACGTAGTACTATGAAGTACCATGCACTATGCAATACTATAATGCCATCTGAAGTACTATGATGCAATACTAAACATGATGAAGTACTATGAAGTACCCTGAAGCAATATGAAGTACTATGACTTACTATGATGCAAACAAGAAGCACAATGAAGTCCTATGACATACGATGGCGTACTAAGACATATCATGAAGTACCATGGAGTACCATGAAGTACCATGAAGTATCATGAAGCAATATGATGCGCTGTTGCATACTATGATGCACTACGATGCAACAAGAAGTACTACGAAGTACTATGACATACAATGACGTACTATGACATATCATGAAGCAATATGATGCACTATGGCACACTATGATACACTATGATGCCACCAGAAGTACTAAGAAGTACTATGAGATATAATGACATACTATGACGTATCATGAAGTACCATGGAGTACCCTGAAGTACCATGAAGCAATATGATGCGCTATGGCATACTATGATGCAACCAGAAGTACTATGAAGTACTATGACATACCACGAAGTACCATGAAGCAATATGATGCTCTATGGCACATTCTGATACACTATGATGCAACCAGAAGTACTATGACGTACTATGACATATCATGAAGTACCATAACGTACCATGAAGTACCATGAAGCAATATGACGTACAATGAATTATATCATTGGCTGTGTGTGCTTCACTATTTGCGCCTTTTTCTGTTTCCTTTTGATTAATCTTTGGCGCATGTTTGCACCGGGCCGTAGTATTTGGTAGTTTATACAGTGGTGTCCACCTTTCACTGCATATCTTTCGTACTATGAAGCACCATGAAGTACTATGAAGTACCATGAAGTATTCTATGATGCAGTATGATTCATAGAGGCGCTATGATGTAATACGATGTATCCAGACTCTATTATACCATATGATATACATAGGCCCCATGGGGTACAGATAGACTTACGGCCCCGCTTGAAGGTGCCAAACAAGAGACCAGGCCCACAGTTATATTCAAGGGGGCACCCTCTCAGAGTTCCAGATAACCTCCACTCTGAATGGTACATCTCAATTGTCAGAGTGACCTCACCCGAAGGAGCCAATTAACGAGCTGCAGCTGGCAATCATCATGGAGACAAGGTGCTGGATCGTGCCCTTTATGGGTGGAGTAGTTAAGTTGCAAGAAAAGGTCTAAACTATAAAATCGAACCATACGCTTCACAGAGTCATTCTGAAGCCCCTCATAAGGCTCTGTGCAGACAAACATTCAATTAACTGAAGTCAGATTAAAAGATGTAGCCTTACCAAGGCGTGGAAGCCCATCTCTGTAAGCATACCTCAGCTCTTGTGTGTGTGTGCCCCTAGGACTGCTACCAGTATGCTGCTGTCTACCAAGATCTATGACTGGTATTCCATTCTGGTACTTGCCTGGCTTCCAGCTACTTAGCTGCTGCCATCTAACGAGAGCAGTCACATTCGGACTGGAATGGCTGCCGACCCTCGGAGAGCAGGAGGAAGAGTGAGTGAACTCCTGCAGACTGCTTCACTGACCCCTGCCGGGTGCTGTAGCCACCAATTGCAAGCTGAGGGTCCAGGTATACTGAGCTTCCCCTTCAGGGAGCAGGGTGAGGTTAGACCTTCGGCCTGTGCACTCTTTGTTTTTTTCTTTTTTCACACATCAACCAGATCAGGGATCTTCAGCTGGTCTCCCACTCTGGTAATTGCTCGGCCTTCATCTGCTCAGCAGCCACCTAAAGAGAGCAGCCGCGCGTTTCCTTGATGATTAACACATGGTACCGGCTGTGGAAACTCAGCCTAAGACGTGGTCTGTTTCACCCAAACCACAAAAAAGAGTACAAAGACCTGTATAGAATGTCAAAAAGTACCAAATTTTATTAATATTACATCATAAAAAATGTTATTAGGACAACACATTGTTCAAAAATAACACATTATTCAAAAATAAAAAAAATATAAAAGGACATGAACAGTGGCAATGTGGTATATATAGCTCATATAGGGACTGGGTATAGAAAAATCCAAATTAGATTGTCTATAAATATTGCACAAAATTTTGTCCCAGTTCATATATGGCCACTGAAAATAGGATCACCTATAAATAGACTAATTAGCTCCAAATAATTAAGGTGCCATAATACGATCATAAAGGAAAGTTACTACCCAAATGAGTCCAAATATACCACACGCAAAGCAGCCCCAACGCGCGTTTCGCGTGGGCTTCCTCAGGGGGCTGTCTGCTTCACCGTCTACCACCTCTTTCCGTGGAACCACTCTGTCTAGAGCGTCCACTCTTTCTGCTGCTCTACGGTAGCACCTCCACCACTTCATGTGGGTGTACCTTGCACCGCCATATGAGGCGTTCTGAGACGTGGTTCGCTTTCCCGTCTACCACTTTTATCCGTGGCCATACGAGGCCTTCAACTGCAGACCATCTGCGTAAACGCGCGCCGGTTCCACTCCAGCCATATCGTGCTGTATCCGTGAGTGAGGACGGCCACACCCGGACCCCTGCCTCACGCAGTCATTATCAGCCGAGGGGGGAGACAATCTGCCGCGGCTCTCATCGTCCCTCTGGGACTCAGGCCCACCATGCCAAGCCCCCGGCTGCTGGCCTTCTCCGTGCTGCGCCTCTCATACGCGCCAGGACGTCCTCTCTCGGTCTACGCTGTCGGACTGGAGCCAGTTCCACTCTAGCCATATCGTGCTGCATCACCATGCCAAGCCCCCGGCTGCTGGCCTTCTCCATCCTGCACCTCTCATACGCGCCAGAACGGCCTCTCCCGGTCTACGCTGTCAGACTGGACCATAACTCTGACCATCTGCAAGGAGTCAGGTATGGAATCAGAGTTCAGCATCTTACCTCGTCCTTTGCGAGCTCGGTGCTCCATTCCCGGCCTCGCATCATACCTGGAGGTGGCGGTAGCCTTGACGCTGAGTCGCGCTCTCACCCTGAGCCAGGACGCTCTGGTCTGTAATGCGTTCTCCAAGGGGAGTCTCCATAGGTGCCGGCTCCTGCCGCTCTATGCACCGTACATGAGCCAGGCACACCGTTACCAGGCCTCACGCTGCATTACCAGCTGAGGGGGGAATTGAATATCAGATTTCCCCCCGACGCTGCTTCCAGCTCTGGGGCCCCTGCAGCTCATATGGATGCTGTACAGGCGGCAACCTGGCCAGGTATCCTCTTCTCTCTATGGGTTCCTTCAAGGAACAGGAAATCAACTGAGGGAGCGAGGGGGACCGCCCCTTTTATCTCTCTGTAGGTTTCCTGTTCCTAGGGGCGGATCCCCTCTCTCAGCAGGTGCTGGCGTGGTGAAGAGAAAAACTAAGTTCTATAGTGGACTTTGGTCTCCCTCAATTGGTTCTTTAACATCTTGTCCTGGCCTGCCTTATCTAGCGGCACCATGCAGTCTGCAGAGGCGTATCGCCCAGTTAGCAGGAGCGCACTTATGCCAGGACCCTCATTTTCATGTATCCTGCGAGGGCATTGAAGACAAGAACCTCGCCCACGGCTATTGCCCTGTGCGACGTTATGGTGTACACTGTGGAGTCAAGATATAACATCGTGCACACCCGATGCCTAGTCAACATCAGACATTAGAGGCCTGGTAAAGCCAGAAATCCCGAGCCAGTGAGAAGATGGCGGAAGAAGATGGGAAGGTGAAAAGAAGAGTCATGAAGAGGCATGAAGGACTGAACAATGGGCAAAATGGTGGCCACAGTTAACCATAATAAATTCTCCTGTCTCTGTTAGTCTAAGTTAAGTTTAGATGGTGGCTGAATATATTGGACCAGTCATGTCCACAAACTACAGACACGACCGGCTTTGATTGCAGCAAAATTTGCCCATCTACATGGGGAAGCAGTGCAGGAGCTGCCTGCTATTTGTATGCATTAGATTGGTCTGTAAATCAGACCACACTAAAGCATGCTGTGGTTTTTTTTTAACACAGACCCTTGTGAAGACGCACATTGGCTAACATAGCATCTGTGTGCTGTCCATTCTTCACAAGGACTGAGGATATATTTGTGTGAATGTACGATTAAACTGCGTGGCAAAATTTAGACAGATATTTTGCGTTGAAAAACTGCCAAACGCCAGTAATAAAACTGGGGCATCTTACTTCTCCACATAGGGTTTAGCAAGGAGACATCTTTTTGGTGCAAAAAAATGATAAATGTCTATCAAAATTGTTTGCACCAGAATTCAACAAACTCAATTCAATTAATTTAGAACTAACTTACAGCTAACAGAATTTTGATGCAACAGTGATAGTAAAAGTGCATATTCACTACTATGTTGATTTGCTTCACTATGCAACTGTATCACATATGGGTGCATACATTTATTGTGTACAGATGAGTTTACAGGGAATAACCATCTGACATAGTAAAGGCTTAGTAGATGACAGCCCCATTTGAAAGTGACTTTAAAACAAATCAATAGCCTTTTTGGTCTATTTCTTATGTAAGGAAATGTCCTGTGTTTTTGCAAAGTGGCAACAAAGCGGTTTAGTTTAATCAATTTGTTTTCACTCTCTTGTGACCAAATGGTTGCAGCAACAAAAAAATTGATTAAGGGCCGTTAATGGACTTAAAATGTGTAGGCCAAGAGTTTATTTTCTGTCAGATTTTAGAGTGATTTATTAAGGAAGTGTTATGCACAATCGCAGAGAGAACCAGCAAGACTGACACCAAACCAGCAAAAGTGCAGCCACAGACACACTTAGCGCAAGATGACCCATCTAAGTGGGCCTTGAAGGGCCGGGTACTCTCCATCTAGCTGCCAGTAAATGAGAGGGGCACTTTAGACTTTAGCAGAGCCCTTCCCAGGCCCACTGTCGCTGGGCAGCTGGCGTTTGGTGATGCGGTCGGAGTCTAGTCGAGAAAATTCCTCTTTGAGAAACCCTGGAAGTGTAGCACAAAGAGAAAAGGAAGCAAGTCCTAAGACCAACCCTGAAAGAGATCAACCAATACTACATGCACCACTCACCAGAACACATAGAAACAGCAAATATTATTGCATTGATTAATTATTAAAATCTGAAACACGTTTGCTCCTAACTGTGACTCCATGTTTATAGTTGTGACTTTTATTACCTATGGATTTTAAAATTATACAATAAAGTTCCTAATTTTACCTTTTGATTTTTGGCTTATAGGCAGGGGTTACAGTTATGAAAAAACATGCATCTTCTTCCCCGATTCTTTCTGAAGCTGAAAATGTATGTCCCATCACTATTGGATCTATACCAGCCCCGATATTCATAATTTTCTTTTGGAGATACCAAGTCTGGACTGGCTATTATAGTTATAACATATCCCTTGGGCAGGGGGTCAAAGCTTCTCAGGATGTACTTTCTGAAAAGACAATAGGTATCCTGTCTTAATTATTTGTCCAATCTACAACTCTTTATCCACGCACAACAGATACCCCCTTTTTCACTGCAGGGGTCCTTTGTCCTAAAAGGAACTGCCTGCCTTTTAATTATGATTGTTAACTAGCCAGCTACACCTAATTTCCTCTATGTCATTATACAAGTCTATTTAAAAGGCAGCTCTTGTTTCTTTACAGGAAATCTGTGGGAGAGGAGAAGAGGGAGGGGGTGAATATTTTCTATGACAATAATAAATAAATGTATTTTTAAAATTGGCAAACATTTTTACATACCACAATCTGTATTTAAATTAAAAAATAGAAATGTTTGCAAATTTTCACACTGGCCATTGGGTTTATTTTAGACCCTGCCTTTCCGTTGTTTCAGGGTATCCACACGTACATTAGCAACAATGGTCAGAAGAATAACAATGCTGTAATGGTGATTTAAGGGTAGCTGCACACGTTGCGGAATTGTTGCGGATCCGCAGCGGATTTTCCGTTCGGAATTGCTGCATATCTGCAAGTGTTTGACCATACAATGTTAAGCAATGTGTGGTGCAGTGACCGCTGTGTCCGCTAGGGGGCGCTGTGTGGGTGTCCCAGGACAGCCGTATAAACATTTCCATTGCCCTGATAGGTGTAGGATACTGAAAGATCATAATGATCAGCAGAGGTACTGCTGACTAGTACGTTCTGTTACAATGTGTCAGAGAAGCCTGTGTGTGGTTGTCTGCAATAGGACCTTGGGTGAGGTCATAGCCATGTGATCACCTGTGGGTGTGGTTATGGACCATATAAGGTACCTGAGGTCTGGTCACATGGGGGTGAATGCTGGGACCTGATTGGTCCAGTTTGGAAGGTCCCGTGAGGAGAAGGATCTCCTCACTAACAGCACGTGTGGACGCTGTGACTAATGGCGATGTGTGCCTGACCGTTCCCAGGGAGAGGGAATGAACATTAGCAGTGTAAAGCAGCATGCAAGGTAACCCAGAGACGGGACTGCTACTGAGAGACTGTATAGCCTGCTGGCTAGATGAAGCACAGCCTGTGTGACTAGGAGGGCTATGGGGGAGCAGAGCTCCAGTGTGAAGATACCCTGCTGTCTGCTATAAGACTGTTGCATGTTACTGCTGGAGGTTTATGAAGGATGAATAAACCTCATGGACTATGATTTGTTGGAAAATCCTGTGCCGGATGTGTTTTTTATCGCTGCAAGTGAGTGTCCCCCAACCCTGAATGACAGCGCTACCTCACAAATGGAAAAAGAAAATGCTGAGCACATGCTGCGGAAAATTCCGCACGGAATCCGCAGCAGTTTATTTTCTGCAGCATGTCAATTCTTTGTGCGGATTCCGCTGCGTTTCTATACCCATTTCATTATAGGAATCCGCAGCCCGAAAAACGCATGACAATCTGCATTAAATCCGCACAAAAAACGTATAAAAAAGCGCGGATTTTGACCTGCGAATTCTGCCAAGAGATGCAGAATCCGCTCAGAAAATTCCTGAGCCCAATCCGCAACGTGTGCACATGCCCTAACACAGATTAGATCCATACCTTTGGTGAAGAAATGTATTTTGTGTTTTTTCTTCAATAACCATTTGAAGTTTTCTGCTAATAAGATTTTGGTCCGGACTGTACACTGGGTCTTCTCCTCCCTGTCTGTGATTCCCGAACCATCCACCAGCCTCCGGTCTGGGAATAACAGGTCATTGCTGAGATTTCAAATAGAGGAGACATGTCATTCACAGGCTGGAGGCAGGTGGAGGGGCCAAGGATTAACTGACCAGAGGAAGGCAAGGGGTGGAGGTGGGGGCATGGAATCACTGCCCGGAGGCAGTGGTGGGGCCGGGGAATCACAGAGACAAGGAGGATAAAACCCAATGCACAGTCCGGCCCCTGTGCACCGAAATATAATTAGCAGAAAACTTCAAATGGTGATTAGAGAAGAACCACAAAGCGGATTTCTTCACCAAGGTAAAGAACAGTATAGAAGGTTACGAATAACATAATATTATAGGTAGATGGTTGACCCAGCTTAGGGGAAGGAATTTTTTTCCCTATGGAGAAAATTGGCTTCTACTCTGTGGGTTTTTTGCCTTCCCCAGGATCAACAATGCAGAACAGCTGCACTAAAAATAGCCTGAACTAGATGGACATAAGGTCTTCCTTCAGCCTTCAAAACTATGTTACTAGGTATCAATGTAATCAGTATTACAGCGCCATTACAGCAATTTTTTAGTTTACATTACAAAATCATGCGGACAGGTTCCCTTTAAGACAGTCACAAACTCTAACCAAGGTCTGACTTGTGACACATTAAAAAGTTCAAAATCACAATTCGGAAGCTACTCCCTTGTAAGGACCCTCAGCTTCAAACAAGTTTCAAAACTCAAATGCATCTTTTTTTTAGAATTTATGACATCGGTACATTTACCTCATTTGGTCACAGATTTACAATAATGGACAACTACGACCAGTGGGGTCAGAGCTCATTCTTTCATAATATTTGCATTATAACTGCCTTTATAGGTTATATTTTCACATACATAAATTGACTGGACGCTTACATAATGAACAAAACATGTGTGTAACGAAATAGCTCAGTCGCCACCTTTCAGCTTGATAGGATTTTGAAGGAGACTATATTTCCCACTGTTTTCTTGATATCTTTTAACTGTAAGCATAAAATAAGACACCTCCTACAAGAAAATATAAAAACCTTCGAACCTGTAAATTTATGAATTGGCCGTTCTGAGTTTTTCTAGGGGAGGCTGTATTTACGCACCATAAATTGTGTCCAACGGCTTAACATCCTTTGAAGAGAAGTTGATCGACCTTCGTGCCCCACCAACCGATTAGTGTTTGTATGTAGAATAATATTTCATGTGACACTGAATCAAAAGACCACATCTACAAGGAATTGTTCACTTTTTTTTTCTTCTTATTTCACAAGATCAGATTTCAGTCTGAATTGTTACTTTGATATGGACACCAGGCAACACATATGGCCCCTTTTTGGAAACACATTCCACAGCTTGAAATGGTCACCGTCTTTTCAGATAACTTGATCTTATATAAAAGATGTCAATAATTATTAAGAAAAAATAATGACTGCAAACTGCTCACTATTAAGGTGATTCCTTTCTCTCCAACTTGTTGTTCACTGCCTGTTGTCAAGTGTAATCCACCTCTAGCAGCAAAGATGCAGATGCAGGTTACAGGAAAAAGAGCCAGTCTGTCTTTCTTTCTGCTCCTGGTCTTGTGTAAAATTTCATACTGCCATGACAGAGAGGAGGACTTCAAAGGAAACCTGTCAATGGCTTTTCCCAATAGAAACTAAAGTCACCACCTTTAACTGCTCAATTACCACAGTCCATCAACCTGTATCTAAGCTCCGAACTGTCTCTACATATGGAAAAAAATGCCATATACTGTATACTTTAGGCATGCGGCTCGGTTCGTTTTGATGGGCATTTTTTTTACTCAATTCCTGCACCTGGCGTCCTCCTGGCTTGATTGATCGATTACCTCCCTATTCCATACTAGTGCATTCTAAATAGTGATACTGACACCTCCCTGTCTTTACATCACCAGGAAAAATTAATTCATAGGAGATATGTTTTTCCTATTGTCTCCTGTTTAAACCTGGGGTACGTGTTTTAGTAAGACGTGTTCTATAGTCCAAAAGCTATGGCATACCAAGAAATAACAAACAAGGTGGGATGGATTTTGCACTTTTTTCATCAAAAACAGTGCTACCAAGTACCTTATGATATTTACATTTACTATTACTTTTTACTTACTGCAGGGTTTTTGTTTATTTTGATTCTATATTAGTCTTTTTCTGATTAATGGTCAGTGTGAACATGCTCCTATATGTTGCATGCATGCCAGCTTGTATTCCTGCTCTTTTTTTTGTTTTGCATCAGGTTCTTGTACTTAGTACAAACAAAGGTGTATCCTCCCTTTATTTGAGCTGGGCATTGCATACATATAACTTCCCATGGCCAGATGTCCACAGTCGGGCTCTTGTCCTGCTCTGCCCTCATTCACATTGAGGCCGTTATTGACAAATGTAAGGTTTCAATATTAGAGATAGCATAGGACCGTTCCGATTTGGGTACACCTTGTCATGGTGGGATGGCTTTTACACTTTTTTTTCCATCGAAAACAGTGCTTTCTAAATACCCTATGTTATATAAATATATGCACTATTACTCTTTACTTATAGCAGGGCTTTTGCCTATTTTGCTTCTATCTTAGATTTTTTTTAAGGCGTAGTATAAGTTGCTAAGGTAGGGTGATTCATCCAGTAGGTAAAGAAAACAAATCAATTGCTGCCAAGCCAACATACAATGCCAGAACATTAAAAATCTGTAGCACAAAATGTAACAAAGAAATTACAAAAAAGAAAATAAGATTGGGGAGGGGGGGTGAAGAAATAAAGGAAAAGTTGGTGCTTGTCTTGTGATTCATTCCAGCTCTGTATTATAGAGTGGGTCATGATCGGATGTGAGCAGTGGATCAGTGTGTGTGTATGGTGGGGATGGGTGATTGCTTTGGCACCTATGTTTATGGAGGGGCAAAACTTTGCAACCCCACCTAAAATACACTGCCGAAATTATCAAAGCCTGCAAGTGCTGCTCCTCCTGAGTGCTCGCCTGGCGATGCTTATTCCAAGACCAGCAGGCAAAATGAGTTTGTTATCAGCATCTCTACTCTGCATAGGCAGCAGCCGAAGAGATGCATAATTTCTATTTGTTTACTAGGCGTGTAACCTGTAGGATTGGGGAGAAACTGTGGGAATATAAAATGGAGTAAGAGTTGGTGAGATATACCCCTAGATATTTGTCACATGAGGATTGCCATGTATAGTGAAAGTTCTGCTGCAAGGGAAGGGGGTATATTACTACATCGATCGTCTCTATATGATGTATTCACTTTATATCATGACAGGCAGCTGAAGGTACTGATCAAAGCCTGCAAGTTAGGCAATCATGTGAAAGTGAGATTTAAATCTCTCTCTCCGGGATCACAACCCATTGAATGTCAGGTGAGTTATGAATTGCAGCCACTAGTGCTTCAACATTTAGGGCAGATATTAAAAAAGGGGGAAACCCTGGCTTGTGCCATTTTGTATAGGAAAGGGTGAGGAAGTTGCATGGGGAATTTATAGTTTGATAGTGGGGTGGGAATTCAATCCTCCCATAGCACTAACAAACTACCCTCAGAAGTCAAAAACTGACAAAAGTAGCAGACGCCCCCTGATGAAGGTAGATACCATAACGTACGTCGGGGTGGGTGCATCATCGTGTATCCCTTGACTTTGGATTGCCACCTAGGTATATAGATACTTTCTATCACATCTATAACATTTATCTACATTGCTGACCATTCAGCTACAATATATATCATGAGTCTATTTTCCCTTTCTCTCCAGGCATCTATGCACTAGCACTTTACTTACCTCTTAGGAGATAGAGACCCTTTCAAATACCCTATCTCATGGTGTAGATGTGTCCAGACGTTCTATACATGCTACTAAATACTATGTGATCGCTGGATATCTATTAATGATGACATATCTAAGCATTGTCTATCTAATATATATAGTAGTGTTCAAAATAATAGCAGTCCAATATGACTAACCAGACTAATCACTCTTTTTTGTATAAATTATATTACTACATGTCACATAATTTACCAGTTGGTGCAGTAGATTCTAAGAAAACCAACAGACTCCACATTCATGATCTGCAGGTTTTTGAGTCTGTGTATTAGAATAATTAATTGAAAGGGGGTGTGTTCAAAATAATAGCAGTGTGAAATACAATTAGTGAGGTCAATCATTCTGTGAAGAAACAGGTGTGAATCAGGTGGCCCTTATTTAAAGGTGAAGGCAGGACATGTTGTACATGCATTTCTCCTTGAAAGCCTGGGAAATATCGGTCGTTTGAGACATTGTTCAGAAGAACAGCGTACTTTGATTAAAAAGTTGATTGGAGAGGGTAAAACTTATAAAGAAGTGCAGACACTGATAGGCTGTTCAGCTAAAATGATCTCCAATGCTTTAAAATGGAAAACCAAACCAGAGACGTGGAAGAAAACGGAAGAATATCATTCAAATGGATGGAAGAATAGCCAGAATGGCAAATGCTCAGCCAATGATCGGCTCATAAATGATCAAAGACAGTGTGACGTTACCTGTAAGTACCGTATATACTCGTGTATAAGTCGACCCGTGTATAAGTCGACCCCCCTAATAAAAAAACTGGGGAAAATGTATTGACTCGCGTATAAGTCGAGGGTGGGAAATGCAGCCTTAGTGGGAGACAGCAGGAGGCTGAGAGAGACAGCGGGAGGCGGAGAGAGAGAGAGGCAACTTATGACAGGCTAACAAGCCTTTCATTTTATTGTTTTTCCAATACAGTATTTCATAACCTCATAGCAGGCTCCGTATGGGCCGTGCTAGAGGAAAATCCAGCCACCCACCTCACCTCCGCTCTTTTCAGCACGCAGCTGCGTATGAGAATCAGAGCAGGGAGGAGGTGGGGGTGGGAATGCAGGACAGAGGAATTGAAAGTTAGAGCTGCAGAGCCGGAGGGGGAGGCGGGCCAGAGCGGCCAATTACATTTCTCCTAAGTTCTCTGACTGGGGATTCACCAGTCAGAGAGAATGCTTCAGCGCTGCAGAGCTGGAGGGGGAGGCGGGCCAGAGCGGCCAATTACATTTCTCCTAAGTTCTCTGACTGGGGATTCACCAGTCAGAGAGAAAGCTTCAGCGCTGCAGAGCTGGAGGGGGAGGCGGCCCAGAGCGGCCAATTACATTTCTCCTAAGTTCTCTGACTGGTGATTCACCAGTCAGAGAGAAAACTACAGCTCTGCAGAGCCGGCGGGGAGGCGGGCCGAACCGCGGCTACTCATAAAGAAGACATGGTGCCGGAGCAACGCGGAGGACATCGCCGTGTGCTGGCAGTGTGCTGGCCGGACTGCCGCGTCCCTGCAACACCTCCCGAAAAGTAAGTTTGAAAGTAAGTTTGACTTAAAAACTTGCTTGACTCGCATATAAGTCAAGGGGGGTCTTTTTCAGCCCATTTTTTGGGCTGAAAAACTCGACTTATACGCGAGTATATACGGTACTGGGATAGTTAGAAGATGCCTGTGTGAAGTTAATCTCTTAGCAAGAAGTCCCCGCAAAGTCCCACTGTTAAAAAAAAAAAAAGACAAGTACTGAAGCGGATACAATTTGCCACAGAGCACATTAACTGGCCTAAAGAGAAATGGAGAAACATTTTGTAGACTGATGAAAGTAAAATTGCTCTTTTTGGGTCCAGGGGACGCAGACAGTTCATCAGACAACCCCCGAACTCTGCATTCAAGTCACAGTGCACTCTGAACACAGTGAAGCATGGTGGTGCAAGCATCATGATATGGGCATGCTTCTCTTACTATGGTGCACGACCTATTTACCACCTACCAGGGATCAAGGACCAGTTTGCATATACTAAAATACTTGAAGAGGTCATGTTGCCTTACGCTGAAGAGGATATGCCCTTGAAATGGGTGTTTCAACAAGACAACGACGCTAAACACACCAGTAAATGAGCAAAATCTTGGTTTCAGTCCAACAAAATTGATGCTATAGAGTACCAGCCCAATCCCCGGACCTTAATCCAATAGAACAATTGTGAGGTGACATCAAAAATCCCGTTTCTGAGGCAAAGCCAACAAATGCCAAAAAATTGTGGGATGTGGTCAAAGCATCCTGGGCTGGAATAACAGTTGACAGGAGCCAGAAGTTGGATAACTCTATACAACATAGATATGAAGCAGTTCAAAAAAACTGTGGGTAACAACTAAATATTAGGCTAGTGATTCACATGAACGCTAAATAGTCATAAAAAATACATATTGTGAGTTACTAAAGACAAATGTAGACACTGCTATTTTTTAGAACAGCCCAATGTTGAGTTTTTGTTATTTTCTGTAAAGTAATTAAAAATTATCTACACTTTTCTTCATGTTTTGAATTAGAAAACAGTGTGCAATGTTCCCAATGCTGGAAATAAAAACTAGTAGAAAGATTTTGTGATTAACTCATGTTTTTCAACGCACTGATATTATTTTGAACACTATGTTATATACATATGTATTTTGTTATGCCTTGGATTGATTTTGACATAGAATGTTGATTTTATATGTATCTGTATATGGTGTAAGGTAGCGCTGTCATTCTGATAGGGGATTCTCGCTTGGCACCCAAATAATCACATCCGGCACAGGCCTTCCATAAAGCAATCTCAGTCCATGCGGTTTATTCATGCATCATAAACCATCAAAGCAATAGAAAACAGCATAGCGTCCATAACAGAGCTTCACTCTGTCGAGCCTGTGGTCACACAGGTTATGCAATGTTCCATACACAGGCTCTTCAGCCTCACAGTTAGCTCACCCATCAGGGTTCCCTCATGGTTCTTTCTCCATGCTGCAGACGTCCATTCCCTCCAGGGAATTACCAGGAACGTGCAGCCATTACACACAGCGTTCACTTGCTGTCAGAAGGCAGCCCCATCTCTCTCAGACGGGACCTTCCAAAACGGACCAACCAGGTCCCTGCATTCACTCCATGTGACCTACCCTGGCCACCTTATATGGTCCGTAGCCACGCCCACCAGGTCACATGGCTATGACCTCATCACAGGTCCTTCAACCACTCATGCACACTTTATAATAGCGTTTTTAAACACACCCCCTGGGTTGGTTTGTAGGTAACTAGTCCCGCTTATATCACCAGTTACCTGGAGACTTCCCAAACACATTGAAACAGCAACTCAGCAGTATCACTGCTGATCAACAGACACACAAGGATGGATCCCAAGGCCACCCACCGTGAGATACATAATGGTCATTCAGTATTCTGCCACTCATCCTCTCTCCTGGGACATCCACACAGCTCCCCCTAGCGGACACAGTGTTCACTACACCACAATGGGTACACACTTTAGCGTTCTCTTCCTGGTTGTCCCCCCCATCTTGATTTAATAAAGTTTGGTACATATTTTTTGTCATTATTTGGCCTTTTTTTCGTTTGATTCTTTTATTGGTTCTTGTGTTTCAGCTGTTGATAGGTCATCATATCATACACATGTACTTATATGAGGATATATATATATATATATGTATATATATATATGAACAACGACAAAGCAAAGTCCAGCAATAACGTGAGCAATCCAGGATGCTGTTAAAAATTTTTTTCTTTTTATTCATAAATCCATTAAAATGCAATGGTCCAAGCAGTTCAAAACAGCAATAACGCAGGAAAGTCGTGCAGATAGGACTACGCGTTTCAGCAATAGAACCCGCCTTCTTCATGGTCCAGAATCAGATTCTGGACCGTGAAGAAGGCGGGTTCTACCGCTGAAACGCGTAGTCCTATCTGCACGACTTTCCTGCGTTATTGCTGTTTTGAACTGCTTGGACCATTGCATTTTAATGGATTTATGAATAAAAAGAAAAAATTTTTTAACAGCATCCTGGATTGCTCACGTTATTTCTGGGCTTTGCTTTGTCATTGTTCACATTTGTATGGATGGACTCCTACATCCAGATCCGGGCACAACGGAGTTAACCAGGTCAGCTGAGGTTCCAGGTGGTTCACAGGAGTGAGCTGGTCTACATTGTTGGACTTATATATATATATATATATATATATATATATATATATATATATATATATATATATATAAACTTTATTTCTACAGCGCCGACATATTCCACAGCACTTTACATTTCAGAGGGGACTTGTACAGATGATAGACATTACAGCATAACAATAATCACATAGATCATAACAGATACCAAGAGGAATGAGGGCCCTGCTCGCAAGCTTACAATCTACGAGGAAAAAAGGTAGACACGAAAGGTGGGTGGTAACAATTGCCCTGATTGTATGGACCAGCCATAATGTTAAGTGTGTATCAGTACAGACACAGAGGGCTGATAGATGCATAAAGCATGTGGGAACATCATGCGGGGAACCTGGTTATGGTAAAACTTTTGGCTGTGCCACACAGGGATAGATTAGGTTAATGTGTTGAGGCGATAGGCCAGTCTGAATAAATGCGTTTTCAGGGCACGCTTAAATTGTAGGGATTGGGGACTAATCGCATTGACCTGGGAAGTGCATTCCAAAGAATTGGCGCAGCACGTGTATAGTCTTGGAGACGGGAGTGGGAAGTTCTGATTTTATATATATGTATATATATATTGTAAGGCAGTGGTAGCACCGTACACAGTGATGAGGCAGTGATCCTCAAAGTTCAAACATAAAATTCTCTTTAATGTGTTATTGTCACACAGAAAAGGTTCCAATCCACACAAATGTAAATAACTTCAGTGCATATTATCATTGTTCACTTCACACCAGTTCATAGCACTATATAGTACCCAGCATCCTTTAGATTGCAGTCACTAAACACGCTAGTCCTCCACTGACTAGTTCCCGTGGGTGTCCTGCACCGCTGTATCACAGTCTCTACTCACAGCCGAACCCAGTCCTCAATATCTTCCGGGTCGCAGCCGTTAAACATGCTAATCCTTTGTTCGGGCACAGAATATCCGCCTCCGGTTCCAGTCACCGTGGATGGCAGCACCACTCTGTATGTTGTGGGAGCCAGGCATATTGGCTCCGCTCTGTCCTGTGCTCTGCACAGCAACAAGCACCACCTCACTCGGGCCCTGACATGCTTGAGACTCCTCAGACTTACTCAGCACACACTAACTCTTTCCTGCAGGGCTTTTATCACAAACCTGGGTCTGGAATGGAACAGACTGCACAAACTACTATCCTGCAGTCTGCTCCACACACAACTTCCATAGCAGGTTTTCCGTACCTCTGTCTTGGACACTAATATGTCCAAGACTAACACTTACTTTTATTATCAGTCTGCATTGCAGTCACAGCTACGCCAGTGACTGCCATGCACACCTATGGCCTTCATACGCTTCCATGCACATCCTGGGGAGAACACAAAGCCCCCCCTAGCTGTAACAGGGGTCACTGCCTCACAATATATATATATATATATATATTATTTTTTAAGTACACATTTTACTTTTTCTCCTATAACGTAATTCTATCAACATTATCTATACATGCGTATTAGCATTATTTTTTGATTTTTTTTTAGTTTGCTTAAGCGTTCAGGTATGCAGAGGGGGGATGGATATTGATTAAACGATCATTTGACTGACAGCTGTCTTGGGTGCATGGCCACCTTCACAAATTATGGCTGCAAAAAGCAATCTACAGCTTTCCTAGAAGACATGTCCTACATTTGGTGTCATGTGAATAATGCCTTCATCCAGTGTACTAATGAAGTCAACGGCATTTGGTTACTGTACCAACAGTAAGTTGATAGCTGCTCTGCCCACGTACCGTGCATGCTTCTTTCATTTCATAGATGTATCTAGCAGTAAGTCTTGTCTGATAGAACATGGCATCCAGAAATATCTACATGAATCAAAGCAGCACGTGATATAGTCAGCAGATGTTCGCTCCTGCATGGAAAACTACAAAGAAACAAAGTTCATTAGGCCAGTAACGCACGTCTATTATTATCTACATTTCTATGTCAGATATCTGATGTTTCACATGTATTATAGAAGTATTGGAAAGTTGTGAACTACACTAAACTACAGCTCGTCATCATCATCATCACAGACATTTTCATACTTGTTATTTATGGAGCTATTGAATATCCCATTAACAGAAAATTAGAGGGAATGTTAATAGGTAATTCTTATGTTATGAAATTGGTATAGTTATTTAGACAGCATGAAAATAAGCAAGTTGGCAATTGACTTGCTTTTTCTATCTGCTAAAATTCTCCTTTTGTGAGAGTTTATGCCTTAGATTATTTACAGTTTATTGACCAAGAGACCAACCGTCTAGATCAGGGTTCCCCAACTCCAGTCCTCAAGGCCCACCAACAGGTCATGTTTTCAGGATTTCCTTAGTATTGCCCAGGTGATAATTGCATCACCTGTACAATACAAGGGAAATCCTGAAAACATGACCTGTTGGTGGGCCTTGAGGACTGGAGTTGGGGAACCTTGGTGTAGATCATGGCTGAACATGTGCAGTAGCTACAAATTTTGGTAGTTGTGCTCGTTTCTGACTGTGCCTTGCTTCATGGTCCCACCTTTTTTTTTTGGAAGGGAATTGGGGAGTCCGCCCAATTACGACTTTTGTTATGGGGCCCCATGATTTGTATGTAAATATAGACAGAACAGTATAGACTTTAGAACAACCACAGTATCAGACCTGAAAGTGTCACAGAAGCACATTCAGATCTGAAGAAGGATGATGCTGCTGAACCAAAACCGTCACTCAAGGAGCACCTGACCCCATTCAACAAGGAAATGAGGAGGTCGGGGAGCTGTCTACTCCTGAAGACACATGTTGAGACCAAACCTTATATTTTGACCTAAATGTTGTTAACAAGCATAAAGTATAGCAGGAGCATAGCTGAGGAGAGCTGGCAACGCATCTGTGGAGAGCTGGTCAGGTATCTGCTTTATGTATTTAGTGCTGAGGGATGAGTCTATTGTCACCAACCAATTTTTACTCATCTCTCCAGGATCCAGCACTGGGTGCAGGGTCCTCTTCATGTTGCCGTCCTTCTCTGTTTCTTAGCGCATTCAGATGCTCTGGCAACCTGGCATGCATCACTCAGATAATTTTTTCAGGAATTTTAGGTCATTTTAAGTGCAGTTCACATTCTAAGTATTCAGGTAGTCGGCATCCACGTCACTACTGTGGACTGATTCACTGAGCCAAGCTCAAAACTAGCCATTTAACAAACCCACCTCTAGAATACTGAACTCTGTAACAAACACAGCTTTACTATACCACTGACAAGCTCTGCTATACTGGACCCTTTGACAAACCCAACTCCTCTGCTTTGCTGACCAGCTTTTCTATACTGAACTCTGAGAGAAACTACTGTTTCGCTGGGTCAACTCTGATGGTCCACTGCCAGCTATTAATTGGACTTTGTGACAAACTCAACTCTGCTATATAAGTGACTTAAAGAGATATTCCCATCTGTAAGATCTTATCCCAATATGTATTAGGTGTAATAATAATAATATTAGCAAATACCTCTAATTAGAAATGTAGTATAGTTTTCTGATTTGCTATGTCTCATTTCTCATGTGCAGTCATTGCAGGACCTTATGTATCCATGGTTACAACCAGTAGCAACTAGCTAACTGTGACTATATCAGTGGTCGTAATCATGGATACCTAAGGTATAGAAAAACTATACTACATTTCTAATTGGAGGTATTTGCTAATATTATTATTATTACACCTACTACATATTGGGATAGGATCTTGGAGATGGGAATACTCCTTTAACTACTACACGATAGGTTTTATGGTAAGACTGGACCTCTTGTGTAGGCTAAACCAATTCCTCATCGCTGAATCTCTTCTGCTTCCTTGAGGTATACAATTCTGTCGTGCCTGTTGCCATTTTCTCAACTGTGCTTCATCTGATCCCATTTCCTACTCCTGTTACCTTTCAGCTGCCACAATTTCCATTGATCTGGATCTTTCTGCTGCACCAACATCTGTCCGTGATACATAACAACCAGGGGCGTAACTACCATGGTCCCAGTGGTTGCCACTGCAACCAGACCCGGTGGGTCAGGGGCCCGGCAGGTCAGAGGCACACCAACACCAGCAAAAGCTTTAACTGTATGTGAGCACACCACAATCCATGCTGCTGGCCAGGGCCGCCATCAGGGCATTACTGTCCTTACTGGCATATGTGGCCCGATGAGCAGAGGGGGCCTGCAGCTGGCCCCCTCTGTTCTGCTCACCGGGCCCACAGCGCATGTCGCTGACGTATGACGTCACTGTCATACGCCGGAACGACGCTGCGCGCCTCAGCCGAATTGTGGGTGAGGACATCGGGTGGTGCCGATCCATGGAGAGCTTTGTGGGTGAGGGTAATAAGTTTGTACTGGATTCTGGAGTGAATGGGAAGCCAGTGTAATGACTGGCACAAGGTAGAGGCATCGGTGTAACGATTGGCGAGGAATATGATCCTGGCTGCAGCATTCAGGATAGATTGGAGGGGGGAGAGTTTGGTAAGAGGGAGCCCAATTAGAAGAGAGTTACAATAGTCCAGACGGGAATGAATAAGAGAAACAGTAAGAGTTTTTGCGGACTCAAAAGTAAAGAAAGGTTGAATTCTAGAAATGTTTTTGAGGTGCAGATAACAAGAGCGAGCCAGTGATCGGATGTGGGGGGCGAATGAAAGTTCGGAGTCAAGTACGACCCCAAGACAGCGGGCATGTTGCTGGGGAGTAATAGTGGAACCACTTACGGAAATGGCAATGTTGGGTATAGGTACATATGTAGAGGGAGGAAACACAAGGAGTTCAGTCTTTTGACAGGTTCAGTTTCAGATATAGTGAGGACATGATGTTAGACACAGCATTTAGACAATCGCTGGTGTTTTCTAACAAGGCAGGCGTGATATCAGGAGAAGTGTATAATTGTGTATCATCAGCATAGAGATGGTACTGGAAACCAAATCTACTGATTGTTTGACCAATAGGGGCAGTGCTATGAATGGGTCACCGAGGAGGATGGCAGGAACAGACTAAGCCACCAGAAGACCAGAGAGGTTGGTAACTAAGCAGATTGCAGACCCCTGATCCTATCCACACAACTAGCAGTAGCCGTGGAGCATTTCTACGATGCCCTAGATGCTTCGTCACAGCTGGAGGACTAACTAAGCCTAAAGACAGAAAGATGAAATCTAAGCTGCCCCAGAGCAGATCCCCAAAGGAATAGACAGCCCCTAAATACACTGTGTTCCAAATTATTATGCAAATGATATTTTTCTCTGATTTTCCTAAATAGTCTGTACAAATGATAGTCAGTCTAATAAAAGTCATCACCGGTTAGAGTATACATCAAATTTTATTGAAGAAACCTCCCAATAATAACAGTATAATCTCCAAAATGAATAAAAGCTCAAATTGCACTGTTCCAAATTATTAGGCACAGTAGAATTTCTAAACATTTGATATGTTTTAAAGAACTGAAAATGCTCATTTGTGGAATTTGTAGCATTAGGAGGTCACATTCACTGAACAAAAAGGATATTTTGGAGTTAAATAGCTTAACAGGCCAAGTTACATGCTATCATAGGAACCCTTCTGTGACATCACCTTCACAATTCTTGCATCCATTGAAATTGTGAGTTTTTGGAGAGTTTCTGCTTGTATTCCTTTGCATGAAGTCAGAATAGCCTCCCAGAGCTGCTGTTTTGATGTGAGCTGCCTCCCACCCTCATAGATCTTTTGCTTGATGATGCTCCAAAGGTTTTCTATAGGGTTGAGGTCAGGGGAAGATGGTGGCCACACCATGAGTTTCTCGATTTATGCCTATAGCAGTCAATGACTCAGAGGTATTCTTTGCAGCATGAGATGGTGCATTGTCATGCATGAAAATGATTTTGCTCCTGAAGGCACGTTTCTGCTTTTTATACCATGGAAAACAGCTGTCAGTCAGAAACTCTATATACTTTGCAGAGGTCATTTTCACACCTTCAGGAACCTTAAAGAGCCCTACCAGCTGTTTCCCCATGATTCCGGCCCAAAACATGACTCCTCCACCTCCTTGCTGATGTCGCAGCCTTGTTGGGACATAGTGGCCATCCACCCACCATCCACTACTCCATCCATCTGGACCATCCAGGGTTGCTCGACACTCATCAGTAAACAAGACTGTTTGAAAATTAGTCTTCATGTATGTCTGGGCCCACTGCAACCATTTCTGCTTGTGAACACTGTTTAGGGGTGGCCGAATAGTAGATTTATGCACCATAGCAAGCCTTTGAAGGATCCTACACCTTTAGGTTCGAGGGACTCCAGAGGCACCAGCAGCTTTAAATATCTGTTTGCTGGTTTGTAATGGCTTTTTAGCAGCCACTCTCTTAATCTAATGAACTTGCCTGGCAGAAACCTTCCTCATTCTGCCTTTATCAGCACAAACATGTCTGTGCTCAGAATCAACCACAAATCTCTTAACAGTACAATGATCACGTTTAAATTTTTGGGAAATATCTAATGTTTAATCTCTTGACCAAGGCACTGCACTATTTGATGCTTTTCAGCAGCAGAGAGATCCTTTTTATTTCCTAAATTCCTTGAAACCTGTGCCCTGCTTAATAATGTGGAACATCATTCTTAAGTAGTTTTCTTTTAATTGAGCTCACCTGGTAAACTAATTATCACAGGCATTTGAGATTGATTTCAGTGATCCAAAGAGCCCTGATACACAATACCATCTATGAGTTTACTTGAAAAACAAAAAATAACATCTTTATGACACTTAAATCCAATTTGCATAATAATTTGGAACACAGTGTATATATTGTCGGTGAGACAAGACGAGACACAAACACAGGCAGAGAACAGACTGAGCAAACGGTGGGGCCAAAGCTGTCTAGACAGGACAGGACAGAAAAAGATACTGTCTGCAATCATGCACAAAACCCTGAAAAAGTCCAACACTTCTGATATTCAAAAAAACCTGAGCTCACACGATCTCACCCCCGCTAGATCAGCACTCTGGTATAAACTGGCAGCAAGCAAAAAGATACTAACATAACAAGGGACTGAGCAAGCTGCAACATATGAAGCAGGGCCCAGCGCTGCCCCCAGCAGGGAGCATGCTGAACCCTAAGAACAAAACTGAAAGCAAAAAAAAAAAAAAAGACACCACCAAATTAGAAGCAAAGGATTAGCAAAAGAATCACTTAGCTGAACATGCAGATCGCGCAGAGGACAAAAGAGCTCCAAATGCACACAGAGGAAAAAATCACCAGCAACCTTCAAGAGCAGCCAGATCCCTTATATGCTCCCAGTCAGCAATCCCAGATTCCCAATTATCATTGTCAGGTGGAGAACCTCCATCACCTGGCCCGCTCCACTACTCTCAGTAACCACCAGAGGGAGCAGTGGGAACTTCGGCTCAGAAATCCAAGCAAGGGAGTTCACAACAGGGCAGTATACAAAGAGAAGAGGAGGGGGCCTAGGACAGATCCTTGAGGAACCCCAACAGTAAGGGGAAGATGAAAGGAGGAGGAACCAGCAAAAGATACAGTAAAGGAGCAGTCATAGAGATAGGAGGAAAACCAGGAGAGAACAGTGCCAATGGAGCGGAGCATAGTGAGGAGGAGCTGATGATCCACAGTGTCGAATGCTGCAGAGGGACTTTATGGATGACTATGGAGGTACATTTGATTATACTACACGGATGACTACATGGATGACTAGTATAATGTATAGAGGACTATGGGAATGCATTATAATATATGGAGGACTATGGGGGTGCATTATATTTCTTATATGGATCCCCATGACTTCTATGTAAGCCCCCGATGAGTATAATGGTTTATTTTCTTTTATACATTACAGAAAAATGGCAGAACGGGGGACAGACAAATATATACCAGGATGGGGCACCGGATAGTTACACCGCTGAGGTCAGACTATACAACATTGCAACAAAGCTATAGTGTGCAAAATGAATAGGGAAAATGTGAATTTGGGTGTAAAATATTTTGGCATGGGGGGACCATTTGAAAGTTTGCACTGGGGCCCATAACTTTGTAGTTACACCACTAAAAACAGCTGCACGTCTTGATCAAGAGTTTCGAGTTTCTACCTGAACAGGAGAGACACCACTATCATAAAATAAATAAAATGTAATTATTTCTTAGCTATATTTCATAATGTCTAATTTACCCACCTTAACATTGAGCAATCTGCTTTTCTATCCTTTTCAACAAATTCCCTTTCGTGTAACACGTTGATTGTTTAGTAATGTAACTGCTTCTTGTATTCGCGCTGTTGAAACTGTTTTATTTTGTGTATTTTTTTTTTTTGCATCATTTCAACATATCCTTACATGAGCATTTGTCCTACTTGCAATGAAGCTCACAATTGTCTTTTTTTTCTTCCTGATCAATTAGTTGCAGAGAAAAGAACTAAACACCAGATATGTGTCACAGGATGAAAGAAGAGAAATGCCTTCTTATCTGACCGAACCTTTGTTCTGTAATCACATTAAGGTATTTTGCTGGCTGATTTAGAGCTGATTTAAAGTCACAGAGGAAATAGAGACTGCAAATAATTAACATGAAGTTTAAGCATAAATCAATAAACTGAAGGACAGTTATAATTGGCAACATTTATCCCTGATCATGAATGAATCGTGTGTAATGCAAGCCATGGGCCTTTTATGTATGCCATTATATTGTATAAAATAATAATAATAATAATAATAATAATAATAATAATAATAATAATAATAATAATGGACATCCAACGATGATATGGACATATGGACAAGGACAAACATAGAAAACGGACCCCCTATTACTGTGTGGAGTGGTGCCACACAGGACAGAAGGCCCTGATGTTAGTTTATCCCCTCCATAGGTTTTTCCATCATCCTCTTGCCAAAAAGTCCTTGGGATAAAGGACTTGGAGAGTGAGGCCATGTCCACTGCCTAGGAGTATGTATAACTCATACATTTGCTCAGGTCCCAAGTCAGAAACCGGCTAATCCCTGCAGCTCACGGTGCGTGCACTGGGGGGGATTCATAAGTCTGCAGTCACACAACCCAGACAACCCCTTTAAGAGAAAACTGGTAGGTATGGAGAAAAACAAATGATACAAAGATATTTAGTAAATCCCACAGTTGCAGACTGTGCGACTGCTATAAAGCCATTGGAAAGAAAGGGTCAATGCCGTGTTTGGTCTCATTCTCTATCCTGTGTGGATAACCTGTAGTAGATTTCCCTCTCAAGATAAAATGCATTATCAACAATCTCTTCGTTACATTGAAATGAAGATTATAATTTTTTTGGAATCTGGAAGGACCGGACAACCCCTTTATGGCACATTAGATTAAAGTTGGCCAAACTTGCTGGTATCGACAGATTCAGCTGACAGTCTGATGTATGCGGTGGAGCTGGCCGTCTGGTCTGAGGTGTAGATTGTGGTTGTCCGATTTCAGACTGCCGATCGCATTGTCTCCTGGACATATCCTGCCGCCATTGTGTCAGACTGCGGCTTTCTCATAGAGAACTAAGAAATATCTGGCTCAACCAATGCTCCCGTGTAAGGGAGAGTCGGCTGAACGAATGGTCAAAGCATCATCTGACAGCTGTCTAATGTGTATGGCCGGCCTTACATTCTTTAGGCTTCGCAATGGCATGGCTACGATTCCTTGTTTTCCTTTCAAGCCTTAAAGGGAATCTGTCACCCTTTTTTTTGACTATCAGCTGCCGGAATTGACATCAGGGGCTTATCTACAGCATTCTGTAATGCTGTAGATAAGCCAAACCCCCCCCCCCGCCCCCGATGTAACCTTAAAGAGAAGAAAACCACGTTAGATTATACTCACCAGAGGGGGGCGGTTCGGTCCGATGGGTGTCATCGTCCTGTCCGGTGCCTCCCATCTTCATACGATGCCGTCCTCTTCTTCCCTTCCTGTAGTGGCTCCGGCGCAGGCGCACTGCTCTGCCCTGTTGAAGGCAGAGCAGAATACTGCAGTGCGCAGGCGCCAGACCTCTCCCTGACTTATGGTTTGGAGTGAAGACTGGACTATTACACTGCACACCCCACAATAGACAAGTTTTTCATTTTAAGGGAAACGATACACATTCTCGTTATGTTTTTGCTGCATTTACGCATTAGCTTTATACAGCTGTCCAACTAAGTGCATCACAAATGAGATTTTAGCGCAAGGGAGTCCACAATGCCATGTAGTTGAGTCTTTCGAGAAGTGTTAACTATTTCAAAGTAACTTGTACTACTAATCACATTTTGATATGAGAATTGTAATGGTTTGTTTTAAGAATTTTATATAGACATTTACTCCATCGCTTACTTTGCTTCTGTATAAGAATATTCCATCAGATGAATGGAGATGGTATGGAGCTTCGTTGAAAAAGAAACACCCTTCCATAATTGTAGACACCAAGATAATGGCCACATAATGTGTATCACTAGGTGCCACTCCCTGCCCGAGCTGCTGTACAGACATGATATCTATTAATGCTCCTGTGCTATTCAGTCTTGTACAAAGAGAAGTGTTGAGTGGCTTCTATGGATTTTATCCTCAATGATCCTGTACTATCCCTTTATTGTTAGATAAATTGCTCTTGCTAAACCGGATTGTGTGTTCTCGACAGTTATGGGACATTGTGAAGTTTTTCGGTTAAACTCTAAGCTTCGTTTAAGTGTTTTAACGAGTTATTTATTCTAGGAGGCAGTACTGGAATCTTTGTAAAAACTATCTGGGCAAGACCTGTAGCTCTATTCATTCTGATTTTTATATTGGTAAAAAGAATGGCAATACTTCATTGTATACTGACACTTAGGCCCGGGGTCAAACTTGCGAGAAACTCGCACGAGTCTCGCGTCTCAATACCCGGCACTGACGCCGGCACTCGGACCGGAGCGCTCAGTTGCATAGAAATACATGTAGCCGCACCCTCCGGTCCCGGGTGCCGGCAGCAGTGCCGGGTATTGAGACGTGACACTCGTGCGAGTTTCTCGCAAGTGTGACTCCGGCCTTAAAGGGCTAATCTCATCAGCATAGTTAAAATTGCAAATTGCGGTACTTTTTTTTGCAATTGTCTTGTTAAAAATCTTCTCCATTTTTGAGAATGTTGATTTTTTTTTATGTCATTGTTTACTGCCAATTGCCTGTTACTGGCCACTGCTCCAATCTAGCAGCAGTGGCCGAACATGTGCAGTGGTTACAAGCTATTTCCAATAGAGCCTCTCTAAGTGCTGCTCTGTAGCTGGACAGATCGCTGGATGTGGGCAGCTTTATTGCCCCTGTGCTCCTCCGATGCTGCAGAGGCCAAGTTGCCTCTGTTGGCAGCATCAATGATCACAGAATTCAGGCCAGCGGTGCAATGATGCCACTGGTCTAAACGGTGAATCAATAGGAGCACATTGCGCCCTCAAGCAAGGATAGCGCTGTATGTCAGGGGAGCAGTGAGCTCCTGCAGGAGAACATGAAAAAAACTCTTACACTATAAAAATGTGTTGATGGCAGAATGGAAGATGTAACTCCATAATCACGTGGATTTAAAGGTAAAACCTCTGTATAAAACAGTGGCTATTTGACATCGGCCACTAGCAGTCTAAGAGGAAATGACCCAAAAGACGCACCATCCTTCTTTGCTACTATTAATGGAGGGGATATGTAGTGAACAAGGATGACACAGGGCTAAAAACAGCTGCTCCGTGCTCCTGAATCAGATGGAGACCACATTAAAGGTCTATTTAGATGTTCCAATTTTTGCCTATTGACTAGTGCCTACCAACTATATACAAGACTACTGATGCTCGTTTATCATCCCATTCACAGAGGCTGACTATATTGTATGGGGAAAGTTAATATGATCATTCTCTCCTCATACAGCATGCATGTTGTTGGCAGCGCAATCCCTGTTTACACGGCAGATGTGATTTTTGTGCCGCCATAAACAATTTGATTGGGAATCAGCATTCTTATGAACGTTTGTTTGACGATTATCATTTTGCGTAAGTAGGTTTATATTCTCACCTAAAACCATAATGATGACCTTTTATTAGACAACAAGGTTACAACTACATAATTCACAGTATATAGAATGGTGTACAATAAAACATTATATTGTGCTACCGTGTTAGCCAGAATAATCTATGGAAATAAAAAAGGCACAAGTTTTGTAGGAGTGATACCTTTACTGGCTAACTTGCCTTTATTGGCATTGCAAATGTAATTTTTGTGGCTGGCCATTAAAGGTATAACTCCTAGAATACCGATGTCTTTTTTAGACAGAAATGTATATTCACAGTTAGAGTTGAGCGACTTTTGCTTTTTAGGGTCGGGTTTCGTTTCGTGAAACCCGACTTTTCCAAAAGTCGGGTCGAGCAAGATCGTCCGATTATAGGGAAAAGTCGGGGTCGTCCCGAAACACGAAACCCAATGTAAGTCAATGGGGAATAAAAGTCGGCAGTGAGAGGAGGACAGGAAACACACCAACAGTGCCCATTTGAATGCCAAAAGCATCAATTCTTCTTACTTAAGCTTGTCAACCTTAATTAACTTCATAATACAAGTTACGCACTGAAAAATGGGGGTTATTTGGCTACAGTTGTGGGGGGGGAGGGCTGGCTCCAGGTTTTCATGTGCCCTGGGCGAAAGAGCGCCCCTTTAACACATAATACCACAACTCATCATGATCCGATACGGCAGAGAAATAGCGGTATAGTACAATGAAAAATACTTCACTTTTTACATCTCATGACAAGGCCCATCTATTTCTCCATACAGAATCATTGGTCCCATATAATGTTTGAAACAGTATATGATGAGCTCCACATAATGCTACAGTATATGTTGGTCCCCATGGATGAAGCTCCACTGTCTTATGGGCCCAAATAATGCTCCAAACATAATGGGCCCCATTTCTAATGCTCTAGTGTATAATGGGCCCTGTAAATGCTGCTCCAGTGTCTGATGTCCACCTTTGGAATGTTCCAGTGTATGGTGGGCCCCATCTATCATTCTCCAGAGTATAGTGCGCCCCAAAAATTGCTGTCCCAACATTGAAAACAATCAAATAAGTCTCCTCGCTAGGGAATCCCTGTACTTGTCTGGACTCCTCGTCGTCCCCATCTTCCATCTCACTGCACAGTATTTCAACTTTGCAAGTGCTGTGATCCTGAGCAAGCAGGGGGGGGCCCACTCGTTGGCGACGGCACTGGCACAGGGCCCCTGATAGTACGGTGGTGTGTCTGATAGCGGGTGGGCCGAACCTGCACTTTCATCTGCAGCTTCCTCTTTGTCACCGTGTAAGATGGAACTGTATATGGGAAGGGTAACCTGAGTTTCATCCAGGTCAGATTCAGGCCGGGTAGCGTGCGAGGGGAATGTAGTGGTCTGGGTCAATGTACCAGCAGATTCATCGAGCAGTGGCTGGGCATCAGTGCACTTGTGTCGCCCCCAGGAGTACGGTCGCCACAGTGGCATTACCTTCTTCCTAGGGAGTGTGATGTCATGCTTGGGAGCAACGAACGATCTCTCTAGCAGGTTAACTGATTGGGCGGCGTTATTCCCACGAGTCATGACCCTCCAAACATCGTTCATGAAGGCAAAGTGTTTGTTTTACGTGGGCAGTATGGTTGCAAAGCTGAACCTTAAAGGAATGTCCAGAAGGGCACCACCAGGAGTGGAGCCTACGGTTAAATTCGACTCCACCTGGGAAACCTCAACCATGCCAGCTACAGAACAGATGTATACATTGCAAGCTTAATTCCATTAACGAACGAGACTCCGTCATGCCCCGCGGTCCGAGTCCGGCTTACCAGAGGGACACGTGAGGCTCTGGCACATGAGATTGGCCAATAACTGGTGTGTCATGTCCTTACATGTCCGTGGCTGCATGTGCGCTACACTGAAAAGGCCAGCGTTTGTCGCTTACAGGTGCAGATAACCCGCTGAACAATGTTAGTGATGGGGATCACTGATTACCATTATTACCCGCGAACAATGATTTCCCAGTAAGTGCAGGTCAACCGCAGTTCCGGAATTAGGCCTAACCGTCAGTCCTGAAAATATGAAAAACTTACGTGTGCAAACCACAGGTGCTGTAGCTTGCTTAACAGCTCGCCAGCCGTTCTCACGCCCAGTATGGATTACACGTGATTGCACAAAGGTGAGAAAGGGTACCGTATCCCCAGATAACATGTATGGATAGCGTACACATTCAAAATATATGTCTATACATCAGGAGGCAGGCTCAGACGGTGTTAGGCCCAGTATGGATTGCACGTGATTGCACAAAGGTTAGAAAGGGTACCGTATCCCCAGATAACATGTATGGATAGCGTACACATTCAAAATATATGTCTATACATCAGGAGGCAGGCTCAGACGGTGTTAGGCCCAGTATGGATTGCACGTGATTGCACAAAGGTTAGAAAGGGTACCGTATCCCCAGATAACATGTATGGATAGCGTACACATTCAAAATATATGTCTATACATCAGGAGGCAGGCTCATACGGTGTTAGGCCCAGTATGGATTGCACGTGATTGCACAAAGGTTAGAAAGGGTACCGTATCCCCAGATAACATGTATGGATAGCGTACACATTCAAAATATATGTCTATATATCAGGAGGCAGGCTCAGATGGTGTTAGGCCCAGTATGGATTGCACGTGATAGCACAAAGGTTAGAAAGGGTACCGTATCCCCAGATAACATGTATGGATAGGGTACACATTCAAAATATATGTCTATACATCAGGAGGCAGGCTCAGACAGTGTTAGGCCCAGTATGGATTGCACGTGATTGCACAAAGGTGAGAAAGGGTACCGTATCCCCAGATAACATGTATGGATAGCGTACACATTCAAAATATATGTCTATACATCAGGAGGCAGGCTCAAACGGTGTCAGGCACAGTATGGATTTGACGGCCCAGACTACACAGCGGAGGAGCAGGGAGAGGTAAAGATTGCAAATGCTGGGGCCCTGCCCAAGCAAGGGGGGCCCACTCGTGGGCGTCGGTACTGGCACTGGGCCCCTCATAGTACGGCGGTGTGTCTGACGGCGGCTGTGCACCACCACCGTCAGAGACACTTGATTGCACTATGAGGGACCCTGTGCCAGTGCCCGCGCCCAAGAGTCTGCCTACCCACCTGTCCAGGGCAACGGCACTCGCACAGTGTCGTGCACTAGGTGGTGACCCCGGCCATGGGGGGGGGAGGCAGCACAGTTAGGGAGTTTTAGAAAGTGGCATATGTTGATGTTGGACATTCAGCTGATGCAAAAGGTGAAATAGGTCAAGTCCCAGGAAGAGGTGGACCAAAGCAAGCCATTTTTCTGTCACCCTATGTGTCATCAGGGGAAGGTGGGACAAAATCCTTGGAAACCCATGCGTGGTTCATTTTAATGAAGGTTAGATCATCCACATTTTGGGTTGACAGACGGGTCCTTTTTTCTGTCAGGATTGATCCAGCTGCACTGAAGACTCTTTCCGATAGCACACTTGCAGCTGGGCAAGCGAGCTCCTGTAAGGCATATTGTGCCAATTCAGGCCAGGTGTCCAGTTTAGCGGCCCAATAGTCAAAGAGGAATGACCTGTGTGGGAGAACATCGATATGGGAGTAAAAGTTGTTTGTAACCATAGTTGTCAACTGCTGTCTCCTGTCACTTTCCATCGATGCAGTATTACCAGTTGTGTGAGCGGTACTTGAAAAATCAGTCCACAACATTGTCATGAAACCCCTGTCTCCAACGCCACTTCTGCTGTGTGCACCACGAACACCTCTGCCAAGCTGACCCCGGCCCGTACGGCTCGTGTGAGAACCATCACCGCTGCTGTGTGCTGGGAATGCCTCAAGCAACCGATTTACCAGAGTTGCTTGTTTATTAGCCAATATTAGGTCAAGGTTCTCCTGTGGCATGATGTTTTGTAATTTGCCTTTATAGCGTGGATCCAGGATGCTGGCCAACCAGTAGTCGTCATCGTTCATCATTTTGGCAATGCGGGGGTCCCTTTTTAGGATCTGCAAGGCATAATCTGACATGTGGGCCAATGTTCCCGGTGTCAATGATGCACTGCGAGTGCTGGTTGGAGGAGCACTTTCTGGCAAATCCACATCCCTCCAGTCACGCACAAACCCTGTACCAGACCTTGCCACGCCAACATTTTCACTTGCCCCACGAGATGCATCCTCCTCCCCTAAGTAATCATCCCCATCATCCTCCTCCTCCTCCTCCTCCTCTTCTTCCTCCACCTCGTCCAGGAGAGGTCCCTGAGCAGACAATGGCTGAATGTCATCAAGGATTCCCTCCTCCTCTTCCTCCTCATCAACATTGGCTGCAGAAGCCTGCTCCTTAAGGTGCGTCAAAGTTTGCATGAGCAGACGCATAAGTGGGATGCTCATGCTTAGGATGGCGTCGTCTGCGCTTACCAGCCGTGTGCATTCCTCAAAACACTGAAGGACTTTACAGAGGTCTTTCAGCTTCGACCACTGCACACCTGTCAACTCCATGTCTGCTCTCAAAGTGCCTGGCCGTGTATCCTCCCACAAATGCATTATGGCCTGCCTCTGCTCGCACAGCCTCTCCACCATGTGAAGGGAGGAGTTCTACCTTGTTGCAATGTCGATAATGAGGCGGTGGTTGGGAAGGTGGAGCAATCGCTGCAGCTTCTGCATACGAACGGAGTGTACAGGCGACCGGCGGATGTGCGCGCACAGTCTTCGCACCTTCTGGAGCAGGGCTGTTAACTCCGGATAATTTTTGAGGAAGCACTGCACCACCAGGTTCAAGGTGTGAGCCAAGCAAGGTATGTGGCTGAGTTTTGAAAGGGCTATGGCTGCCACAAAATTACGGCCATTATCACTAACTACCTTGCCTGCCTCAAGATGTACACTGCCCAGCCATGACTCAGTTTGTCGCTTCAAGTACTCGGCCAGCACCTCGGCGGTGTGTCTGTCGCCCAAACACATCATCTGCAACACAGCCTGCTGACGCTTTCCACTAGCTGCTCGATAGGGGGACACCTCGTGTGCAACAGTGGCAGCTGCAGATGGAGTGCTCGTACGACTGCGCTCTGTGGACGAGCTTTCGCTTCTGGAGGAGGAGGAGGGTCGAATGCCTACAGCCAACTGTTTCCTATACCGTGGGCTAGGCAGCACTGTCCCACCACCGCTGTCCCCTGTGGACCCTGCATCCACCACATTAACCCAGTGCGCAGTGATGGACACGTAACGGCCCTGGCCATGCCGACTGGACCATGCATCAGTTGTGAGGTGCACCTTTCCACTCACTGACTGCTTGAGTGCATGGACAATGCGGTCTTTCACATGATGGTGGAGGGCTGGGATGGCTTTGCGAGAGAAGAAGTGGCGACTGGGTAGGTCATAGCGTGGTACTGCATAGGCCATGAGTTCGCGGAAAGCTGCGCTTTCCACCAACCGAAAGGGCATCATCTCAAACGAGATTAGTTTGGCAATGTGGGCGTTCAAACCCAGTGTACGCGGATGAGAGACTGAGTACTTTCTTGACCTACTCATAGTGCCTGGGAGGGTGAGCTGGACTTGAGAGCTGCATATGGTGGAAGTAGCGGTGGACAGGGCGGACTGAGAGAGGGTTGATGATGGTGATGGAGTTGGTGTTCTTTCTGATGGCCTAGAATCAGTCTTTCGTTGATATAACAGTGGGATTCCCTGACTGCTGTGGCCTTGCAACGACTCCTCAACATTTGCTGCTGTGCTAACCGGTGGGCTTACAGTGGGGGAAACAATGTAGCATTGCTGACTACCTTCGTTGTGATCAGCTGCACATGTGGCACTTGAGGTTTGGTGTTGTGTCCACGCTTGCAAGTGCATTGTGTTTAAATGTCTAACCATGCAACTGGTATTCAAATTTTTCAGATTTTTCCCTCGGCTAAAGGTCTTTGCGCACTTCTTACAGATAACCTTGGCCTGATCATGACGATTTTGTTCAAAAAAGTGCCACACTGCACTCTTCCTACTTTGGCAGACATTTTGTGGCCTAGCACGCTGTGATCTTTTGACCCTCTGGACAAGCTGTCCAGCAACTCTTTTGATTTTTGGAACCTGTCTTTGGAGTGCACAGGGCCTGCCAGATAACAGCTGTTGCGATGTCGATGTCTGCTGTGGATGCTCCTCATCTGAGCTATTGGAAGCAGCACCCTCTTCCCCCAATGGATGCCAATCTGGGTCAACAACTGGGTCATCCATCACCTCCTCTTCAATGTCATGTGCACCTTCCTCTGTGTCACCGTGTATGGTGGTATAGTGTGCGGGAAGGGGCACCTGAGTCTCATCAGGGTCAGAATCTGGCTCTGTACCCTAACGAGGACAATGTAGGGCTCTGAGTGAATGTACCAGCAGAATCATCCATCAGCGGCTGTGCAACAGTGCACTCCATGTCAGATTCATCTTGGCCTGGGTAATTCACCATTTGACTTGATAATCCAGGCATGGTATGTGAAAACAGCTCCATGGAGTAATCAGTAGTATGGCCTGCGTCATCCTTCAATCTTGGTTGGGGTGAAGGACACAAGGAAAGGTGTGGTTCATGAACATGAGCCTCCAATGACGACTCAGTGCTTTTACTTTTTACAACTGAAGAAGAGGAGGCGATAGAGCTGGAGGCTGAGTCAGCAATGTAAGACAAAACTTTTTCCTGATGCTCTGGCTTTAAAAGCGGTTTGCCAACTCCTAAAAAACTAAGCCTTCGAAGCCTTATGGAGCCAGACGATGACGCAGGCTCAACACCTCCTGCATTCGGTCCTATTTTGCTCTTGCCACTACCATCAGATCCACCACCAACACCATCATTACCAGCTGCCAACCCCCGCCCAATTTCACGGCCTCTTCCACCAGCCTTCCTCATTTTTGGTAGAAATGTAGACAAAATCCAACAAACTATATAGTAATGTAAAACAAGGTACAAGGTGTCTATAGGACAGGGGAGATTTTGAATTTCTGCTCACACTAGTGGACACTGGACACTTTTGGATTGTGTGAGGCCCACTGAATATCTGAGCGCTATGTCACAGGCTCGATGGCACAGCTGTGACCAAAGTGACTAGAGGATAAGTGAGATTTTGAATTTCTGCAGACTCTTGTGGACACTGGACACTTTTGGATTGTGTGAGGCCCACTGAATATCTGAGCGCTATGTCACAGGCTCGATGAAACAGCTGTGACCAAAGTGACTAGAGGATAATTGAGATTTTGAATTTCTGCTCACACTAGTGGACACTGGACACTTTTGGATTGTGTGAGGCCCACTGAATATCTGAGCGCTATGTCACAGGCTCGATGGCACAGCTGTGACCAAAGTAACTAGAGGATAAGTGAGATTTTAAATTTCTGCAGACACTTGTGGACACTGGACACTTTTGGATTGTGTGAGGCCCACTGAATATCTGAGCGCTATGTCACAGGCTCGATGGCACAGCTGTGACCAAAGTGACTAGAGGATAAGTGAGATTTTGAATTTCTGCAGACACTGGACACTTTTGGATTGTGTGAGGCCCACTGAATATCTGAGCGCTATGTCACAGGCTCGATGGCACAGCTGTGACCAAAGTGACTAGAGGATAAGTGAGATTTTGAATTTCTGCAGACACTTGTGGACACTGGACACTTTTGGATTGTGTGAGGCCCACTGAATATCTGAGCACTATGTCACAGGCTCTATGGCACAGCTGTGACCAAAGTGACTAGAGGATAACGGAGATTTTGAATTTCTGCAGACACTTGTGGACACTGGACACTTTTGGATTGTGTGAGGCCCACTGAATATCTGAGCGCTATGTCACAGGCTCGATGGCACAGCTGTGACCAAAGTGACTAGAGGATAAGTGAGATTTTGAATTTCTGCAGACACTTGTGGACACTGGACACTTTTGGATTGTGTGAGGCCCACTGAATATCTGAGCGCTATGTCACAGGCTCGATGGCACAGCTGTGACCAAAGTGACTAGAGGATAAGTGAGATTTTGAATTTCTGCAGACACTGGACACTTTTGGATTGTGTGAGGCCCACTGAATATCTGAGCGCTATGTCACAGGCTCGATGGCACAGCTGTGACCAAAGTGACTAGAGGATAAGGGAGATTATGAATTTCTGCAGACACTTGTGGACACTGGACACTTTTGGATTGTGTGAGGCCCACTGAATATCACAGCGCTATGTCACAGGCAGAAATTGGCTAGTGTATCACAAACTACAAGGTGTATGTAGAATTGGGCAGAGTAGGAATCTCCCTAGAGTGCAGGTCTGTAAGAACGGAACATGTCCTCGACTTATTCTCACAGAGTGACACAGATAGCTTCACTGTGGTTGTGATAACAGCCGTTACACGGTACTGTGTGAGGAGCGTACACCGCTGTATGGTGTGAAAAAATGCACGCTCAGTACCTCAGCAGGACAAAAAAAAAAATTGGGATTGCTTTTAAAAAAGCAGTTTGCAGCTCAGTACCTCAGCAGGACAAAAAAAAAGTTGGGATTGCTTTTAAAAAAGCAGTTTGCAGAGCAGTGGGTAAACAGCAATGCAGCTGTCAGGAAGCCTTAGAAGGCAGCCCAACAACCAACACCACTGATACACCACAATATAGCCTCCCCTTGCACTGCACACACAGTGACTGGTGTGTTGTACAGGCACAATCGCTAGCAGCAGAAGCAGTTTTTTTTTCTTCTTCCCTGCCTAACACTCTCCCTACAGAATCAGCAGCAACCTCTCCCTATGCTAAGATCGGCAGAAGTAAGATGGCGGTCGGCGTGCACGCCCTTTTATACCCCCTGTGACGCCCACCAAAGCAAGCCAATCACTTGCATGCCCTTCTGAAAGATGGTGGTGACCCGTGCCTATGTCATCACGTTGCCCACAGTGTCCGTGGATCCTGATTGGCTGAAAAAGAGTGCAAAACAAACTTTTGAAACGCGACTTTGGCGCGTAAGTCGCCGACCTCGTGGCCGACCTCATCCTAGGGTCGGGTTTCGTTTCATGAAACCCGACTTTGCCAAAAGTCGGCGACTTTTGAAATTTTTCGACCCGTTTCGCTCAACTCTATTCACAGTACTTGGAAGAAACCTCGCCACAGTCACGTGGTCACTAATGTCTCAGCACATTCCTGGCATGCATTTACTTTATCTGAATCCCAGCGGTTTCTCAGCCCTTCCCAGGGATAGCCCTGTGCTATTAAAATAATTGGTTTACTTTATGGCGTCCTTTGTATAATTATGATTGACATGTACATACAAAAAGAGGCACCTTTTCCTTTGGCGCTTTTGGCAACAGAGTAGCCGTTGGCCACCACCCAGCTATGAGCGTCTTAGTAGGATTTCTTTAGAGAATGTATAATTTTCATGTGCACAGATTGTCATCTCATTACTATATTCCACTGACAGCACAATGGTCTAACTGATCTTACTGAACTTTTTTTCTTTGATTATATATAATTTTTTAGTTTACATGGGGTATAAAATATTTGTAGTGTAGGGGTATCAGCTCTCTGACAGCCGCTTGGATACGCATAGGCACAGGGTTTTTATATCAAAACAGAATAAAGTTTATTGTCCTTCGTAAACTTTACAGCTGTAACATAAAAACAGCCTTTTCTTCAGCACAAACAGATAACCAAACAGTACTCTCTCTGGGTCAGTAAATTTAACGAACACACTTAGGCCGGGGTCACACTTGCGAGTGCAATGCGAGAAACTTGCGCAAGTCTCTTGTCTCAATACCCGCATTGCCTCCGGCGGTTCGGACCAGAGAGTTCAGCTGCATAAAAAGACATGCAGCTGCACACTCCGGTCCCGAATGCCAAAGGCAGTGCCGGGTATGGAGGCGAGAAGCCCACACGACTTTCTCGCATTGCACTCCAAGTGTGACTCCGGCCTAACTTGGTATTACAGGAACATCTCAGGCTACAGACTATCCACCAGCTCTGTCTTTCTCCAGCCTCAGCACGATACTACTACCTGAGCTAGACCACGTACATTTTATTAGATCAGTAAGACAAAGACTGGAGTATGGGAGCGACATTTCCCACCAAGGCTGTTTTGGTCGCTCCTATATCCTGGACCCAAACTCTGGTCGAAATGAAAACCATCTCAGTAACACATACCTGCCATCCAAGACCTTACCTTCTGCTTTCTTCAGGAGATGAACTTCCTCCACATGCGGACATATTAAATAGACGTCCGGCCATGGCTATTAATCATTTAAATGCTGTTGTCAGACCCTGACAGTGGGTCGCCCTCCCAGGGCTGTGGGGTACTCGGTACCGGGCCGGTATCAGTGGGATGTGTCACAGCAGCAGTGACCCGGACCGTGGCCCTGGGCGCCCAAGTAATGGGGAAAATGGAAATGGTGGAATATAGTTAGATGAATAGTTCGTGACGCCACCCGTGGTGCTCGGCAAGGGAGGTGTTAAGCCAACGCTGCATGCAGATCCGCTGGTACTGATGGTATGATGCAGCAGAGATGTAAAAGCTCCCCACAGGTGAAGCTGTAGTCCCAGGGCAGTGTAGATGTGGTTGGCACGGGGATGTAGCTGGCACGGGGATGTAGCAGTGCCGGAAAGGTAGGAAGCAGACAAGACACAGCGGGGGTGCAATTTCTGTACCTTTACTTGATAAATGCAGTCCAGGGTCCTGATTACAGATGGGAACGGAGCAGGCTAGCCTGGAAGCTACTCAGGGATTCTCTCTCAGCAGATGGGCTGTGCAGTCTCCTTCCTAGCGCTTATTTGTGTGAAGTACTCCTAGTACTGAGTTACACTGAAGTTCCTCTCAATTCTCTTCTGCTCTCGCTCTCCTCGTATGGCAGACAGCTGTAGCCGCTATTCCTCTCTTGGCTCACTCCGTGCTGTTATGCCTCTGAGTCTTAGATGGGGGTAGGGCATTTACAGCCTCCTACTCCTCTGGTGTCTATTGCAGGATCATTAGCATCCATACAACCGTGGAGACCAGGCTCCAGTTCATGCGCTCTCGCTGTGAGGGAGCTCTCCTTCCTCAGCTCAACCTCCAGCTTCTCTCTACACGTCTGCACACGTGGACCTCCTCACACTAACTGACCACTCCTTCCTCTTGGCCCTCAGAGAGCACTCCTCCCTTCAATTCTGGTTCAGAGTCCCCCCTGCTGGCCTGGAGTGGAACTGTGTTGCATGTATAGGTTAACTGCTGGAGAGACCCTTCACTGCCTCCAAGCATGACCTTACCCTCCCTGGAGGAAGGCAAAGCCACTGTAGCAGCCATACTCCTGGGGGCGCCACAACAGCAACATTTAAATGATGTCACAGCGAGTGTGAGCATTTGTCAGCTTCTTTCATGTGATCGAAGGGCACTGATGGGTTACTGTAATGAATGGAAGCAGAGATGGTGAAGTTCACATTCGTTTTTATTTTTTAAGTGGAACCTCGGGACCACGGTCTGGTGGGCTCCGAAGGGGGCGTGACTAGTGAGCCCCGGGCACCCGTAGTAAAGCCCCTCAGGCAGGGCCAGAATGGAATACCCGGAGGACACAGGTGCTACCTCCAGCTAGACCCCAAACATGTGGCAGCGGGACCAAAAGGGATAACAAAAGTTACAGCAGAGTCCATAATGCGCTGGGTCCTGGATCCGGTTAGTTGGTAAGGAGTCGGTTCCAGTGACCTTCACACAGTCCTTGGACTCGGATGGCTGTAGGCAGAATGGGATGGCTTAGGCCCAGATGGTTGCTGATATAACCAGGTAACACAGGATACTGATATGCTGTGGAAACAGAGAGCATTAGACTATGCACAGAGACTGCAGATGCAGTGCAGACAGGTTAGCATGAGAACCGGATGTAGCAATGATAGATGCTCATTGCTCCGGCGCTCTCCCTATGGATGAGAGGCCAGAAAAAGCAGCTAGTGTGTTGCCATTGGTTGATTGCATTTTTTTGAATAATGCACGCCGCCCCTTTAAGAAGGCAAGAGAGCGGGCGTGCCCTAATAGCCTTAGTTACAGATCTCCTCACAGGACGCCAGGAGGAGGAGGCAGGAGGGAGGACAGAATGCAGAGCAGCAGCATGAGAGGCTCGAGGTGAGTGCCCAGAATGGAGAGCAGCGGCAGGCCTGGACGCAGCGCCAGGACGGGGACCGGGTGTAACAGTATCCCCCTCTTTACACCCCCTCTTCAAGCCTGCGTAGAACCGTTTAAGGAGAAGAGGAGCCTGGATGTTCTCCCTAGGCTCCCAAGATCTCTCCTCAGGACCAAAACCCTTCCAGTCCACCAGGTAGTAGGTCTTACTTTTTTACGGCCAGGATATGTTTTAACTCAAAAACATCATCCTCCAAGACAGGGTCAGGAGTGGTACCCGGATCCTTAAAGAAGGGACTCAAAACTACTGGTTTGAGGAGAGAAACATGAAAGGAGTTAGGCACACGTAGGGAAGTGGACAACTTCAGCTTGTACGAGACTGGATTGATCTGTCTCAAGATCTCAAATGGTCCGATGAACCGGGGACCCAATTTGTAGGATGGCATCTTTAACCGGATGTACTTAGAAGAGAGCCATACCTTGTCTCCTGGACGAAAGATAGGCGCATCCAAACGTCCCTTGTCCGCATGCCTTTTCATACGCTGGGAGGCTTTCTCCAGAGCAGTTTTGGTATCCCTCCAGACCTTAGAGAAATCTTCAGAGAAAGTATCGGCAGCTGGAACGCCAGATGATCTGAAGATGGGAAGAGGTATTCCGGGTTGCAATCCGAAGACAATCTGAAAGAGAGACTTTCCAGAAGATTCACTTACTTGATTGTTGTAAGAAAATTCGGCCCAGGACAGTAAGTCTACCCAGTCGTCATGATGGGCGTTGACAAAGTGACGCAGGAATCCAGCCAGGATTTGATTTGTCCTCTCTACTTGGCCTTTGGACTGGGGATGGTACGCTGAGGAAAAATCCAGTTCAATTCTTACCAGTTTACAAACTGCTCTCCAGAATCTTGAGGTGAACTGGACTCCTCTGTCGGACACGATGTGGAGAAGAAAACCATGGAGACGGAAGATGTGCCGGATGAACAGATCTGCCAACTCAGAAGCAGTTGGAAAACCGGGTAGTGAAACGAAGTGAGCCATTTTAGAGAAGCGATCCACTACTACCCACACCACAGAACAGCCAGATGAGATCGGGAGATCTGTGATGAAGTCCATCGTGATATGCTGCCAGGGGGCAGACGGAATTGGAAGAGGCTGAAGCCTACCTGCGGGTAGATGCTTGGCCGTCTTGTTACGAGCAATGTCCTTAGCCATGGCAGGCCACCAGTAGATGAGTTGCAGAGTCTCTCTGGCCGGCGTAACCAGCCAACTTGGACGAGTGACCCCACCGAAGGACACGAGTACGCTCAGAAGCTGACACCAAAGTCTTCCTGGGAGGCAGCCAGGCAAGATCAGTAGAAGCGACCGCGACTAACCTTGAGGGTTCAATGATGTGCTGCGGTTCTTCTTGATCAGGAGGTAGAAAGGCTCTAGAAAGTGCGTCTGCTTTGACATTTTTGTCAGCTTGGCGAAAATGAAGAACAAAGTTAAAACAAGCAAAAAACAAAGCCCAGCGGGCTTGACGAGGATTCAGCCTTTGTGCAGTTTGAAGGTAAGCAAGGTTTTTGTGATCGGTGTATACGACTACCTGATGAAGAGCTCCTTCTAGAAGATGCCTCCACTCCTGCAGAGCCAATTTGACAGCCAACAATTCCCGATCTCCAACAGAATAATTCCTCTCTGCGGAAGAAAAAAACCTTGGAAAAAACCCCACAGGAATGCATTCGCCTGGAGGACGATTTCTGAGTTAGTACAGCTCCCGCACCTACTGAAGAGGCATCGACCTCAAGAAAAAATTGTTCATTGGAGTTAGGACGATGAAGAACAGGTGCGACAGCAAAGGCCTTTTTGAGAGAAACAAAGGCCTCCTCAGCCTCAGGAGGCCAATCCTTTGGATTTGTACCTTTCCGGGTTAGAGCTGAGAAAGGCACCACTCGGGTGGAGAAGTTAGGAATGAATTGCCTGTAGTAGTTGGCGAAGCCCAGGAATCGCTGTATGGCCTTCAACCCAGACGGACGAGGCCTCTTGAGTACAGCCGATAACTTCTCTGGATCCATTTTTAATCCTGTGGAGGAAACAATGTAACCGAGAAAAGGCAAAGAGGATTGTTCAAAGAGGCACTTTTCAAACTTGGTGTACAGTCTGTTCTCCCTGAGCCTCTGTGAGACCAGGCGCACTTGTCTGCGATGCAAGACCAAGTCAGTAAAAAAAAAAAAAAAATCAGAATGTCGTCTAGGTAGACAACAACACAGGTGTAAAGCAGGTCCCTGAAAATGTCATTGACGAACTCTTGGAAAACAGCGGGAGCATTGCTTAGACCAAACGGCATTACCAGGTACTCGTAGTGGCCATCACGAGTGTTGAAGGCTGTTTTCCATTCGTCTCCATCTCTGACTCGGATCAAATTGTAAGCCCCTCTAAGATCCAGCTTGGTGAAGATCCTGGCCCCTCAGAGACGGTCAAACAGTTCTGAAATTAGAGGCAAAGGGTACCTGTTTTTTACCGTGATCTGGTTCAGCCCTCGGTAGTCGATACAGGGCCGCAGGGATCCGTCCTTTTTCTTCACGAAGAAGAAGCCTGCTCCTGCCGGTGACGATGATTTTCGTATAAACCCTCTGGCCAAGTTCTCCTGGATGTAGACTGACATAGCCTGAGTCTCTGCCTGGGAAAGAGGGTAAACTCTGGGAAAGAGGGGGGGGGAGTTTTCCAGCCTCCTTTTTCCCAAAGACATCCGAGAAGGACCAGTAAGCAGATGGTAATCCAGGCAGGGTGTCAGGTTGGACTGGGGGTGAAGCAGGTTCAATCCGGGTTAAACAACGGTCCGAGCAGGAATCTCCCCAACGTAGAATTTCGCCTGTTCTCCAGTTAAGGACTGGTTCATGTTTCTGAAACCAAGGCAAACCTAGAAGCAAGGGGTGATACAAACCAGGATACACATAAAAACGCATTCTTTCAGAATGCATAAGACCTCCCCGGAGTTCCACTGGCTCAGTCTTGAACTGGATGGGTTCGGTCAGAGGCAGGCCATCGACAGCGGTTAGTCGCAACGGATTGGGAAGAGCCTGAACTGGTAAGTGGTAGCGATCCACAAGCGTCTGCTGGATAAAGCTTCCGGCGGCTCCGGAGTCCAACAGACAGAGTCCACAAAATGATATTGCTCCGCAGGTCACGGATAGAGTTGAGCGACTTTTGTTTTTTTATGGTCGAGTTTCGTTTCGTGAAACCCGACTTTTCCAAAAGTCGGGTCGAGCAAGATCGGCCGATTATAGGGAAAAGTCGGGGTCATCCCGAAACACGAAACCCAATGTAAGTCAATGGGGAATAAAAGTCGGCAGTGAGAGGGGGACAGGAAACACACCTACAGTGCTCATTTGAATGCCAAAAGCATCAATTCTTCTTTCTTAAGCTGGTCAACCTTAATTAACTTCATAATACAAGTTACGCACTGAAAAATGGGGGTTATTTGGCTAAAGTTGTGGGGGGGTAGGGCTGGCTCCAGGTTTTCATGTGCCCTGGGCGAAAGAGCGCCCCTTTAACACATAATACCACAACTCATCATGCTCCGATACGGCAGAGAAATAGCGGTATAGTACAATGAAAAATACTTCACTTTTTACATCTCATGACAAGGCCCATCTATTTCTCATTGGTCCCATATAATGTTTGAAACAGTATATGATGAGCTCCACATAATGCTACAGTATATGTTGGTCCCCATGGATGAAGCTCCACTGTCTTATGGGCCCAAATAATGCTCCAAACATAATGGGCCCCATTTCTAATGCTCTAGTGTATAATGGGCCCTGTAAATGCTGCTCCAGTGTCTGATGTCCACCTTTGGAATGTTCCAGTGTATGGTGGGCCCCATCTATCATTCTCCAGAGTATAGTGCTCCCCAAAAATTGCTGTCCCAACATTGAAAACAATGAAATAAGTCTCCTCGCTAGGGAATCCCTGTACTAGTCTGGACTCCTCGTCGTCCCCATCTTCCATCTCACTGCACAGTATTTCAACCTTGCAAGTGCTGTGATCCTGAGCAAGCAGGGGGGGCCCACTCGTTGGTGACGGCACTGGCACAGGGCCCCTGATAGTACGGTGGTGTGTCTGATGGCGGTTGGGCCGAACCTGCACTTTCATCTGCAGCTTCCTCTTTGTCACCGTGTAAGATGGAACTGTATATGGGAAGGGTAACCTGAGTTTCATCAGGGTCAGATTCAGGCCGGGTAGCGTGCGAGGGGAATGTAGTGGTCTGGGTCAATGTACCAGCAGATTCATCGAGCAGTGGCTGGGCATCAGTGCACTTGTGTCACCCCCAGGAGTACGGTCGCCACAGTGGCATTACCTTCCTCCTAGGGAGTGTGATGTCATGATTGGGAGCAACGAAGGATCTCTCTAGCAGGTTAACTGATTGGGCGGCGTTATTCCCACGAGTCATGACCCTCCAAACAGCGTTCATGAAGGCAAAGTGTTTGTTTTACGTGGGCAGTATGGTTGCAAAGCTGAACCTTAAAGGAATGTCCAGAAGGGCACCACCAGGAGTGGAGCCTACGGCGTACTTTGACTCAACACGGGCAACCTCAACCATGCCAGCTACAGAACAGATGCACACATTGCAAGCTTAATTCCGTTAACGAACGAGACTCCGTCATGCCCCGCGGTCCGAGTCCGGCTTACTAGAGGGACACGTGAGGCTCTGGCACATGAGATTGGCCAATAACTAGAGTTGAGCGAAACGGGTCGAAAAATTTCAAAAGTCGCCGACTTTTGGCAAAGTCGGGTTTCATGAAACGAAACCCGACCCTAGGATGAGGTCGGCCACGAGGTCGGCGACTTACGCGCCAAAGTCGCGTTTCAAAAGTTTGTTTTGCGCTCTTTTTCAGCCAATCAGGACCCACGGACACTGTGGGCAACGTGATAACATAGGCACGGGTCACCACCATCTTTCAGAAGGGCATGCAAGTGATTGGCTTGCTTTGGTGGGCGTCACAGGGGGTATAAAAGGGCGTGCACGCCGACCGCCATCTTACTTCTGCCGATCTTAGCATAGGGAGAGGTTGCTGCTGATTCTGTAGGGAGAGTGTTAGGCAGGGAAGAAGAAAAAAAAACTGCTTCTGCTGCTAGCGATTGTGCCTGTACAACACACCAGTCACTGTGTGTGCAGTGCAAGGGGAGGCTATATTGTGGTGTATCAGTGGTGTTGGTTGTTGGGCTGCCTTCTAAGGCTTCCTGACAGCTGCATTGCTGTTTACCCACTGCTCTGCAAACTGCTTTTTTAAAAGCAATCCCAATTTTTTTTTTTTGTCCTGCTGAGGTACTGAGCTGCAAACTGCTTTTTTAAAAGCAATCCCAATTTTTTTTTTTGTCCTGCTGAGGTACTGAGCGTGCATTTTTTCACACCATACAGCGGTGTACGCTCCTCACACAGTACCGTGTAACGGCTGTTATCACAGCCACAGTGAAGCTATCTGTGTCACTCTGTGAGAATAAGTCGAGGACATGTTCCGTTCTTACAGACCTGCACTCTAGGGAGATTCCTACTCTGCCCAATTCTACATACACCTTGTAGTTTGTGATACACTAGCCAATTTCTGCCTGTGACATAGCGCTGTGATATTCAGTGGGCCTCACACAATCCAAAAGTGTCCAGTGTCCACAAGTGTCTGCAGAAATTCAAAATCTCCCTTATCCTCTAGTCACTTTGGTCACAGCTGTGCCATCGAGCCTGTGACATAGCGCTCAGATATTCAGTGGGCCTCACACAATCCAAAAGTGTCCAGTGTCTGCAGAAATTCAAAATCTCACTTATCCTCTAGTCACTTTGGTCACAGCTGTGCCATCGAGCCTGTGACATAGCGCTCAGATATTCAGTGGGCCTCACACAATCCAAAAGTGTCCAGTGTCCACAAGTGTCTGCAGAAATTCAAAATCTCACTTATCCTCTAGTCACTTTGGTCACAGCTGTGCCATCGAGCCTGTGACATAGCGCTCAGATATTCAGTGGGCCTCACACAATCCAAAAGTGTCCAGTGTCCACAAGTGTCTGCAGAAATTCAAAATCTCACTTATCCTCTAGTCACTTTGGTCACAGCTGTGCCATCGAGCCTGTGACATAGCGCTCAGATATTCAGTGGGCCTCACACAATCCAAAAGTGTCCAGTGTCCACAAGTGTCTGCAGAAATTCAAAATCTCACTTATCCTCTAGTCACTTTGGTCACAGCTGTGCCATCGAGCCTGTGACATAGCGCTCAGATATTCAGTGGGCCTCACACAATCCAAAAGTGTCCAGTGTCTGCAGAAATTCAAAATCTCACTTATCCTCTAGTCACTTTGGTCACAGCTGTGCCATCGAGCCTGTGACATAGCGCTCAGATATTCAGTGGGCCTCACACAATCCAAAAGTGTCCAGTGTCCACAAGTGTCTGCAGAAATTCAAAATCTCACTTATCCTCTAGTCACTTTGGTCACAGCTGTGCCATCAAGCCTGTGACATAGCGCTCAGATATTCAGTGGGCCTCACACAATCCAAAAGTGTCCAGTGTCCACAAGTGTCTGCAGAAATTCAAAATCTCACTTATCCTCTAGTCACTTTGGTCACAGCTGTGCCATCGAGCCTGTGACATAGCGCTCAGATATTCAGTGGGCCTCACACAATCCAAAAGTGTCCAGTGTCCACAAGTGTCTGCAGAAATTCAAAATCTCACTTATCCTCTAGTCACTTTGGTCACAGCTGTGCCATCGAGCCTGTGACATAGCGCTCAGATATTCAGTGGGCCTCACACAATCCAAAAGTGTCCAGTGTCCACTAGTGTGAGCAGAAATTCAAAATCTCACTTATCCTCTAGTCACTTTGGTCACAGCTGTGCCATCGAGCCTGTGACATAGCGCTCAGATATTCAGTGGGCCTCACACAATCCAAAAGTGTCCAGTGTCCACAAGTGTCTGCAGAAATTCAAAATCTCACTTATCCTCTAGTCACTTTGGTCACAGCTGTGCCATCGAGCCTGTGACATAGCGCTCAGATATTCAGTGGGCCTCACACAATCCAAAAGTGTCCAGTGTCCACAAGTGTCTGCAGAAATTCAAAATCTCACTTATCCTCTAGTCACTTTGGTCACAGCTGTGCCATCGAGCCTGTGACATAGCGCTCAGATATTCAGTGGGCCTCACACAATCCAAAAGTGTCCAGTGTCCACTAGTGTGAGCAGAAATTCAAAATCTCACTTATCCTCTAGTCACTTTGGTCACAGCTGTGCCATCGAGCCTGTGACATAGCGCTCAGATATTCAGTGGGCCTCACACAATCCAAAAGTGTCCAGTGTCCACAAGTGTCTGCAGAGATTCAAAATCTCACTTATCCTCTAGTCACTTTGGTCACAGCTGTGCCATCGAGCCTGTGACATAGCGCTCAGATATTCAGTGGGCCTCACACAATCCAAAAGTGTCCAGTGTCCACAAGTGTCTGCAGAAATTCAAAATCTCACTTATCCTCTAGTCACTTTGGTCACAGCTGTGCCATCAAGCCTGTGACATAGCGCTCAGATATTCAGTGGGCCTCACACAATCCAAAAGTGTCCAGTGTCCACAAGTGTCTGCAGAAATTCAAAATCTCACTTATCCTCTAGTCACTTTGGTCACAGCTGTGCCATCGAGCCTGTGACATAGCGCTCAGATATTCAGTGGGCCTCACACAATCCAAAAGTGTCCAGTGTCTGCAGAAATTCAAAATCTCACTTATCCTCTAGTCACTTTGGTCACAGCTGTGCCATCGAGCCTGTGACATAGCGCTCAGATATTCAGTGGGCCTCACACAATCCAAAAGTGTCCAGTGTCCACAAGTGTCTGCAGAAATTCAAAATCTCACTTATCCTCTAGTCACTTTGGTCACAGCTGTGCCATCAAGCCTGTGACATAGCGCTCAGATATTCAGTGGGCCTCACACAATCCAAAAGTGTCCAGTGTCCACAAGTGTCTGCAGAAATTCAAAATCTCACTTATCCTCTAGTCACTTTGGTCACAGCTGTGCCATCGAGCCTGTGACATAGCGCTCAGATATTCAGTGGGCCTCACACAATCCAAAAGTGTCCAGTGTCCACAAGTGTCTGCAGAAATTCAAAATCTCACTTATCCTCTAGTCACTTTGGTCACAGCTGTGCCATCGAGCCTGTGACATAGCGCTCAGATATTCAGTGGGCCTCACACAATCCAAAAGTGTCCAGTGTCCACTAGTGTGAGCAGAAATTCAAAATCTCACTTATCCTCTAGTCACTTTGGTCACAGCTGTGCCATCGAGCCTGTGACATAGCGCTCAGATATTCAGTGGGCCTCACACAATCCAAAAGTGTCCAGTGTCCACAAGTGTCTGCAGAAATTCAAAATCTCACTTATCCTCTAGTCACTTTGGTCACAGCTGTGCCATCGAGCCTGTGACATAGCGCTCAGATATTCAGTGGGCCTCACACAATCCAAAAGTGTCCAGTGTCCACAAGTGTCTGCAGAAATTCAAAATCTCACTTATCCTCTAGTCACTTTGGTCACAGCTGTGCCATTGAGCCTGTGACATAGCGCTCAGATATTCAGTGGGCCTCACACAATCCAAAAGTGTCCAGTGTCCACTAGTGTGAGCAGAAATTCAAAATCTCACTTATCCTCTAGTCACTTTGGTCACAGCTGTGCCATCGAGCCTGTGACATAGCGCTCAGATATTCAGTGGGCCTCACACAATCCAAAAGTGTCCAGTGTCCACAAGTGTCTGCAGAGATTCAAAATCTCACTTATCCTCTAGTCACTTTGGTCACAGCTGTGCCATCGAGCCTGTGACATAGCGCTCAGATATTCAGTGGGCCTCACACAATCCAAAAGTGTCCAGTGTCCACAAGTGTCTGCAGAAATTCAAAATCTCACTTATCCTCTAGTCACTTTGGTCACAGCTGTGCCATCAAGCCTGTGACATAGCGCTCAGATATTCAGTGGGCCTCACACAATCCAAAAGTGTCCAGTGTCCACAAGTGTCTGCAGAAATTCAAAATCTCACTTATCCTCTAGTCACTTTGGTCACAGCTGTGCCATCGAGCCTGTGACATAGCGCTCAGATATTCAGTGGGCCTCACACAATCCAAAAGTGTCCAGTGTCCACAAGTGTCTGCAGAAATTCAAAATCTCACTTATCCTCTAGTCACTTTGGTCACAGCTGTGCCATCGAGCCTGTGACATAGTGCTCAGATATTCAGTGGGCCTCACACAATCCAAAAGTGTCCAGTGTCCACAAGTGTCTGCAGAAATTCAAAATCTCACTTATCCTCTAGTCACTTTGGTCACAGCTGTGCCATCGAGCCTGTGACATAGCGCTCAGATATTCAGTGGGCCTCACACAATCCAAAAGTGTCCTGTGTCCACAAGTGTCTGCAGAAATTCAAAATCTCACTTATCCTCTAGTCACTTTGGTCACAGCTGTGCCATCGAGCCTGTGACATAGCGCTCAGATATTAAGTGGGCCTCACACAATCCAAAAGTGTCCAGTGTCCACTAGTGTGAGCAGAAATTCAAAATCTCCCCTGTCCTATAGACACCTTGTACCTTGTTTTACATTACTATATAGTTTGTTGGATTTTGTCTACATTTCTACCAAAAATGAGGAAGGCTGGTGGAAGAGGCCGTGGAATTGGGCGGGGTTTGGCAGCTGGTAATGATGGTGTTGGTGGTGGATCTGATGGTTGTGGCAAGAGCAAAATAGGACCAAATGCAGGAGGTGTTGAGCCTGCGTCATCGTCTGGCTCCATAAGGCTTCGAAGGCTTAGTTTTCTAGGAGTTGGCAAACTGCTTTTAAAGCCAGAGCATCAGGGAAAAGTTTTGTCTTACATTGCTGACTCAGCCTCCAGCTCTATCGCCTCCTCTTCTTCAGTTGTAAAAAGTAAAAGCACTGAGTCGTCATTGGAGGCTCATGTTCATGAACCACACCTTTCCTTGTGTCCTTCACCCCAACCAAGATTGAAGGATGACGCAGGCTATACTACTGATTACTCCATGGAGTTGTTTTCACATAACATGCCTGGATTATCAAGTCAAATGGTGAATTACCCAGGCCAAGATGAATCTGACATGGAGTGCACTGATGCACAGCCGCTGATGGATGATTCTGCTGGTACATTCACTCAGAGCACTACATTGTCCTCGCAGTGTACAGAGCCAGATTCTGACCCTGATGAGACTCAGGTGCCCCTTCCCACACACTATACCACCATACACAGTGACACAGAGGAAGGTGCACATGACATTGAAGAGGAGGTGATGGATGACCCAGTTGTTGACCCAGATTGGCATCCATTGGGGGAAGAGGGTGCTGCTTCCAATAGCTTAGATGAGGAGCATCCACAGCAGACATCGACATCGCAATAGCTGTTATCTGGCAGGCCCGGAGCACTCCAAAGACAGGTTCCAAAAATCAAAAGAGTTGCTGGACAGCTTGTCCAGAGGGTCAAAAGATCACAGCGTGCTAGGCCGCAAAATGTCTGCCAAAGTAGGAAGAGTGCAGTGTGGCACTTTTTTGAACAAAATCCTCATGATCAGGCCAAGGTTATCTGTAAGAAGTGCGCAAAGACCTTTAGCCGAGGGAAAAATCTGAAAAATTTGAATACCAGTTGCATGCTTAGACATTTAAACACCATGCACTTGCAAGCGTGGACACAACACCAAACCTCAAGTGCCACATGTGCAACTGATCACAACGAAGGTAGTCAGCAACGCTACATTGTTTCCCCCACTGTAAGCCCACTGGTTAGCACAGCAGCAAATGTTGAGGTGTCGTTGCAAGGCCACAGCAGTCAGGGAATCCCACTGTTATATCAACGAAAGACTGATTCTAGGCCATCAGAAAGAACACCAACTCCATCACCATCATCAACCCTCTCTCAGTCCGCCCTGTCCACCGCTACTTCCACCATATGCAGCTCTCAAGTCCAGCTCACCCTCCCAGACACTATGAGTAGGTCAAGAAAGTACTCAGTCTCTCATCCGCGTACACTGGGTTTGAACGCCCACATTGCCAAACTAATCTCGTTTGAGATGATGCCCTTTCGGTTGGTGGAAAGCGCAGCTTTCCGCGAACTCATGGCCTATGCAGTACCACGCTATGACCTACCCAGTCACCACTTCTTCTCTCGCAAAGCCATCCCAGCCCTCCACCATCATGTGAAAGACCGCATTGTCCATGCACTCAAGCAGTCAGTGAGCGGAAAGGTGCACCTCACAACTGATGCATGGTCCAGTCGGCATGGCCAGGGCCGTTACGTGTCCATCACTGCGCACTGGGTTAATGTGGTGGATGCAGGGTCCACAGGGGACAGCGGTGGTGGGACAGTGCTGCCTAGCCCACGGTATAGGAAACAGTTGGCTGTAGGCGTTCCACCCTCCTCCTCCTCCTCCTCCAGAAGCGAAAGCTCGTCCACAGAGCGCAGTCGTACGAGCACTCCATCTGCAGCTGCCACTGTTGCACACGAGGTGTCCCCCTATCGAGCAGCTAGTGGAAAGCGTCAGCAGGCTGTGTTGCAGATGATGTGTTTGGGCGACAGACACACCGCCGAGGTGCTGGCCGAGTACTTGAAGCGACAAACTGAGTCATGGCTGGGCAGTGTACATGGTGGAGCGGCTGTGCGAGCAGAGGCAGGCCATAATGCATTTGTGGGAGGATACACGGCCAGGCACTTTGAGAGCAGACATGGAGTTGACAGGTGTGCAGTGGTCGAAGCTGAAAGACCTCTGTAAAGTCCTTCAGTGTTTTGAGGAATGCACACGGCTGGTAAGCGCAGACGACGCCATCCTAAGCATGAGCATCCCACTTATGCGTCTGCTCATGCAAACTTTGACGCACCTTAAGGAGCAGGCTTCTGCAGCCAATGTTGATGAGGAGGAAGAGGAGGAGGGAATCCTTGATGACATTCAGCCATTGTCTGCTCAGGGACCTCTCCTGGACGAGGTGGAGATAGAAGAGGAGGAGGAGGATGATGGGGATGATTACTTAGGGGAGGAGGATGCATCTCGTGGGGCAAGTAAAAATGTTGGCGTGGCAAGGTCTGGTACAGGGTTTGTGCGTGACTGGAGGGATGTGGATTTGCCAGAAAGTGCTCCTCCAACCAGCACTCGCAGTGCATCATTGACACCGGGAACATTGGCCCACATGTCAGATTATGCCTTGCAGATCCTAAAAAGGGACCCCCGCATTGCCAAAATGATGAACGATGACGACTACTGGTTGGCCAGCATCCTGGATCCACGCTATAAAGGCAAATTACAAAACATCATGCCACAGGAGAACCTTGACCTAATATAGGCTAATAAACAAGCAACTCTGGTAAATCGGTTGCTTGAGGCATTCCCAGCACACAGCAGCGGTGATGGTTCTCACACGAGCCGTACGGGCCGGGGTCAGCTTGGCACAGGTGTTCGTGGTGCACACAGCAGAAGTGGCGTTGGAGACAGGGGTTTCATGACAATGTTGTGGACGGATTTTTCAAGTACCGCTCACACAACTGGTAATACTGCATCGATGGAAAGTGACAGGAGACAGCAGTTGTCAACTATGGTTACAAACTACTGTTCCTCCCATATCGATGTTCTCCCACACAGGTCATTCCCCTTTGACTATTGGGCCGCTAAACTGGACACCTGGCCTGAATTGACACAATATGCCTTACAGGAGCTCGCTTGCCCAGCTGCAAGTGTACTATCGGAAAGAGTCTTCAGTGCAGCTGGATCAATCCTGACAGAAAAAAGGACCCGTCTGTCAACCCAAAATGTGGATGATCTAACCTTCATTAAAATGAACCACGCATGGGTTTCCAAGGATTTTGTCCCACCTTCCCCTGATGACACATAGGGTGACAGAAAAATGGCTTGCTTTGGTCCACCTCTTCCTGGGACTTGACCTATTTCACCTTTTGCATCAGCTGAATGTCCAACATCAACATATGCCACTTTCTAAAACTCCCTAACTGTGCTGCCTCCCCCCCCATGGCCGGGGTCACCACCTAGCGCACGACACCGTGCGAGTGCCGTTGCCCTGGACAGGTGGGTAGGCCGACTCTTGGGCGCGGGCACTGGCACAGGGTCCCTCATAGTGCAATCAAGTGTCTCTGACGGTGGTGGTGCACACCCGCCGTCAGACACACCGCCGTACTATGAGGGGCCCAGTGCCAGTACCGACGCCCACGAGTGGGCCCCCCTTGCTTGGGCAAGGCCCCAGCATTTGCAATCTTTACCTCTCCCTGCTCCTCCGCTGTGTAGTCTGGGCCGTCAAATCCATACTGTGCCTGACACCGTTTGAGCCTGCCTCCTGATGTATAGACATATATTTTTAATGTGTACGCTATCCATACATGTTATCTGGGGATACGGTACCCTTTCTCACCTTTGTGCAATCACGTGCAATCCATACTGGGCCTAACACCGTCTGAGCCTGCCTCCTGATGTATAGACATATATTTTGAATGTGTACGCTATCCATACATGTTATCTGGGGATACGGTACCCTTTCTCACCTTTGTGCAATCACGTGCAATCCATACTGGGCCTAACACCGTCTGAGCCTGCCTCCTGATGTATAGACATATATTTTGAATGTGTACGCTATCCATACATGTTATCTGGGGATACGGTACCCTTTCTCACCTTTGTGCAATCACGTGCAATCCATACTGGGCCTAACACCGTCTGAGCCTGCCTCCTGATGTATAGACATATATTTTGAATGTGTACGCTATCCATACATGTTATCTGGGGATACGGTACCCTTTCTAACCTTTGTGCAATCACGTGCAATCCATACTGGGCCTAACACCGTCTGAGCCTGCCTCCTGATGTATAGACATATATTTTGAATGTGTACGCTATCCATACATGTTATCTGGGGATACGGTACCCTTTCTAACCTTTGTGCAATCACGTGCAATCCATACTGGGCCTAACACCGTCTGAGCCTGCCTCCTGATGTATAGACATATATTTTGAATGTGTACGCTATCCATACATGTTATCTGGGGATACGGTACCCTTTCTAACCTTTGTGCAATCACGTGCAATCAATACTGGGCCTAACACCGTCTGAGCCTGCCTCCTGATGTATAGACATATATTTTGAATGTGTACGCTATCCATACATGTTATCTGGGGATACGGTACCCTTTCTAACCTTTGTGCAATCACGTGCAATCCATACTGGGCCTAACACCGTCTGAGCCTGCCTCCTGATGTATAGACATATATTTTGAATGTGTACGCTATCCATACATGTTATCTGGGGATACAGTACCCTTTCTCACCTTTGTGCAATCACGTGTAATCCATACTGGGCGTGAGAACGGCTGGCGAGCTGTTAAGCAAGCTACAGCACCTGTGGTTTGCACACGTAAGTTTTTCATTTTTTCAGGAATGACGGTTAGGCCTAATTCCGGAACTGCGGTTGACCTGCACTTACTGGGAAATCATTGTTCGCGGGTAATAATTGTAATCAGTGATCCCCATCACTAACGTTGTTCAGCGGGTTATCTGCACCTGTAAGCGACAAACGCTGGCCTTTTCAGTGTAGCGCACATGCAGCCACGGACATGTAAGGGCATGATACACCAGTTATTGGCCAATCTCATGTGATAGTGCCTCACGTGTCCCTCTAGTAAGCCGGACTCGGACAGCGGGGCATGACGGAGTCTCTTTCGTTAACGGAATTAAGCTTGCAATGTGTGCATCTGTTCTGTAGCTGGCATGGTTGAGGTTTCCCAGGTGGAGTCGAATTTAACCGTAGGCTCCACTCCTGATGGTGCCCTTCTGGACATTCCTTTAAGGTTCAGCTTTGCAACCATACTGCCCACGTAAAACAAACACTTTGCCTTCATGAACGCTGTTTTGAGGGTCATGATGACTCGTGGGAATAACGCCGCCCAATCAGTTAACCTGCTAGAGAGATCGTTCGTTGCTCCCAAGCATGACATCACACTCCCTAGGAAGAAGTTAATGCCACTGTGGCGACCGTACTCCTGGGGGCGACACAAGTGCACTGATGCCCAGCCACTGCTCGATGAATCTGCTGGTACATTGACCCAGACCACTACATTCCCCTCGCACGCTACACGGCCTGAATCTGACCCTGATGAAACTCAGGTTACCCTTCCCATATACAGTTCCATCTTACACGGTGACAAAGAGGAAGCTGCAGATGAAAGTGCAGGTTCGGCCCACCCGCCATCAGACACACCACCGTACTATCAGGGGCCCTGTGCCAGTGCCGTCGCCAACGAGTGGGCCCCCCCTGCTTGCTCAGGATCACAGCACTTGCAAAGTTGAAATACTGTGCAGTGAGATGGAAGATGGGGACGACGAAGAGTCCAGACAAGTACAGGGATTCCCTAGCGAGGAGACTTATTTGATTGTTTTCAATGTTGGGACAGCAATTTTTGGGGCGCACTATACTCTGGAGAATGATAGATGGGGCCCACCATACACTGGAACATTCCAAAGGTGGACATCAGACACTGGAGCAGCATTTACAGGGCCCATTATACACTAGAGCATTAGAAATGGGGCCCATTATGTTTGGAGCATTATTTGGGCCCATAAGACAGTGGAGCTTCATCCATGGGGACCAACATATACTGTAGCATTATGTGGAGCTCATCATATACTGTTTCAAACATTATATGGGACCAATGATTCTGTATGGAGAAATAGATGGGCCTTGTCATGAGATGTAAAAAGTGAAGTATTTTTCATTGTACTATACCGCTATTTCTCTGCCGTATCGGAGCATGATTGATGAGTTGTGGTATTATGTGTTAAAGGGGAGCTCTTTCGCCCAGGGCACATGAAAACCTGGAGCCAGCCCTCCCCCCCCACAACTGTAGCCAAATAACCCCCATTTTTCAGTGCGTAACTTGTATTATGAAGTTAATTAAGGTTGACAAGCTTAAGTAAGAAGAATTGATGCTTTTGGCATTCAAATGGGCACTGTTGGTGTGTTTCCTGTCCTCCTCTCACTGCCGACTTTTATTCCCCATTGACTTACATTGGGTTTCGTGTTTCGGGACGACCCCGACTTTTCCCTATAATCGGACGATCTTGCTCGACCCGACTTTTGGAAAAGTCGGGTTTCACGAAACGAAACGCGACCCTAAAAAAACAAAAGTCGCTCATCTCTACCAATAACTGGTGTGTCATGCCCTTACATGTCCGTGGCTGCATGTGCGCTACACTGAAAAGGCCAGCATTTGTCGCTTACAGGTGCAGATAACCCGCTGAACAACGTTAGTGATGGGGATCACTGATTACAATTATTACTCGCGAACGATGATTTCCCAGTAAGTGCAGGTCAACCGCAGTTCCGGAATTAGGCCTAACTGTCATTCCTGAAAAAAATGAAAAACTTACGTGTGCAAACCACAGGTGCTGTAGCTTGCTTAACAGCTCGCCAGCCGTTCTCACGCCCAGTATGGGTTACACGTGATTGCACAAAGGTGAGAAAGGGTACCGTATCCCCGGATAACATGTATGGATAGCGTACACATTCAAAAGATATGTCTATACATCAGGAGGCAGGCTCAGACGGTGTTAGGCCCAGTATGGCTTGCACGTGATTGCACAAAGGTGAGAAAGGGTACCGTATCCCCGGATAACATGTATGGATAGCGTACACATTCAAAAGATATGTCTATACATCAGGAGGCAGGCTCAGACGGTGTAAGGTCCAGTATGGCTTGCAAGTGATTGCACAAAGGTGAGAAAGGGTACCGTATCCCCGGATAACATGTATGGATAGCGTACACATTCAAAAGATATGTCTATACATCAGGAGGCAGACTCAGACGGTGTCAGGCACAGTATGGATTTGACGGCCCAGACTACACAGCGGAGGAGCAGGGAGAAGTAAAGATTGCAAATGCTGGGGCCCTGCCCAAGCAAGGGGGGCCCACTCGTGGGCGTCGGTACTGGCACTGGGCCCCTCATAGTACGGCGGTGTGTCTGACGGCGGGTGTGAACCACCACCGTCAGAGACACTTGATTGCACTATGAGGGACCCTGTGCCAGTGCCCGCGCCCAAGAGTCGGCCTACCCACCTGTCCAGGGCAACGGCACTCGCACGGTGTCGTGCGCTAGGTGGTGACCCCGGCCATGGGGGGGGGAGGCAGCACAGTTTGGGAGTTTTAGAAAGTGGCATATGTTGATGTTGGACATTCAGCTGATGCAAAAGGCGAAATAGGTCAAGTCCCAGGAAGAGGTGGACCAAAGCAAGCCATTTTTCTGTCACCCTATGTGTCATCAGGGGAAGGTGGGACAAAATCCTTGGAAACCCATGCATGGTTCATTTTAATGAAGGTTAGATCATCCACATTTTGGGTTGACAGACGGGTCCTTTTTTCTGTCAGGATTGATCCAGCTGCACTGAAGACTCTTTCCGATAGCACACTTGCAGCTGGGCAAGCGAGCTCCTGTAAGGCATATTGTGCCAATTCAGGCCAGGTGTCCAGTTTAGCAGCCCAATAGTCAAATGGGAATGACCTGTGTGGGAGAACATCGATATGGGAGGAAAAGTAATTTGTAACCATAGTTGACAACTGCTGTCTCCTGTCACTTTCCATCGATGCTGTATTACCAGTTGTGTGAGCGGTACTTGAAAAATCAGTCCACAACATTGTCATGAAACCCCTGTCTCCAACTCCACTTCTGCTGTGTGCACCTTGAACACCTCTGCCAAGCTGCCCCCGGCCCGTACGGCTCGTGTGAGAACCATCACCGCTGCTGTTTGCTGGGAATGCCTCAAGCAACCGATTTACCAGAGTTGCTTGTTTATTAGCCAATATTAGGTCAAGGTTCTCCTGTGGCATGATGTTTTGTAATTTGCCTTTATAGCGTGGATCCAGGATGCTGGCCAACCAGTAGTCGTCATCGTTCATCATTTTGGCAATGCGGGGGTCCCTTTTTAGGATCCGCAAGGCATAATCTGACATGTGGGCCAATGTTCCCGGTGTCAATGATGCACTGCGAGTGCTGGTTGGAGGAGCACTTTCTGGCAAATCCACATCCCTCCAGTCACGCACAAACCCTGTACCAGACCTTGCCACGCCAACATTTTCACTTGCCCCACGAGATGCATCCTCCTCCCCTAAGTAATCATCCCCATCATCATCCTCCTCCTCCTCTTCTTCCTCCAACTCGTCCAGGAGAGGTCCCTGAGCAGACAATGGCTGAATGTCATCAAGGATTCCCTCCACCTCTTCCTCCTCGTCAACATTGGCTGCAGACGCCTGCTCCTTAAGGTGCGTCAAAGTTTGCATGAGCAGACGCATAAGTGGGATGCTCATGCTTAGGATGGCGTCGTCTGCGCTTACCAGCCGTGTGCATTCCTCAAAACACTGAAGGACTTTACAGAGGTCTTTCAGCTTCGACCACTGCACACCTGTCAACTCCATGTCTGCTCTCAAAGTGCCTGGCCGTGTATCCTCCCACAAATGCATTATGGCCTGCCTCTGCTCGCACAGCCGCTTCACCATGTGCAGGGTGGAGTTCCACCTTGTTGCAATGTCGATAATGAGGCGGTGGTTGGGAAGGTGGAGCAATCGCTGCAGCTTCTGCATACGAACGGAGTGTACAGGCGACCGGCGGATGTGCGCGCACAGTCTTCGCACCTTCTGGAGCAGGGCTGTTAACTCCGGATAATTTTTGAGGAAGCACTGCACCACCAGGTTCAAGGTGTGAGCCAAGCAAGGTATGTGGCTGAGTTTTGAAAGGGCTATGGCTGCCACAAAATTACGGCCGTTATCACTAACTACCTTGCCTGCCTCAAGATGTACACTGCCCAGCCATGACTCAGTTTGTCGCTTCAAGTACTCGGCCAGCACCTCGGCGGTGTGTCTGTCGCCCAAACACATCATCTGCAACACAGCCTGCTGACGCTTTCCACTAGCTGCTCGATAGGGGGACACCTCATGTGCAACAGTGGCAGCTGCAGATGGAGTGCTCGTACGACTGCGCTCTGTGGACGAGCTTTCGCTTCTGGAGGAGGAGGAGGAGGAGGGTGGAACGCCTACAGCCAACTGTTTCCTATACCGTGGGCTAGGCAGCACTGTCCCACCACCGCTGTCCCCTGTGGACCCTGCATCCACCACATTAACCCAGTGCGCAGTGATGGACACGTAACGGCCCTGGCCATGCCGACTGGACCATGCATCAGTTGTGAGGTGCACCTTTCCACTCACTGACTGCTTGAGTGCATGGACAATGCGGTCTTTCACATGATGGTGGAGGGCTGGGATGGCTTTGCGAGAGAAGAAGTGGCGACTGGGTAGGTCATAGCGTGGTACTGCATAGGCCATGAGTTCGCGGAAAGCTGCGCTTTCCACCAACCGAAAGGGCATCATCTCAAACGAGATTAGTTTGGCAATGTGGTCGTTCAAACCCAGTGTACGCGGATGAGAGACTGAGTACTTTCTTGACGTACTCATAGTGTCTGGGAGGGTGAGCTGGACTTGAGAGCTGCATATGGTGGAAGTAGCGGTGGACAGGGCGGACTGAGAGAGGGTTGATGATGGTGATGGAGTTGGTGTTCTTTCTGATGGCCTAGATTCAGTATTTCGTTGATATAACAGTGGGATTCCCTGACTGCTGTGGCCTTGCAACGACACCTCAACATTTGCTGCTGTGCTAACCGGTAGGCTTACAGTGGGGGAAACAATGTAGCGTTGCTGACTACCTTCTTTGTGATCAGTTGCACATGTGGCACTTGAGGTTTGGTGTTGTGTCCACGCTTGCAAGTGCATGCTGGTTAAATGTCTAAGCATGCAACTAAATTTTTCAGATTTTTCCCTCGGCTAAAGGTCTTTGCGCACTTCTTACAGATAACCTTGGCCTGATCATGAGGATTTTGTTCAAAAAAGTGCCACACTGCACTCTTCCTACTTTGGCAGACATTTTGCGGCCTAGCACGCTGTGATCTTTTGACCCTCTGGACAAGCTGTCCAGCAACTCTTTTGATTTTTGGAACCTGTCTTTGGAGTGCTCCGGGCCTGCCAGATAACAGCTGTTGCGATGTTGATGTCTGCTGTGGATGCTCCTCATCTGAGCTATTGGAAGCAGCACCCTCTTCCCCCAATGGATGCCAATCTGGGTCAACAACTGGGTCATCCATCACCTCCTCTTCAATGTCATGTGCACCTTCCTCTGTGTCACCGTGTATGGTGGTATGGTGGTATAGTGTGCGGGAAGGGGCACCTGAGTCTCATCAGGGTCAGAATCTGGCTGTGTACACTGCGAGGACAATGTAGTGCTCTGAGTGAATGTACCAGCAGAATCATCTATCAGCGGCTGTGCATCAGTGCACTCCATGTCAGATTCATCTTGGCCTGGGTAATTCACCATTTCACTTGATAATCCAGGCATGGTATGTGAAAACAGCTCCATGGAGTAATCAGTAGTATGGCCTGCGTCATCCTTCAATCTTGGTTGGGGTGAAGGACACAAGGAAAGGTGTGGTTCATGAACATGAGCCTCCAATGACGACTCAGTGCTTTTAATTTTTACAACTTCAGAAGAGGAGGCGATAGAGCTGGAGGCTGAGTCAGCAATGTAAGACAAAACTTTTTCCTGATGCTCTGGCGTTAAAAGCGGTTTGCCAACTCCTAGAAAACTAAGCCTTCGAAGCCTTATGGAGCCAGACGATGACGCAGGCTCAACACCTCCTGCATTCGGTCCTATTTTGCTTTTGCCACTACCATCAGATCCACCACCAACACCATCATTACCAGCTGCCAACCCCCGCCCAATTCCACGGCCTCTTCCACCAGCCTTCCTCATTTTTGGTAGAAATGTAGACAAAATCCTACAAACTATATAGTAATGTAAAACAAGGTACAAGGTGTCTATAGGACAGGGGAGATTTAGATTTTCTGCAGACACTTGTGGACACTGGACACTTGGATTGTGTGAGGCCCACTGAATATCACAGCGCTATGTCACAGGCTCGATGGCACAGGTGTGAAAAAAGTGACTACAGGATAAGGGAGATTTTGAACTTCTGGGAGATTTTGAATTTCTGCAGACACTTGTGGACACTGGACACTTGGATTGTGTGAGGCCCACTGAATATCACAGCGCTATGTCACAGGCTCGATGGCACAGGTGTGAAAAAAGTGACTACAGGATAAGGGAGATTTTGAATTTCTGGGAGATTTTGAATTTCTGCAGACACTTGTGGACACTGGACACTTGGATTGTGTGAGGCCCACTGAATATCACAGCGCTATGTCACAGGCTCGATGGCACAGGTGTGAAAAAAGTGACTACAGGATAAGGGAGATTTAGATTTTCTGCAGACACTTGTGGACACTGGACACTTGGATTGTGTGAGGCCCACTGAATATCACAGCGCTATGTCACAGGCTCGATGGCACAGGTGTGAAAAAAGTGACTACAGGATAAGGGAGATTTTGAATTTCTGCAGACACTTGTGGACACTGGACACTTGGATTGTGTGAGGCCCACTGAATATCACAGTGCTATGTCACAGGCTCGATGGCACAGGTGTGAAAAAAGTGACTACAGGATAAGGGAGATTTTGAATTTCTGGGAGATTTTGAATTTCTGCAGACACTTGTGGACACTGGACACTTGGATTGTGTGAGGCCCACTGAATATCACAGCGCTATGTCACAGGCTCGATGGCACAGGTGTGAAAAAAGTGACTACAGGATAAGGGAGATTTTGAATTTCTGCAGACACTTGTGGACACTGGACACTTGGATTGTGTGAGGCCCACTGAATATCACAGCGCTATATCACAGGCTCGATGGCACAGGTGTGAAAAAAGTGACTACAGGATAAGGGAGATTTTGAATTTCTGCAGACACTTGTGGACACTGGACACTTGGATTGTGTGAGGCCCACTGAATATCACAGTGCTGTGTCACAGGCTCGATGGCACAGGTGTGAAAAAAGTGACTACAGGATAAGGAAGATTTTGAATTTCTGGGAGATTTTGAATTTCTGCAGACACTTGTGGACACTGGACACTTGGATTGTGAGAGGCCCACAGAATATCACAGCGCTATGTCACAGGCTCGATGGCACAGGTGTGAAAAAAGTGACTACAGGATAAGGGAGATTTTAAATTTCTGCAGACACTTGTGGACACTGGACACTTGGATTGTGTGAGGCCCACTGAATATCACAGCGCTATGTCACAGGCTCGATGGCACAGGTGTGAAAAAAGTGACTACAGGATAAGGGGGATTTTGAATTTCTGCAGACACTTGTGGACACTGGACACTTTTGGATTGTGTGAGGCCCAATGAATATCAGAGCGCTATGTCACAGGCTCGATGCAGCAGGTGTGAAAAAAGTGACTACAGGATAAGGGAGATTTTGAATTTCTGCAGACACTGGACACTTTTGGATTGTGTGAGGCCCAATGAATATCAGAGCGCTATGTCACAGGCTCGATGCAGCAGGTGTGAAAAAAGTGACTACAGGATAAGGGAGATTTTGAATTTCTGCAGACACTTGTGGACACTGGACACTTTTGGATTGTGTGAGGCCCAATGAATATCAGAGCGCTATGTCACAGGCTCAATGCAGCAGGTGTGAAAAAAGTGACTACAGGATAAGGGAGATTTTGAATTTCTGGGAGATTTTGAATTTCTGCAGACACTTGTGGACACTGGACACTTGGATTGTGTGAGGCCCACTGAATATCACAGCGCTATGTCACAGGCTCGATGGCACAGGTGTGAAAAAAGTGACTACAGGATAAGGGAGATTTTGAATTTCTGCAGACACTTGTGGACACTGGACACTTGGATTGTGTGAGGCCCACTGAATATCACAGCGCTATATCACAGGCTCGATGGCACAGGTGTGAAAAAAGTGACTACAGGATAAGGGAGATTTTGAATTTCTGCAGACACTTGTGGACACTGGACACTTGGATTGTGTGAGGCCCACTGAATATCACAGTGCTATGTCACAGGCTCGATGGCACAGGTGTGAAAAAAGTGACTACAGGATAAGGGAGATTTTGAATTTCTGGGAGATTTTGAATTTCTGCAGACACTTGTGGACACTGGACACTTGGATTGTGTGAGGCCCACAGAATATCACAGCGCTATGTCACAGGCTCGATGGCACAGGTGTGAAAAAAGTGACTACAGGATAAGGGAGATTTTAAATTTCTGCAGACACTTGTGGACACTGGACACTTGGATTGTGTGAGGCCCACTGAATATCACAGCGCTATGTCACAGGCTCGATGGCACAGGTGTGAAAAAAGTGACTACAGGATAAGGGGGATTTTGAATTTCTGCAGACACTTGTGGACACTGGACACTTTTGGATTGTGTGAGGCCCAATGAATATCAGAGCGCTATGTCACAGGCTCGATGCAGCAGGTGTGAAAAAAGTGACTACAGGATAAGGGAGATTTTGAATTTCTGCAGACACTGGACACTTTTAGATTGTGTGAGGCCCAATGAATATCAGAGCGCTATGTCACAGGCTCGATGCAGCAGGTGTGAAAAAAGTGACTACAGGATAAGGGAGATTTTGAATTTCTGCAGACACTTGTGGACACTGGACACTTTTGGATTGTGTGAGGCCCAATGAATATCAAAGCGCCATGTCACAGGCTCAATGCAGCAGGTGTGAAAAAAGTGACTACAGGATAAGGGAGATTTTGAATTTCTGCAGACACTGGACACTTTTGGTTTGTGTGAGGCCCAATGAATATCAGAGCGCTATGTCACAGGCTCGATGCAGCAGGTGTGAAAAAAGTGACTACAGGATAAGGGAGATTTTGAATTTCTGCAGACACTGGACACTTTTGGATTGTGTGAGGCCCAATGAATATCAGAGCGCTATGTCACAGGCTCGATGCAGCAGGTGTGAAAAAAGTGACTACAGGATAAGGGAGATTTTGAATTTCTGCAGACACTTGTGGACACTGGACACTTTTGGATTGTGTGAGGCCCACTGAATATCAGAGCGCTATGTCACAGGCTCGATGGCACAGGTGTGAAAAAAGTGAATTGTAGAATTGGGCAGAATAGGAATCTCCCTAGAGTGTAGGTCTGTAAGAACGGAACAAGTCCTCCACTTATCCTTCCACAGTGACACACAGATAGCTTCACTGTGGCTGTGATAACAGCCGTTACACTGTACTGTGTGAGGAGCGTACACCGCTGTATGGTGTGAATAAATGCACGCTCAGTACCTTAGCAGGACAAAAAAAAAATTGGGATTGCTTTTAAAAAAGCAGTTTGCAGAGCAGTGGGGAAACAGCAATGCAGCTGTCAGGAAGCCTTAGAAGGCAGCCTAACAACCAACACCGCTGATCCACCACAATATAGCCTCCCCTTGCACTGCACACACAGTGACTGGTGTGTTGCACAGGCAAAATCGCTAGCAGCAGACGCAGTTTTTTTGTCTTCTTCCCTGCCTAACGCTCTCCCTACAGAATCAGCAACCTCTCCCTATGCTAAGATCGGCAGAAGTAAGATGGCGGTCGGCGTGCACGCCCTTTTATAACCCCTGTGACGCCCACCAAAGCAAGCCAATCACTTGCATGCCCTTCTGAAAGATGGTGGCGACCCCTGCCTATGTCATCACGTTGCCCACAGTGTCCGTGGATCCTGATTGGCTGAAAAAGAGCGCTAAACAAACTTTTGAAACGCGACTTTGGCGCGTAAGTCGCCGACCTCGTGGCCGACCTCATCCTAGGGTCGGGTTTCGTTTCATGAAACCCGACTTTTGAAATTGTTCGACCCGTTTCGCTCAACTCTAGTCACGGAGACTGAGATCTGCAACGAAGGAGAGGAACGTTGTCTACCTAGGGTGGCCTCTCCTATCGAGCCTAGGTACAGGAGTTTTCCGACTTCTTTGGACAGGAGTGGATCAGGTTTTCGGAACTACCACAGTACAGACAGCTTCCGTTTTTGCGACGCGCCTTCTGGCGGCGGCTGGCCAGACTTACTCGATCTACCTCCATAGCTTCAGGAGAAGAGGATGAGGTAGACGTCTTGGAAGAATTAGAGTCCAGGTGGTAGGACCTCCTGTCACGCTTAATCTCCATGGAACTGTGGTGCCCCTGAGGCTCAGTTGCCACAGAGGTACTGCACCTTCTCCTAAGGTGTGGTGCCCCACCGTCTGGGTAAGTTGGGAGCTCCTTTCCACGCTCCAACACAACAGGGTAGTTCTGCACAACCACATTGCGGCTCAGTGCTTAGAGAGTAGCAGAGCACCTCTGGTGGTTCCCTGCTTGAAACACTGGATGTGTTGGGAGGTGGGTGGAGTTTAGATCCATATAAAAGGTTGGGAAGGTTTAGAATTACAGGTTCAGTCCGACAGAAGGTCGGCGGAGTAGGAAGTCACTTGGAGAGGAGTAAGGATCCCTGGAAGAAGGGATGGAGGAAGGAGTGCTGCAGCTGCCTCAGTGACCTGAGCCAGCTGGCACGGGAAAGTAAGGAAGGTGGAAGGACGTAGAACTGTATCCTAAGCATCCATAAGAAAGAGAATCAAGTACGGAACGAAGGTGTAGAGAACAGAGAGGAGACGTGGGTTGGAAGAGGAACCCTGCCTATAGGTTCTCAGCGCAAGGCCGGGGCCCGGTTCCCGTGGTTATATGGACACTTATGGTTCTGCAGCAGACACCGGTGGAGTAGTTGGCTGTAAATGCATTACACCCATCTAAGACTTGAGGCACAACAGCAACACTGATAGAGAGCCGGGAGTGAGGCGTCCCCGAAGCAGGCTACAGCTGTCTTCCGTGCAAGTAGAGTTCTAGGAACATCTCTTAGGAGGCATTCCAGGGTTACTAAGTACTGGAGTGCTTCACACCACAAGGCGCATTGGCGGAGTCGTTCAGGAAGGTACATGTTGACGGAGTGTTGGAGAGGAGAGCCCTGACTTGCCCGGGAGGTTCGTTGAGTCTTTACCCCGGAGGACACGGCACGGAGGCGGGCACCAGTGTGTTCCACAAACTCTGAGTAAATCTTTGAAACTGCAGCTCTGGTGTCCTCCATTCATTTGTGCGCTAACACCTTCAGCACTGCTACATCTGGGTACCAGCATCTATACCATCCCGCCCCTCTCCTCATCCATAGCACCTACACTGCCCTGGGACTACAGCTCCACCTGTGGGGAGCTACACCATCTTTGCTGCACCACACCATCAGTCCCAGCGGATCTGCATGCAGCGTCGGCTTAACACTGTGACGACTCCTGGAGTGGAGCCTCTGGGTCGTGGCACCTACCCTCCCAGGGCGAGCTGACCTAGTGAAGACCACCCCCTATACAGGGAGTGTCAGGGGCAAGCCCCAGGGGGTGAGGTACCACGACTGCTGGCACCAGGCGGCCGGCTCACAGGAGACACGAGAGGGTGAGTGTGTCTGCAGGAACGTGTAAAGCGTGGACACAGGAACACGTGGTATACAGAGACTTCGTACGTCCGGGTGTGAGTGAAGCAGGATGCGTGCAAGGAGCATGTCAGAGCACTGAGTCAGGCAGCAGGAGTGCCAGGAGGTGTAACAGAGTACAGGAGCAGGGTGTGTGCCAGAGGGCACAACTGAGCATAAGACAGAGTGCAGGATTAGAGCATTTGCCAGGAGGCACAACTGAGTATGAGACAAGGCACAGGATCAGAGTGTGTGCCAGGAGGCACAACTAAGTACAAGACAGAGCACAGGGTCAGAGCGTGTGCCAGGAGACACAACCGAGTACAAGGCAGAGTGCAGGTTCAGAGCGTATGCTAAGAGGCACAACAGAGTGCAAGGCAGGGGACCCTAATACAGCGCACAGCCAGGCAGGGACACGGCAGACCAAGCCAGGAAGCACAACAATAATCAGACACCTCCCCTAGGAAGAGGCAGCCTGATATAGCACATGATCACGAGAGCTTCCGGGTCAAGTCCTCCAGTACCATAGAGAGGACTGACCCGGAGACCAAACTGAGAAAAGCGCGCAAGAGCAGACATAACATGAAGGAGACAGGGACCTAGGTACGAGAGGTGCGCGTGCGCACCCGGCGCGACCCCCGGATTGACCGCGGCTCCGGAAGAGATGATGTCATGGGCCGAGGTCCCGCCCCCAGGTGAGCGCGGCGTGACAAACACCTCCCTTGCCGAACACCACAGGTGGCGTCACGAACTATTCACATAAACTACATTAAAAACCACCATTGATTTGGAAGCACAGGGCCACAGATCAGGTCACCGCTGCTGTGACACATCCCCCGGACACCGGCCCGGTACCGAGTGCCCCGCTGCCCTGGGAGGGCGACCCAGAACGCTCCTGAAAACGCAGGTCAATCCGAGTCGCCAAGGAAGTCAGGTCATCCAAGATGGTAGGCCTGTCCCGTCCCGCCAGCTCATCCTTAATTTTTCCAGATAGGCCCTCCCAGAAGGTAGCCAGCAAGGCCTCATTGTTCCAAGATCACTCAGACGAGAGGGTGCGGAACTGAACAGCATACTGAGCCACCGTGAGGGTTCCTTGGCGTAAGTGAAGCAGGGCAGAAGCAGTCGACGTGACCCGGCCAGGTTCTTCAATGGTCATGCGAAAAGTTTCTAGGAAAGATTGAAGATCATTAACCAGCGGGTCTCCTCTCTCCCATAATGGATTCAGCCAGGCGAGAGCCTCTCCTGCTAGATGTGACATAATGAAGCCCTCTTTGGCACGGTCAGAAGCAAACATATGCCCCAATATTTCGAAGTGTAGGGTACACTGATTGAGAAAACCCCGACACTGGGTGGGATCACCATGGAAGCGGGTAGGAGCCGCCAGGCGGGGGCCCTTGCTTGTCATGACAGCAGGTACCTGGGTGTTGCTAGGTGAATCAGAAGCAGCCGGGTTCTGCAGAGAATACATGTGGGTGGACAGGTTACGTAGATATGTCGTGATCTATCCTGTTGCTCTCTTAAACGGGTCACCTCTTGGCACAACTCCAACGTCGGAGGCCTCTGGGGTCCAGCGGATTCCATGGCCGGAGCAATCTGTAACGAATGGAAGTGGAGGCAGAGATGGTGAAGTTCACATTCGTTTTTATTTTTTAAGTGGAACCTCGGGACCACGGTCCGGGGGGCTCCAAAGGGGGCGTGACTAGTGAGCCCCGGGCACCCGTAGTAAAGCCTCTCAGGCAGGGCCAGAATAGAATACCCAGAGGACACAGGTGCTACCTCCAGTTAGACCCCGAACACGTGGCAGCTGTCCCAGCGGGACCAAAAGGGATAACAAAAGTTACATCAGAGTCCGTAATGCGCTGGGTCCTGGATCCAGTTAGTTGGTAAGGAGTCGGTTCCAGTGACCTTCACACAGTCCTTGGACTCGGATGGCTGTAGGCGGAACGGGATGGCTTAGGCCCAGATGGTTGCTGATATAATCAGGTAACACAGGATACTGATATGCTGTGGAAACAGAGAGCATTAGACTATGCACAGAGACTGCAGACACAGCGCAGACAGGTTAGCATGAGAACCGGCTGTAGCAATGATAGATACTCGTTGCTCCGGCGCTCTCCCTATGGAGGAGAGGCCAGAAATAGCAGCCAGTGTGCTGCCATTGGTTGATTGCATTTTTTGAATAATGCACGCCGCCCCTTTAAGAAGGCAAGAGAGCGGGCGGGCGTGCCCTAATAGCCTTAGTTACAGATCTCCTCACAGGACGCCAGGAGGAGGAGGCAGGAGGGAGGACAGAATGCAGAGCAGCAGCATGAGAGGCTCGAGGTGAGTGCCCAGAACGGAGAGCAGCGGCAGGCCTGGACGCAGCGCCAGGACGGGGGCCAGGTGTAACAGCAGCAGACCTGGGCACAGCGCTGGGACGGGGACCGGGTGTAACAGTTACTATGACCTATGAAAGCTGAAGGCATGCTGATGTAGCCCTTCACCGCCATCTTGGTCCTTCTTTGAAGCTCATCTATAGGCTGGGCTTCAAAGGAGATCGAGATTTATTGCAGTATATAGTAAAAGTGGACGATTGCAGGTTTAAATCCCCCTAAGGGGAATAACAAATAAAATAAAAAGTAAAAAAAAGATAAAATTATAAAACATAAATAAATTTGAATCATCCCATCCTTCTCCCCCATTAAATTGGTGTGTTTTTTTTGTTATAAAAGATACACATTTGAGGTATTACCTTTTTCATAAAAGTCAGCTCTTTTAATACATAATAGTAATTAACCCGACCAATAAATGCAATAGCGAGAAAAAAATCAAAATGCCAGAATTGTGGTTTTTCAGTCACCATATCTCCCTAAAAATATATAAAAAGTGATCAAAATGCTGTATTTACCCCAATATGATATCAATGAAAACATCAGTTTGCTCCCTAAAATAAAAGCTCTCATACAGCTCCACTGATGGAAAAGTAAAAACGTTACAGGTCTTGGAAAATGATGACACAAAACAATTTTTTTTTTTTTTTTTACAAAATGTAGAATTTTTTTCACTCTGTAAATAAAAAAAAATATATGGAAGTTTGGTATTGCTGTAATTGTGTTGACATGGAGAATCAAGTTTCCATGTCATTTTTACCACACAATGAGTGTCGTAAAAACAAAACCACAAAAATAATGTTGGAATTGCATGTTTTCACCATCTCACCCCACTTGGAATTTCTCTTCTGATACTCACTACATGATTTAGAAATCCACTGGCAGTTTATATTTTCTAAATATATCTAATATATATATATATATATATATATATATATACATATATATTATCAACCAACAAGAAAAGTAGCATGCAGATAACAGGGATCACCAATTAAATAGTATGAAAAAATATTTATTGAAATGACAACACAACAACACTGGAAAGTTAAAAACATTTAAAATTGCATAATGCAAAGAAAACTGTACAATGACCAGTAATAGGGTTGTGCCCTTGCCCAACCCCAAATGATTAATACCCTCCTCGCTACATCAAGAACATGACATTGATGCCAATCCAAGTCAAATAAAAGCAGCACGTATAAATAAGGATGTATGACCTGCTATCCAACAGATAAAGCTGTATAGTTAAAGGTGTGCTGCCCAGAAGACAAGAGGAATGGGTAGAATACAGGGATCAAGAGCAGTCCCCTATCAAACAAAATGGTGTAGCAAAAAACCTTTCCCAAGAGCCAGGGTGAGCTTCTGCCAAACAGCGCAATAAACGCCAAATGAGGTGGCTAGAATGTCTCATACAACCTGGACCTGGTAAAGGTATTACCCACGTGGAGCATATCCTGCCTGGGATACCGATAATGCTGTGGGCAAAAGGAGTGGAGGAGGCAAGGGCACAAGGGTGCCCGACGCATGTCGCCAGGGGACCTGGCTTCTTCAGATCTGTCCCTGAGGCGATCAAAACATTGTATCCACCCAAAAATGGTATCAATAAAAACGTCAGCAAAGGGTGGAAAATGTAAGCCTTCATACAGCCCCCTACGGGTCTCGGAAAATGGCGTCAAAAACGAAAAAATATTTTCTTACAAATTTCTGAATTTTTTTTCACCACTCAAATAAAAAAAACCATACATATTTGGTATCAGAGCATTCATATTGACCTGGAGAATCATATTGCAAGGTCAGTTTTTACCATATAGTGAACATGGTAAATAAAAAAACCAAAAAATGAATGTGAAATTGCACTTTTTTTTTTCAATTTCAAAGCACTTGGAGTTTTTTTCCTGCTTTTCAGTGCATCACATGATAAAATGAGTGAAGTCATTCAAAAGTACAACTTGTCCAGCAAAGAAGCCCTCGTTCGGCTATGGGGATGGAAAAATAAAAATGTTGTGGCTCTTGGAATAAGGGGAAGAAAAAAATTGCAAAATCATGAAGGGCTTAACCCCTTCCCGACATCCGACGGTATATCCCGTCCATGGGACCTGGGCCCCTATGCCCAAGGACGGGATAGTACGTCGGACGCGATCAGCGGCGCCCACGTGGTGAGCGCCGCTGATCGCGGCCGGGTGTCAGCTGATTATCACAGCTGACACCCGGCACTATGTGTCAGGGGCGGTCACGGACCGCCCCCGACACGTTAACCCCTTGTACACCGCGATCAAACATGATCGCGGTGTACCGGGAGTTAAAGGGAAGCATCGGCAGGGAGGGGGCTCCCTCCGTGCTTCCCTGAGACCCCCACGGCAGCGCAATGTGCAGCGCTGCTGCGGGGGACTCCTTTCCTCCAGGCCCCCGAATCCAAGATGGCGACGGGGGCCTTCGGGGGCCTGAGGAAGCTGGCTTCCTCAGTGCCTGCAAAGCGCAGGCATGAGGAAGCCTTGTGCACTGCCTGTGACAGATCGCTGATCTGTCACAGTGATCTGTGATGTGACAGATCAGCGATCTGTCACAGGACAGTGATGTCCCACCTGGGACTATTTAATAAAGTAAAAAAAAAAATAAAAAAAGTGTAAAAATAATTAAAAAAAAATCGCCAAATAAATTAGAAAAAAAAAAAAAATATTCCCCCAATAAATCCATTTTTTGGAAATAATAAAAAAAAAAAACAATAAAAGTACACATATTAGGTATCGCCGCGTCCGTAACGACCCGCCCTATAAAACTGTCCCATTAGTTAACCCTTTTATCGAACCCCTTAAAAAATAAAAATAAAAAACGAAGCAAAAAATAATGATTTATTATCATACCGCCAAACAAAAAGTGTAATAACGCGTGATCAAAGAGACGCATATAAATATCCATGGTACCGCTGAAAACGTCATCTTGTCCCACAAAAAACGAGCCACCATACAGCATCATCCGCAAAAAAATAAAAAAGTTATAGCTCGCAGAATAAAGCGATGCAAAAATAATTATTTTTTATATAAAATAGTTTTCATTGCATAAAACCGACAAAAACATAAAAAAACGACCTAAATGAGGTATTGCTGTAACCGTACTGACCCGAAGAATAAAACCGCTTTATCAATTTTACCGCACGCGGAACGGTGTAAACGCACCCCCCCAAAAGAAATTCATGAAACGCTGGTTTTTGTTCATTCTGCGTCCCAAAAATAGGAATAAAAAGCGATCAAAAAATGTCACGTGCCCGAAAATGGTACCAATAAAAACGTCAACTCGTCCCGCAAAAAATAAGACCTCACATGACTCGGTGGGTCAAAATACGGAAAAATTATAGCTCTCAAAATGTGGTGATGCAAAAACTATTTTACAATAAAAAGCGTCTTTTAGCGTGCGACAGTCGCCAAACATAAAAACCGCCATAAATAGTAAATCAAACCCCCCGATATCACCCCCTTAGGTAGGGAAAAATAATAAAATTAAAAAAAAAGTATTTATCTCCATTTTCCCGTTAGGGTAAGGCTGTGTGCACACGCTGCGGATTAGGTGCGGATTCATCCGCGCGGATTTTGTAAAATCCGCAGGTGAAACCGCAGGTCAAAAGACCTGCGGTTTTACCTGCAGATTGCTCTGCGGTTTTGTCCTGCGGTTTTTCATCTCCTCAATAGAGGAGATGGCAAACCGCAGGAGAATCCGCAGAAAGAATTGACATGTCAATTCTTTCTGCGGATTGAAAACCGCAGATAATCCGCGCGGAAAATTCCGCACCGTCTGCACTGCGGTTTTTGATTCCCATAGGGAATCATGGTACTGTACAGGTCCGCAGCATTCAAAACCGCTGCGGAACCGCAGCAAAATCCGCAGCGTGTGCACACAGCCTTAGGGTTAGGGCTAGGGTTAGGGCTAGGGTTAGGGCTAGGGTTAGGGCTCAGATTAGGGTTAGGGGTGTGTTGGGGTTAGGGTTGGAGTTATAATTGGGGGTTTCCACTGTTTGGGCACATCAGGTGCTCTCCAAATGCAACATGGCGTCTGATCTCAATTCCAGCCAATTCTGAGTTGAAAAAGTCAAATGGTGCTCCTTCCCTTCCAAGCTCTGCCATGCGCCCAAACAGTGTTTTACCCCCACATGTAGGGTATCAGCCTACTCAGGACAAATTGCAAAACAATTTTTGGGGTCCAATTTCTCCTGTTACCCTTAGGAAAATAAAAAATTGGGGGCAAAAATATCATTTTTGTGGAAAAAAATGATTTTTTTATTTTCACGTCCGAGTGTTATAAACTTCTGTGAAGCACTTGGGGGTTCAAAGTGCTCACCACACATCTAGATAAGTTCCGTGGGGGGTCTAGTGTCCAAAATGGGGTCACTTGTGGGGAGTTTCAATAGTTTAGGTACATCAGGGGCTCTCCAAACGCACATGACACCCGCAGACCATTCCATCAAAGTCTGCATTCCAAAACGTCACTGCTTCCCTTCCGAGCCCCGACGTGTGTCCATACAGTAGTTTTCTCCCACATATGGGGTATCGGCATACTCAGGACAAATTGGACAACAACTTTTGGGGTCCAATTTGTCCTGGTACCCTTGGGAAAATAAAAAAATGGTGACTAAAAGATCATGTTTGTGGAAAAAATACGAATTTTTTATTTTCACGCCCGGGCGTTATAAACTTCTGTGAAGCACTGGGGGGTTCAAAGTGCTCACCACACATCTAGATAAGTTCCTTGGGGGGTCTAGTTTACAAAATGGTGTCATTTGTGGGGGGTTTCCACTGTTTAGGTACATTAGGGTCTCTCCAAAGGCAACATGACACCCGCAGACCATTCCATCAAAGTCTGCATTCCAAAACGTCACTACTTCCCTTCCGAGCCCCGACGTGTGCCCATACAGTAGTTTTCTCCCACATATGGGGTATCAGCATACTCAGGACAAATTGGACAACAACTTTTGGGGTCCAATTTCTCCTGTTACCCTTGGGAAAATAAAAAAATGGTGACTAAAAGATCATGTTTGTGGAAAAAATACGAATTATTTATTTTCATGCCCGGGCATTATAAACTTCTGTGAAGCACTGGGGGGGTCAAAGTGCTCACCACACACCTAGATAAGTTCCTTAGGGGGTCTAGTTTCCAAAATGGTGTCATTTGTGGGGGGTTTCCACTGTTTTGGTACATCAGGAGATTTCCAAACGCGACATGGTGTCCGATCTCAATTCCAGCCAAAAACGTCAAATGGCGCTGCTTCCCTTCCGAGCTCTGCCATGCGCCCAAATAGTGGTTTACCCCCACATGTGGGGTATCAGCGTACTCAGAACAAATTGCACAATAACTTTTACAGTCCTGTTACCCTTGGAAAAATAAGAATTGAGGGTGAAAAGATCATTTTTGTGGAAAAAATATGATTTTTTAATTGTATGGCTTTATGTTATAAACTTCTGTGAAGCCCATGGGGGTTCAAAGTTCTCACCACACATCTAGATAAGTTCCTTAGGGGGTCTAGTTTCCAAAATGGTGTCATTTGTGGGGGGTTTCCACTGTTTTGGTACATCAGGGGTTTTCCAAACGCGACATGGTGTCCGATCTCAATTCCAGCCAAAAACGTCAAATGGCACTGCTTCCCTTCCGAGCTCTGCCATGCGCCCAAATAGTGGTTTACCCCCACATGTGGGGTATCAGTGTACTCAGGACAAATTGCACAATAACTTTTAGGGTCCTGTTACCCTTGGGAAAATAAAACTTGGGGTGAAAAGATCATTTTTGTGGAAAAAATATGATTTTTTAATTGTACCGCTGTACGTTATAAACTTCTGTAAAGCCCTTGTTGGTTCAAAGTTCTCACCACATATCTAGATAAGTTCCTTGGGGGGTCTAGTTTCCAAAATGGGGTCACTTGTAGGGGGTTTCCACTGTTTAGGTACATCAGGGACTCTCCAAACGTGACATGGCGTCCAATCTGAATTCCAGCCAATTTTGCATTGAAAAAGTCAAACGGCGCTCCTTCCATTCTGAGCTCTGCCATGCACCGAAACAGTGGTTCCCCCCCACATATCAGGTATCTGCGTACTCAGGACAAATTGCACAATAACTTTTGCAGTCCAATTTCTCCTGTTACCCTTGGTAAAATAAAAAAAATTGAACCTGAAGTATTTTTTTTATGAAAAAAAGTTAGATGTTCATTTTTCTTTAAATATTCAAAAAAATTCCTGTGACGCACCTAAAGGGTTAATAAACTTCTTGAATGTGGTTTTGAGCACTTTAAGGGGTGCAGTTTTTAGAATGGTGTCACTTTTGGGTATTTTCTATCATATAGACCCCTCAAAGTGGCTTCAAATGTGATGTGGTCCTAAAAATAAAATGGTGTTGTAAAAATGAGAAATAGCTGGTCAACTTTTAACCCTTATAACTTCCTAACAAAAAAAAATTTTGGTTCCAAAATTGTGCTGATGTAAAGTAAACGTGGGAAATGTTACTTATCAAGTTTTTTGTGTGCCGTATCTCTGTGATTTAAGGGCATAAAAATTCAAAGTTGGAAAATTGCGAAATTTTCAAACTTTTCGCCAAATTTCCGTTTTTCTCACAAATAAGCTCAAGTTATTTGAATGAAATTTTACCACTAACATGAAGTACAATATGTCACGAGAAAACAATGTCAGAATCACCGGGATCCATGGAAGCGTTCCAGAGTTATGACCTCATAAAGGTACAGTGGTCAGAATTGTAAAAATTGGCCCGGTCATGAACGTGCAAACCACCCTTGGGGGTGAAGGGGTTAACGACCAATGACGAATCTATCCGTCATGGGACACCTCCCCCTGTGCCTTTTCCGGCACAAGTCAGCTGTTTTGATCAACATGTCAGCTGTTTTGAACAGCTGACATGTGCCACTAACAGCCGCTGGAGGAATAGCAATCCTCTAACGGCTATTAACTCGTTAAATGATGCTGTCAAATGCAGACAGCGGCATTTAACATGCATTTCTGGCAATCGTGCTGGAAATCCGCCCATCGGTGACCCGTCACGTGATCGCGGGTCACCGATGGGTTGGCATGACAACTCCTGGAGACCTCTATGGTTGTCACTGCTGGATTGCTAAGAGCGATACCCGGTAGCTGGCGCTCATAGCAAGTGAGGTATTCTGCTACAGGCGATCTGATCATCATCTGTATGTAGCAGAGCCGATTGCGTTATGGCAGCTTCTAGTCTCCCATGGAGACTATTGAAGCATGCCAAAAGGGAAAAAAAGTTTAAAAAAAAATAATAAAAAAAAATAAAAGTTCAAATCACCCCCCCTTTCGCCCCATTCAAAATAAAACTATAAAAAAAATCAAATATACACATATTTGGTATCGCTGCATTCAGAATCGCCCGATCTATAAATAAAAAAGGATTAACCTGATCGCTAAATGGCGTAACGAGAAAAAGTCAAAACACTAGAATTACGTTTTTTTGGTCGCTGAGACATTGCATTAAAATGCAATAACATGTGATCAAAAGAAAGTATCAGCATCAAAATGGTATCATTAAAAACGTCAGCTTGGCTCACAAAGAATAAGCCCTCACCCAACCCGAGATCACGAAAAATGGAGACGCTACGGATCTCGGAAAATGGCGCATTTTTTTTAACAAAGTTTGGAATTTTTTTACACCATTTAGATAAAAAAGAACCTAGACATGTTTGGGGTCTATGAAATTGTAATGACCTGGAGAATCATAATGGCAGGTCAGTTAAGTGAACCTAGTAAAAAAGCAAAACAAAAAACAACAGTGTGATTGCACATTTTTGCAATTTCACCTCACTTTGAATTTTTTTCCCGTTTTCCAGGCCCAGATATGTTAAAACCAATGGTGTATATCAAAAGTACAACTCGTCCCGCGAAAAGCAAGCCCTCACATGGCCAGTTTGACCAAAATATAAAAAAGTTATGGCTCTGGGAAGAAGGGGAGCAAAAAATGAAAATGCAAAACCAAAAAACCTCCGGCTCATGAAGGGCTTAATGAACTAGCTTATTAATATGTCACCAAATTTTTCATGCTGAAATAAAGCACAGTTGTTGTTTTTTTGTTTTTTTTAATACCGCCTCACCGTTGCAGAAATAGTAGCAATCAAATATTTGGCACCTAATGAGTTAGCTTTTGGTATTCTCATCTCCAAAATCATATCTCAATATATTTTAGGTATAATAATAATATTAGCATATACCTCCAATTGTAGTATAGTTCTTCTGATTTGCTATGACCATTACCCCATGTTCAGGGCATTCATTGCAGTAGCTTAGGTATCCATGGTTACAACCACTAACAGCTAATTAACTGTCACTAAATCAGTGGTTGTAACTAGGGATACCTAAGCTACAGCAATGCCCTGCACATGTGTTAAGCGACATAGTGAATCAAATGAACTATACTACTTTTCTAAATGGTGGTATTTGCTAATATTAATATTACTAGCTTGGCCCATACAAAATTTTCGCACATTGGTCATCGGGGGAGCAGGCAATTTCAGAAAAAGCAAGCTGGTCAAATGTAAATGTATTTCATGAGATGATGAACACATCTATATGTAGATTGGAAATGCAATAAATTGGTTGATAAGTAGAGTGTGTTGGTTGAGGTGCCACCAGCTGGTCATTGTTTTTTTTCTGCAGGTTTATGAAAATGTATGTTTAAACTGTATTTAGTGATAAAATCGTGAATGAGTGGTTTGTTTGGCTGTTTTCTTGATGAAGGGGGCAAGTTTACCTTTCAAATGGTGTATCGTGTGTTTGTTTGGGGCGAAGTAATCACCGAAAAAGCAGTGCATGTTTACAAATGTGAAGAATATGTGACTCACCTGCAGTGAAGTGTGCAATCCCCAATGTGCCTGAAATAGGCTGGGCAAGCACTTGAGCAAGCTGGAAAGACAACAAGGCAAATGTTTGGATTTGTTTGTGATGTCTGTAAGCAGCTTTGTGGTAGTGTGCTTTGTGGTAGTGTGCTGCCACCTGCAGGTAATTTGACCTTTCAAATGGTGTATCATTTGTTTGTGTGGGTGGAGTATGAACGGAGCAAGTGTGCAATTCAATAGGCAGTGCATGTTTACAAATGTGTTTGCATATGTGCCTCACCTGTAGTGAAGTGTGCAATCCTCCAATTTGGCTGAAATAAGCTGGGCAAGCAGTTCAGCAAGCTGGAAAGCCCCCAAGGCAAATGTTTGGATTTGTTTGTGATGTCTGTAAGCAGCTTTGTGGTAGTATGCTTTGGGGTACTGTGGTGCCACCTGCAGGTCATTTTTTCCTTATTGCAGGTTTATGAAAATTAAGGTTTGAACTGTATTTTGTGATCAAATCGTGGATGTGTGGTTTGCTTGGCTATTTTCTTGATGAAGGGGGCAAGTTTTCCTTTCATATGGTGTATCATTTGTGTGTGTGGGTGCAGTATGAACGGGGATACAAAGGAATCACCGAAAAACAGTGTTTAGAAATAACAGAATAGATTACATCTACAACATATTGGGATAGGATCTTGGAGATGGCAAATTACTCAGCAGGAGAGGCAAAGCATGGAGAATACTATGTGGTACATGTAGGGCTCATTAGTGCCTGTGTATCTAACGAATGAGAAATCAGAAAAGTGGAAAACCCTTTGATTAAAGCTTTGCACATCACTTGCAGAAATTTCTGTGCAACTGCTGTAAAATGGCAGAAGTTAAACTACAGGAGCCGTACTGGCACTCAATAAGGGGTTAAGACGGAGTTGTTTGATGTGATCCTTATTGTAAAGCTGAAACCTGTATTTTTTATTGGTTATGAACATGAAACAGCCGAAGCAATTCTTCATGTAAGGAGAAGGTGACACCTGTAGGCAGCAAGTATTACAGCGGAAATCAAAATTATTTACCCCCCCATGGCAAATTAAGTTTATTAGCAAAACTAACAAACATTCTGCTGTTTACATTGTTCTTGTTTGATTATTGCAAACAGCTCAACACCACTGAGATAAGTGGTTCCTCCAAATTCACCACAAAATACAATAACAACTGTGGTCTCTGATGTATTCAGCCCTTCATAAGTATCTTTGGTACTTACAGTTCATTTAGCTGTTATGCTGCAAACCAGCCAGACACCAGCATGTGGGGGACAGTATGGAGAGGAGGCAGCATGCGGGGGACAGTACACAAAGGGGGCAGCAGGAGGGGGAGAGTATGGAGAGGGGGCAACAGGAGGGGGACAGTATGGAGAGGGGGCAGCATGCGGGGGACAGTATGGAGAGGGGGTAGCATGCGGGGGACAGTATGGAGAGGGGGCAGCATGTGGGGGACAGTATGGAGAGGGGGCAGCATGCGGGGGACAGTATGGAGAGGGGGCAGCATGTGGGGGACAGTATGGAGAGGAGGCAGCATAGGGGGGACAGTACAGGAAGGGGGCAGCAGGATGGGGAGAGTATGGAGAGGGGGCACCCCGTGTTGGACAGTATGGAGAGAGGCAGCATGTAGGAGACAGTATGGAGAGGGGGTAGCATGCGGGGGACAGTATGGAGAGGGGGCAGCATGTGGGGGACAGTATGGAGAGGGGGCAGCATGCGGGGGACAGTATGGAGAGGGGGTAGCATGCGGGGGACAGTATGGAGAGGGGGCAGCATGTGGGGGACAGTATGGAGAGGGGGCAGCATGCGGGGGACAGTATGGAGAGGGGGCAGCATGCGGGGGACAGTATGGAGAGGGGGCAGCATGTGAGGGACAGTATGAAGAGGGGGCAGCATGTGGGGGACAGTATGGAGAGGAGGCAGCATAGGGGGGACAGTACAGGAAGGGGGCAGCAGGATGGGGAGAGTATGGAGAGGGGGCACCCCGTGTTGGACAGTATGGAGAGAGGCAGCATGTAGGAGACAGTATGGAGAGGGGAAGCATGTGGGGAACAGTATGGTGCATAGGCAGCATGTGGAGAACAGTATGGAGAGGAGGCAGCATGGGGGGACAGTACAAAAAGGGGGCAGCAGGAGGGGGAGAGTATGGAGAGGGGGCACCCCGTGTTGGACAGTATGGAGAGGGGCAGCATGTAGGAGACAGTATGGAGAAGGGCAGCATGTGGGGAACAGTATGGCGCACAGGAAGCATGTGGAGAACAGTATGGAGAATGTACAGTATGGAGAATGAGCAGCATATGGGGGACAGTATGGAGAGAAGGCAGCATGCGGGGGACAGTATGGAGAGGAGGCAGCATGGGGGACAGTACAGAAAGGGGGCAGCATGTGGGGGACAGTATGCAGAGGGGGCAACATGTGGGGGACAGTATGCAGAGGGGGCAGCATGTGGGGAACAGTATGGAGAGGGGGCAACATGTGGGGGACTGTATGGAGAGGGGGCAGCATAGGGGGACAGTACAGAAAGGGGACAGTATGAAGAGGGGGCACCCCGTGTTGGACAGTATGGAGAGGGGCAGCATGTAGGAGACAGTATGGAGAGGGGCAGCATGTGTGGAACAGTATGGAGCACAGGCAGCATGTGGAGAACAGTGTGGAGAATGTACAGTATGGAGAATGAGCAGCATATGGGGGACAGTATGGAGAGGGGGCAGCTGGTGGAGGACGGTATGACGTGGGGCAGCATGTCGAGGACAGTATGATGTGGGGCAGCATGTGAGGGACAGAATGTAGAGGGGCCAGCATGTGGGGGAGAGTACAGAGAAGGAACAGTACGAAGAGGGAGAAACATGTGGGGCACAGTACGAACAGGGGGCAGTATGGAGAGGCCGCATGTGAAGATCAGTATGGATAGGAGGCAGCATGTGGGGACAGTATGGAGAAGGGGGCAGCATGTGAGTGATGGTATGGAGAGTAGGCAGCATGTGGAGGATGGTATGACATAGAGCAGCATGTGGTAGTATGAAGAGGAGGCATGTTGGGACAGTATGGATAGGAGGCAGCTTGTGGAGGACAGTATAGAGAGGGGTCAGCATGTGGGGATAGTATGGAGACAGGGCAGTATGTGGGGACAGTATGGAGAAGAGGCAGCATGTGGGAGACAGTATGGAATGGGGACAGTATGGAGAGGAGGCAGCTTGTGGAGGAAGGTATGGAGAGTAGGCAGCATGTAGAGGACATTATTGAAAGGAGAAAGCATGTGGGGGACAGTATGGAGAGGGGACAGGTTGTGAGGGACATTATGGAGAGGAGGCAGCATGTGGGGGACAGTATGGAGAGGGTACAGGTTGTGGGGGACAGTATGGAGAGGAGGCAGCACGTGGGGGACAGTATGAAGTCAGGCAGCACGTGGGGGACAGTCTGGAGAAGAGGCAGCATGTAGGGGACAGTATGAAGTGGGGCAACTTGTGGGGACAGTATGGAGAGGAGGCAGAATGTGGGGGATAGTATGAAGTGGGGCAGCTTGTGGGCGACAGTATGGAGACAAGGCAGCATGTAGGGGACAGTATGAAGTAGGACAGCATGTGGAGGACATATGAAGTGGGGGACAGTATGGAGAGGAGGCAGAATGTGGGGGATAGTATGAAGTGGGGCAGCTTGTGGGCGACAGTATGGAGACAAGGCAGCATGTAGGGGACAGTATGAAGTAGGACAGCATGTGGAGGACGTATGAAGTGGGCGACAGTATGGAGACAAGGTAGCATGTAGGGGACAGTATGAAGTGGGGCAGCATGTGGAGGACGTATGAAGTGGGGGACAGTATGGAGAGGAGGCAGCATGTGGGGGACAGTATGAAGTGGGGCAGCTTGTGGAGGACGTATGAAGTGGGGGACAGTATGGAGAGGAGGCAGCATGTAGGGGACAGTATGAAGTGGGGCAGCATGTGGAGGACGTATGAAGTGGGGGACAGTATGGAGAGGAGGCAGCATGTAGGGGACAGTATGAAGTGGGGCAGCATGTGGAGGACGTATGAAGTGGGGGACAGTATGGAGAGGAGGCAGCATGTAGGGGACAGTATGAAGTGGGGCAGCATGTGGAGGACGTATGAAGTGGGGGACAGTATGGAGAGGAGGCAGCATGTAGGGGACAGTATGAAGTGGGGCAGCATGTGGAGGACGTATGAAGTGGGGGACAGTATGGAGAGGAGGCAGCATGTAGGGGACAGTATGAAGTGGGGCAGCATGTGGAGGACGTATGAAGTGGGGGACAGTATGGAGAGGAGGCAGCATGTAGGGGACAGTATGAAGTGGGGCAGCATGTGGAGGACGTATGAAGTGGGGGACAGTATGGAGAGGAGGCAGCATGTGGGGGACAGTATGAAGTGGGGCAGCTTGTGGGCGACAGTATGGAGACAAGGCAGCATGTAGGGGACAGTATGAAGTAGGACAGCATGTGGAGGATGTATGAAGTGGGCGACAGTATGGAGACAAGGCAGCATGTAGGGGACAGTATGAAGTGGGGCAGCATGTGGAGGACGTAAGAAGTGGGGGACAGTATGGAGAGGAGGCAGCATGTGGGGGACAGTATGAAGTGGGGCAGCTTGTGGAGGATCGTATGATGTGGGACAGCTTGTGGGGAACAGTATGAAGTGGGGTAGCTTGTGGGGGACAGTATCGGGAGAAGGCAGAATGTGGGGGACAGTATGAAGTGGGGCAGCTTGTGGGGAACAGTGTGAAGTGGGGCATCTTATGGAGGATCATGTGATGTGGGGCAGCTTGTGGTGGACAGAATGGAGAAGAGGCAGCATGTAGGGGACAGTATGGTGTGGGGGACAGTATGAAGTGGGAGGATACTGAATGTGGGGACAGTGTGGAGATAACCTAGACTCCATCTCCACAGATGTCAGACAGTGCTGAGATGTTTAGAGTCAGTAGCCTCTGGGTTCTGCACCATTCTCCCCTGACGCCCCGGTCTTGTGTTCTGTAGCCCCCGGTCTTGTGCTCTGCCGCCCCCGCGGAGGACCTGTCTGTCGTGTGTTGTTCCCTACAGAAAATACTTTGGGGTCAGTTTTATAATGTGGAAAACGCCTTTAATTCCTTTTGAGCAGTGCAGGACACAGTACACACGGGGGGTTCTGTCTGCGTTTTGGGGGAGCCGCTTTCTCCCACATGTTGGATGGGTGTTTTATGTGCTTACTTTTCTTATAGTTTATAGAAAAAAAACAAAAACCCCGTGTGACGGACGTAGGGTGAAATAAAGGCCCGCCTTGTGTCACAGACACGTTTGGGGCCGTGAGCTCTGTATGCTGGGTTGCAGAGAGCCGGCTCTCACACACACGTCCTAGCTCGCACTCTCGCAGTCTGTCACTCCCGGCGCCTCCCGTGCGCGCCCCCGCTTTGGCTCCGCCCCGCCCCCGTTTCCGGCCGCTCAGTCGCCCACACCCTGAAGTGTCAAAAACAAAACCGCGCCTTGTCTGGATCACGTGACGCTTCGCCCCGCCCCCTTCCCTGACAGGTGAATCCCGGAAGCGAGGACCAGTGAGCGTGCTGGACGCTGTGGCGTTCTGCGGTTGCTTAGCAACAAGCCTTCGCGCTGCCTGATGGGAAGCCACATAGTGCCCACGCTGTGACCTCTCCCCTCGGACCCCCCTCCGCCGCACAACACGGAAGCATGGCGGCCGCCGAGGGCTCCCCGGTGTCTGCTTGTTCTCAGCGCAGGCTGAGGGTCCTCTCCGGACACCTGCAGGCCGGGGCCGCGGCAGACCTGACCGCCAGCGAGTGCAAGGCCCCGGCAGCTCCTTCCATCCCTAAGAAGCGGTAGGTGTGGCGGGCAGGTGGGTGTGCGGGAAGTGGGCTGGGTGCGGGCTGTGGCATCCTGTGCCTGGTTCTGTGTGATTTCAGGGGAGAGCGCTGCTCTGGATGTGTAATTCAGCCGTCACAGGGTCTCATTCACAAATGTCGGAAAAAAACCCCCCCAAACTCCTGGTGTCCTCGCCGCCCGGCCATCCGGTTTGCTTTTTTATGTCGGTGAGGTGGCTACGAGCAGAACATGAAGGCGATGTGGTGATATCTGGTGGCCTCTTACACCTGGGCTGCACCGGCGCGGGGGAGTAACTTTAATGTGTTTTATTTACTTATTTTTAAACAACTTTTGCTAATTTGTCTTAATGCTATTACTGGAAGCTCCGTATTTTGCTTTGCTCATATGGCGCCGTTAGTTACACAGTGCTTTACATACGCTGCCCCCATCGGGGCTCACAATCTGTTCCCTATCTGTCTGTGGTGAGTGGGAGGAAGCCTGTGGCTGCCCCATTCTTGCCGTCTAGACCTGTCGTGTGGCACAGCTCCCGGCAGTGGAGAGGTGTCCCTGTGCCATGGTCAGGCCTTGACAAGGATGCCGCGCCTCCCCTGCCGGTCTCGGTATATCCTGGCCTCCGGTGATGTCTCACCCAGCTCTCCTGTATTATCTGCTTCAGTGAAGACTTAACGTTCCCAGCGACATACAGATCTAAGACATCTATTCTCAGAAGTCTGAGTTGTGCCTTTTCTTCGGTTACTTCTCCTAGGAACTCATCACTAAGTTGACAACTGTGCATTACAATTCGGGGTGTGATACAATCCCATCAAAGTCGTCGCTGTGTAGAGGAGACACGTTGCTTTCTCTGAGGCCAGCATCACACATGTGAGAAACTTGGATGAGTCTCGCATCTTAATACCTGGCACTGCCACCGGCACTCAGGAGCGGAGCGTTCAGCTGCATGTATTGCTATGCAACCGCACGCTCCGCTCCCGAGTATTAAGATGCAAGACTCATCCAAGTTTCTCACATGTGTGATCCCGGCCTAAAGGGAAAAGTAAGACCCAATTGTCAATTCCTAAATAACCAGTAAGAGGAACAGCTCAGTGCAGAGTTATGGGAAGAGATGCAATAGAATCATAATTCAATGAATAAATATAGACAGTTACAACTTAAAGGGATCTCTTATTAGACAGCACCCTTTTTTAAATGAACTCTTCTGACCGTCATCTGAAATGTGACACGGTGCCTCTTCGTTTCACTGTATGGTCTTGCTAAGCCCCCTGTAGTCGAACGGTATCCACATTGTGCAGTTCTGAGACAGTGACCCAGGAAAGTTCCCCAACAAAAGTTTCTTTAGTGCTCAATTCACAGCAATACACAGCACACGCTATCCTCCGGATCGCAGCCGGGAACCATATTCTCCAGATTGCAGCCAATAAGCACGCCAGTCCACCTCCGAGACCGGTTGCTGTGGTACCAGGCCTTTCAGCTCCCTTAACTGTTTGGCTCTGCTTGCCTGTGTTGCCTCACTCAGGTGGCGCTCTGTGGAGCCTTCTGCTCTTCACTCTTGTAAACACCAAACTGACTCTGACACACCCAAACCCTTTACTGCAGGGTTTTTAACTGGAATCTGTGGCCATGTGACACATAGAAAACCCGGCCCGGGAATGAAACGTACTGTCATCCTTTACGCCGTTTCAAAAAAACAAAAGCCCGGCAGGTTTTCATAAATCTGCCTTGGACAAATAGTTTGCCCAAAACTAACACTTGCCATACTTACTTTTTATTTCGCATTACAATCGCCGCTACGCCTGTGACTGCAATGCACTCCCATGGCCTCAGTACGTATCCTGGGGGAAACACAGCGACCCCTACATGTGACACCGGTCACTGCCTCACACCTATCTACACTCGGCTAATTGGGGGTGGATTTCTATGCCCTCAGTACAATGCTTCCTTCACCATCGCATTATTTCCATTCTGATACTTTCTAGTATACCTGGTGAATGAGTGACGTTTCTCTGCAGTAGGATGGACCTGTTCTGGTACATGTTTGCACATGGGTGTGACCTGATTTTCAAGTTTCATCTTCAGTTTTTTTTTTTCTGGCTGCTACAATGATATAAAATGTGACCGTTTGGGATGTCCCCTGTCCTCTGTGATCTGATTAAAAGCATCTGCTGATTACCGTATATGGTATGAAATTCGTGCAGAATAAAGGGCGACGACTGGTGACACAGGCACAAGAATGGGGTCGTAGGAAACGTTTCTGCAGAACAATCAGAGTTTTACATGCAGAGGAGTAACAATCGGCACATTATCTTCATACTCCCCGCCGGGCTGCTGAGACTATAGCACCATTTCTGTACCATCCTCACCCAAGTGAAGCCGGGGCAGCCTCACACACAAAGGTCTCTATACAGTAGTGATATTTTAACCTCGGCTTTGCTAATCTAGTGTTACAATTGTGATGCTTCACTTTGTAGATCCAGGCTCTGCTTCATCAAGTAGTTTTCCCCAGTTTTCGGTCTTCACATGTTGCAACCTGTAGCTGTGCAAAAAGCGCCACCTTTTGCGTTTTTACACCAGTCCTGGTCAGCTCTGCTGCTTTTTCGAAAGTGGGTAGAGATCGGGCCTTGGATAATATGTTCTCAGTGGAGAGGAAATGAAGCTGCTGCCAGGCACTTGCTTAGGTGCTGCATCTCCTGCAAAAACTGAAAGATTAGGCATGCTGAACTCCAATACGCCCAACCGTTCTTTTCCCTGAGATCTGCTATCAGGAGAGATTTGGGGGACCCCATTTTACATCTACAGAGAGGAAATTACTCTCTATATCAAATACGATTAAACTTCAATTACCGGTACATTTACTCAAGTTGTTATCATTATGATTGGTTATCGCCGTCGCTGTATCAGTAATTGCTCGCTGTAGATAGACTGCTGTGGTTATAAAATGAGATTAATAGAGAACACCTTGTGTGCCGTGTCTGTCCTGTCTGCGGTGGATCGAGGACACTCCTCTAATGTGTGTTTGTATTCTTTGATTTTTCAGGTCATGCTGTGGCTGGAGACTTGTAGAGATTTTATACAGAAGCGCGAACCTTTCACATACATAGAATGCCATTTTTTTTTTTTTTTCTTTTATTTATTTACTTTTGAAATACAACTTAGTACAGAAAACTACAAACATAAAGCATTGATTCTATCTCTGACATCTATCTAGCTATCTATAAGATTGTTTTAATAGTTAGAAAACTAGCTTAAAATGACAGAATTACTGTATGTAAAAGCTGATGTCAGACGGATACTAATTGCTAAAAATCACGTTGTACTCTCTTGACACTTGTCCCACAATTCTGGATAAACATCAGACCTAATTTTTAAATGCTAGTGTGACTCCAGCCTTAGAGAGAGTTATGCAGAGAGAACCAAAGTGTGGAAAATAAGTCTTGTTAAATATTAATGTACAGAGCATAAAATGAAAGTTTAAAGAGTGATCCAGCCAGTACATGACACCACATCATAGCAAGAGGGAATGTCGTGTAATATTATAGCTGGTTTGTTAAATAGGTAAATGCTAGAGGCTAATGATAACACATGAACGTATGTCAACTAAACAAATGCCTACAAGGAAGTATTTGTCACAGTAAGTATGAGAAAATCAAAGCCATGTCAAACCAAGTCAGGGAAAAGTAATAATGGTTACAAGTGCCTCCTGTCGTGGTGTGGTGCCAGAACCCCCGACGCGCGTTTCTGGTACTTGCAGTCTTCTGGGAGAGTCAGAAAACAGGACATTTGTGCATGGGGTAGATGGGTTGATGCAGCTTAAATATAGGCTAAGGTTAGTTTTTGTTTTCTTAAAAATGAATGAAGAGCAGAATTACTTCTCCGTGTGCAGTGCTGGGTACTGGAGAGATCACTGCTGATTGTCGCTACCTCCAACCTCCTAGTGGCACATATTTCCATTGCATATGAGGACTTTTTTTTTTTTTTTTTTAATGGACAAGCTGTAGTCTTAAATGACACAATTCATTTTACCTTGTGATGTACTGAATGCTCTTTGACTGTGCTAAAATGGTGAAGAAAATGTAATTCCACCATTCTATTTTGTGCCTTTTATCAGAATGGACAGGTTTCCCTTTCAGAACGGAGATATTTATTCTGGTGGTCGCCCTCGTTCTTGAAAAACTGCTAGAGTAATATTGCCCATGGCAGCCAACCAGAAAACAAAGTTTTTATAAAGCAATAGTACAAGCAAAGTTAAGAAACTGTGATATAGCTCATTAAATAAAAAACTTATTATTCAGTTCCTTTTCTCTGAATTTACTGAGACCTGCTTGTGTCCGTCCCTGATTGTAAATTTACTTTGTTTTTTTAGCTTAGACTTTTTGATTCTAATCTCTAATATGGCACTTTGTTTATGATTGTGGCCAAAAGTTAAATGTATCTATGCGCTAGAATGGAGAAAAAAACATTTGCAAGACCCTGGTGCCGTGGCGGTAGACGATGGCTACTGGCCCCGAGAACGCCTTCCTTCCTGTTTACTGGCATTTGAACACCTCTTCTGATTAGCAGGCAGTACGCAGCGTCATGTGCCAAGCTTCATAGTTGACGTCGCTCTGGGCCTACTAATGATAGAACCCTATGAATCATTTTGCACATCTCTAATATCTACCATGTGTTTTTTTTTTTTTTTTTTTAAATATATTACCTGTAACGGTTCAGATGAACGCTCTGCATGTGCACTTTGAGTCCATTGTGAGAAAAGTGCCGTAATACAAATGGTTTTTCAGAGTATACAGGCAGGACAGCAGGGGATCATAGCTGATTATTTCTGGAAGGAAAAACATTTTGCTGCCTCTTTAACTCCAATGTTTTACCTTCCAGTGTAAAAAAAAAAAAAAGCAGCTGTGATTCCCCCGCTGTCCTGTCTGTATACTCTTTTACCCTTCGCCACGACAGCACCCACATGAGAAATGGACCCACCCATAGGAACAGGAAACCTACAGAGTAAAAGGGGTGGTCCCCCTCTCCTCAGTTGGTTTCCTGTTCCTATTAAAATCCCTGGAATACCTGCAGCAGAAAATTCCTGGGCCAAATGCATCCGCCTGTGTGTTGTCTGAGGGAACAGCAGGGGCTGCGGCATGTGTGGTTGTCATCCGTGAGGTCCCGGGTTGTCGGCCCGGTCTCACGAGGGCACGTGCGGGTGCTCCGGTGCGGGGAGACGCTGGTGGGATGTCAGTCGGTGTTCCCATTCATTCCTACTGGCCACGCAGCCGCAGTTACAAGGGCACCGGCGTGTCTGACCCTGAAGTGCCTGGAGCGCTTCCGGGGGAGGACCTAGGAGGCAGAGGTAGTGGCACCATTTTTAAAAGAGCTGGCGTGTTCATCATGGCGTCTCCTGCACATGAAGCGCACCCACCCGCGGTGGCGATGCAACGTGGCAGTGCTAAAAGCAACAGCACTAAGGGCAGTGGACGCTCCAGAGAGGAGGGTTCCACAAGCAGAGGGTAACGAGGTAGAGAAGAGGAACTAGAATCATAGAATCGTAGAGTTGGAAGGAACCTCCTGGGCCATCTGGTCCAACCCCCTGCTCAAAGCAGGATTCGCTAAATCATCCCAGTCAGATGTCTGTCCAGCCTCTGTTTGAAGACTTCCATTGAAGGAGAACTCGCCACTTCTCGTGGCAGCCTGTTCCACTCATTGATCACTCTAACTGTCAAAAAGTTTTTTCTAATATCTAATCTGTGTCTCCTCCCACTCAGTTTCATCCCATTGCTTCTAGTCTTTCCTTGTGCAAATGAGAATAAAGTTGATCCTTCTACATTGTGACAGCCCTTTAGATATTTGTAGACAGCTATTAAGTCTCCTCTCAGTCTTCTCTTTTGCAAACTAAACATTCCCAAATCCTGCAACCTTTCCTCATAAGACAGGGTTTGCAGACCGGTCACCATTCTGGTCGCTCTTTTCTGAACTTGCTCCAGTTTGTTGGTCTTTTTTAAAATGTGGTGCCCAAAACTGGACACAATATTCCAGATGAGGTCTGACCAAAGAGGAGTAGAGGGAAATAATGACTTCACGTGATCTAGACTGTATGCTTCTGTTAATACATCCTAGAATTTCATTTGCCTTTTTTGCTGCTGCATCACACTGTTGACTCATATTCAGTCTGTGATCTATTAGTATACCCAAGTCTTTTTCACATGTGCTGTCACTTAGCCCTATTCCTCCCATTCTATATATGCTTTTTTTCATTTTTATTGCCCAGATGTAGTACTTTGCATTTCTCCCTGTTAAAAACCATTCTGTTAGTTGCTGCCCACTTCTCCAGTTTATTTAAATCTTATTGAATCCTCTCTCTCTCTTCTCTAGTATTAGCTATCCCTCCTAGCTTTGTGTCATCAGCAAATTTAATCAGTTTACCCTCAATTCCTTCATCTAAATCGTTGATAAAGATGTTGAACAATACAGGGCCCAGGACAGAGCCCTGTGGTACCCCACTTGAGACATTCTTCCAACTGGATGTGCAGCCATTTACGACTACTCTTTGGGTCCGATCACTAAGCCAGTTATGAATCCACCTAACAGTTGCCTTGTCTATTCCATACTTAGTCATTTTTTCAATAAGGATTGTATGAGAGACTTTGTCAAATGCTTTGCTGAAGTCAAGATATACTATATCTACAGCATTTCCTTGATCCACCCAATCAGTGATACCGTCATAGAAGGAAATTAAGTTAGTCTGACATGACTTATTAGTTACAAACCCATGCTGACTCTGTTTAATCACTTCATTCTTATCCAGGTATTGACATACATGATGTTTAATAATTTGTTCAAAGATCTTTCCTGGTATAGAAGTCAGACTCACCGGCCTATAGTTGCCTGGGTCCACCTTCTTCCCCTTTTTGAAGATAGGAACAACATTTGCTCTTCTCCAGTCTTCTGGCACTTCTCCTGTTCTCCAAGAATTTTCAAAGATTATGGAGAGGGGTTCAAAAATTTCTTCTGCTATCTCCTTCAGTACTCTGGGGTGTAATTCATCTGGACCTGGAGACTTGAATTCATTTAGGTTAGCTAAGTGTTTCCTCACTATCTTTCTGTTTATAGATATCCTGGATTCTTCTATTCCCTTAATAGGACAGTGGATAACAGTTGATGTTACATTTCCTTTCTGAGAGAAAACAGATGCAAAATAGGAATTTAAAAGTTCAGCCTTCTCAACATCCTGTCTTACCATTTCATCATTTTCATCCTGTAAAAATCCTATAGCATCTTTGACTTTTCTTTTACTTTTGACATATCCCCAAAATCCTTTATTATTGCTTTTGACATCTCTTGCAAGCCTCAATTCATTTTCAGCTTTAGCTAATCTGATTTGTGCCCTGCAGGTTCTGCAGACCGCATTATATTCTTCTTTAGATATGCCTCCCTCTTTCCATTTTATAAACATTTTTTTCTTTCTTTTTAGCATGTGCTTAAGTTCTGTGTTCATCCATCCTGGTTTCCTTAAATGCTTCCTATTCTTCCCTCTTTTCGGAATTGTTAACAACTGTGCTTTGAGAATTTCATTTTTCAAGATTTCCCATCCTTCCTGGACATTTTTGTCTTTAAGGATATCCAGCCATTGGATCCCTCCAATTCTCTTTCTGAATCCCTTAAAATCTGCCTTTCTGAAATCTAACCTTGACGTCTGAGTCTTCACATGTCTTCCTCCTCTAGTTATCCAAAATTCTAAAATAGCATGGTTGCTACCTCCTAGGGTCCCTGCCACTTTTACCTCCTCAACCATTTCCTCCCTGTTTATAAGGATTAGATCCAAGGTGGCAGTTCCCCTTGTTTTCTCCCTTACCTTTTGGAAGATAAAGTTGTCAGCAAGAGAGGATAAGAATTTCCTTGACCTGTTAGTTTTGCCTGAGAGAGATTCCCAACAAATGTCTGGATAGTTGAAATCTCCCATGACAACTACAGTCATATGTAAAAGTTTGGGCACCCCTATTAATGTTAACCTTTTTTCTTTATAACAATTTTGTTTTTTGCAACAGGTATTTCAGTTTCATATATCTAATAACTGATGGACTCAGTTATATTTCTGGATTCAAATGAGGTTTATTGTACTAACAGAAAATGTGCAATCTGCATTTAAACAAAATTTCACCGGTGCAAAAGTATGGGCACCCTTATCATTTTCTTGATTTGAACACTCCTAACTACTTTTTACTGACTTCCTGAAGCACTAAATTGGTTTTGTAACCTCATTGAGCTTTGATCTTCATAGCCAGGTGTATCAAATCATGAGAAAAGGTATTTAAAGTGGCCACTTGCAAGTAGTTCTCCTATTTGATTCTCCTATGAAGAGTGGCATCATGGGCTCCTCAAAACAACTCTCAAATGATCTGAAAACAAAGATTATTCAACATATCTTTTCAGGGGAAGGATACAAAAAGTTGTCTCAGAGATTTAACCTGTCAGTTTCCACTGTGAGGAACATAGTAAGGAAATGGAAGAACACAGGTACAGTTCTTGTTAAGCCCAGAAGTGGCAGGCCAAGAAAAATATCAGAAAGGCAGAGAAGAAGAATGGTGAGAACAGTCAAGGACAATCCACAGACCACCTCCAAAGACCTGCAGCATCATCTTGCTGCAGATGGTGTCACTGTGCATCGGTCAACAATACAGCGCACTTTGCACAAGGAGAAGCTGTATGGGAGAGTGATGCGAAAGAAGCCGTTTCTGCAAGCACGCCACAAACAGAGTCGCCTGAGGTATGCAAAAGCACATTTGGAAAAGCCAGTTACATTTTGGAAGAAGGTCCTGTGGACTGATGAAACAAAGATTGAGTTGTTTGGTCATACAAAAAGGCGTTATGCATGCGCTGTATTGTTGACCGATGCACAGTGACACCATCTGCAGCAAGATGATGCTGCAGGTCTTTGGAGGTGGTCTGTGGATTGTCCTTGACTGTTCTCACCATTCTTCTCTGCCTTTCTGATATTTTTCTTGGCCTGCCACTTCTGGGCTTAACAAGAACTGTACCTGTGTTCTTCCATTTCCTTACTATGTTCCTCACAGTGGAAACTGACTGGTTAAATCTCTGAGACAACTTTTTGTATCCTTCCCCTGAAAAGCTATGTTGAATAATCTTTGTTTTCAGATCATTTGAGAGTTGTTTTGAGGAGCCCATGATGCCACTCTTCATAGGAGAATCAAATAGGAGAACTACTTGCAAGTGGCCACTTTAAATACCTTTTCTCATGATTTGATACACCTGGCTATGAAGTTCAAAGCTCAATAAGGTTACAAAACCAATTTAGTGCTTCAGGAAGTCAGTAAAAAGTAGTTAGGAGTGTTCAAATCAAGAAAATGATAAGGGTGCCCATACTTTTGCACCGGTGAAATTTTGTTTAAATGCAGATTGCACATTTTCTGTTAGTACAATAAACCTCATTTGAATCCAGAAATATAACTGAGTCCATCAGTTATTAGATATATAAAACTGAAATAGCTGTTGCAAAAACCAAAATTGTTATAAAGAAAAAAGGTTAACATTAATAGGGGTGCCCAAACTTTTACATATGACTGTATGTCATATTTTTTGGAGAACTTGGCCATTTGATGCATAAAGAGTTCATCCATATCTTCAGCTTGCACAGGCGGCCTGTAGTAAATGCCTACAATGGTGTCCTTTCCATTGTTCTGTCCTTGTATTCTTACCCAAACAGTTTCCACAGAACTCCCAGTCTCTGAAGCTTCAATCTCTGTGCAGATATACGCGTTTCTAACATACAATGCGACACCTCCTCCTCGTTTATCAAGTCTGTTTCTTGCAAATAAGTTGTATCCTTCTAGTCTTGTATGCCAATCATGTGTATTGTCCCACCAAGTTTCAGTGATTCCAATGACATCATATTTCTTTTCCTGTGTTAGTAGTTCCAATTCTCCTTTTTTGTTGCCCATGCTTTGTGCATTAGTATAGAAACATTTTAGTTTGTGATTGGTGTCACTTTCTCCAATATTTTTATTAATTAGATTCTTTCGTCTTTGTTCTTCCTTTCCACTTCTAATAGCAGAGTTCTCAATAGCATTTGTCAGGTGTATGGCTTTTTCTGGTCTTTTGCTTCCCTTCCCATGTTGTTCTAGTTTAAAGCTCTCCTTACAAGTGTAGCAAGGCGACTTCCAAATACATGCTTTCCAGTCTTCGTAAGGTGCACCCCATCTCTAGCAAGTAGTCCATCGTATAAGTAGTTCACTCCGTGATCCAGAAATCCAAATCGTTGCTGACGGCACCATCGACGTAGCCAGTTGTTCACCTGCAGAATCTTATTCCATCTCCTTGTTCCATGGCCATCCACTGGGAGGATGGAAGAGAAGACCACCTCCGCTCCCAGTTCTTTCACTTTCTTGCCTAAGTCTTCAAAGTCTCTGCAGATGGTTTCCAGGTCGTTTCTTGCGGTGTCATTTGTCCCCACATGTAGCAGGAATGGGTAGTCATCTGTAGGTCTGAAGAGTCCTGATATCCTGTCACACATCTTTAATTTTTGCACCTGGAAGACAGCACATTTCTCTTGAAGTTATATCCGGCCTGCAGATTGCGGCCTCTGTTCCTCTCAGCAGGGAATCCCCCATGACCACCACTCTCCGTTTCTTCTTCACAACATTTTTCTTTCTCCATCCAGGAGGACTCTGAAGGTGTACAAGATTGCTGTTTGTGGGCAAAGTCTTATCTTGATGTATTTCTTCATCGTTTTCCTGCGTGAGAGCCTGGTACTGGTTTCTGAGCAGTATGGGTGCTGACTGCCTCCTGATCCTCCTGCTTCTCTGGGTCACATGTCTCCATTCCTCTGTTTCTTCAGGTGCACTTCGAATTTCTTCTCATTCTGTAACATGAAGAGATAATTCTGCTCTGTCCAAGAACTCTTCACCTTCCTTAATGATCTTCAACGTAGCTAACCTCTCTTCGAGATTTTGCAACTTTTCCTCCAACAGGGACACAAGCTTGCATTTGTGGCATGTGAAGTTTTGCTTTTCCACTGGTAAATCTGTGAACATGTAGCAAGAAATGCAGCTCACCAAATGGCTCCTGGCCTCTTCCATCTTGAGATTTCTTAAAAACGATGAAAGATGAACCAAAATTGAGCTCGCTGAGACTCTTCACTTATCCCAGAAGGCACTGGGAATATGCAAATGATCTCCTCAAGACTCTTCCCCTGGTTTTCCGATTTCCTCTTTTCAGCTGCAACGGCCAAAACCCAGTGATCGTTGAGCTCGCGGAGACTCTTCACTTATCCCAGAAGGCACTGGGAATATGCAAATGATCTCCTCAAGACTCTTCCCCTGGTTTAGATTCCGAATGGTATCTCCGCCTCCAAAACTGGTATCGTTGTGGCTTCACTGGGTGAGTGTGAATGAGACTCTACCTATTAAGCTGACCCCTTCCTTTTTTGTAACTCACCTTTTCCTAGCCTAAGAAAAAACCCCATAAAACTAAACATATAGAATGTGCCCTGTGCACGCAGCCCCTTCCTGACTCGTACCCTATGCCCGGACTGCATTAGCCAAACTTTAGAGGAGGAAGCTGCAGTAACATCCACGGATGTCAGAGCCATGATTCGAGAGGAGATTCAGGCTTTGGGGCAATCTAGTGGTTCAAAATAGCAGATAGGGAGGAAAACCCTTTCCCTGGTTTTCTAGTTCAGAATCCGAGGAGGGCCTGATCCGGTCTTCTGGTTCCTCAGGTTCATTATTAAGTTCATCAGAGGACGAAGGCCGTGCATGCTTCCCTATCGACAGCATTGATAATCTTGTGAAATTTGTTAGAAATACAATGGGGTGTTCAGACATGAAGGAGTCCAGGTCTGCACAGGACATAATGTTCGCCGGACTAGCGCAGAAAAAACACAGAGCCTTTCCTGTAATCTCTGCTATCAAAGACCTAGTTTAATAGGAGTGGGACAGGCAAAGCCAGCCAGCGAGGGTTTCTGCCATCATCCTCCAAAAGGCGTTATCCCTTCAGTGCCACTTATCCAAAGTTCCTAAGGTAGATGTAACTGTTGCATCTACATCAAAGCAATCTGTCCTGCCGGTCGAAGATGCAGGGGTCCTACCGGATCCACTTGCGACCGTAAAGCTGACACTTTACTGAAAAGGTCATGGGAAGCTAACACCGGAGCTTTGAATCCAGCACATGCACGGCGAGGTCGCTGCTTGTCTGGGTAGATCATTTGGAGCAGCAGATCAAAGGGAAAGTGGCCCAATAGAAGATCCTGCCTACAATTCCATTAATCAAAGGGGCTGCGGCATTCTTGGCGGATGCATCAGCGGATTCCCTGCTAGGCTAGGTCGGCCAGCTTAGTTAATGCGGCTCGATGAGCTCTTTGGCTAAAGAGCTGTAAAGGAGATGCGCAATCAAAATCGATACTCTGCGCAATCCCGTGCCAGGGTGAGTTCCTGTTCGGGAAGATACTGGACAAATTACCAAGGCAGGAGAGAGAAGGGGTTCCCTAATCAATATCTTCCTTCCTATAGGAGGGCGTTCAGAAGACGACCATTCAATAGAATGAAACCATACGAAACCCAAAAAGGCTGCTGGGAAACAAAGGAAATTAAGCAGAGAGGTGCTTTGTTTAGTGGATGCTCTACAACAAAACGTATACGATACCGTTAGTGCAGATCCTCCAGTAGGTGGTAGATTTAAAATTCTTCTACCATAAGTGGAAATGTTTAACATCAAGTCAATGGATGCTCGACATAATAAAGTTTGGGATAAAATTGGAATTTTCTCTAATTCCTCAGGATTCATTCATAGTGACATCTCTTAAAGCACTAGAACAACAGGAAGCGCTACAATTGGACATTTTCACTCTTTTATCCAATAAAGATCTGGTTGAGGTTCCTGGGGATAAGGAGGGAAGGGGATTCTATTCCCCTTTGTTCCTGGTTCCTAAACCAGATGGCTCGTTCTGTACTATAATAAATCTTAGGAAATTAAATGCCTTTCTGTGCGATCGTACTTTTTAAGATGGAATCAATCAGGTCTGCTATCAAACTTTTGTTCCCCAGATGTCTGATGGCCGGGCTAGACTTGAATGATGCGTACTACCACCTTCCCATACATACCAAACACCAGCAGTACCTGTGGAAACTCATGGGACAGTCCAGGGAGGCTTAAGGAGGAAAGTGAAAAAGGGACTCTACCAGGAAAGGGAAGTCATTATAACCTGGCTGGCGTCATGTACCCACATGGTCAGCCCTTCAGTGACCAAATCAGCACTTCGGGATGGATGACTCTGCACTCCGCCTCCTGGCAGTACATCCACATCTGCTCTTCTGTGCAGGGCTATTCACAAAAGTCACCATCTGGAGATCTGCAGGAAGCGCAGACAGCCGCGAGCCACAGGTTGGCAACTCCTGATCTACATGGTATAGAGGCAGATATTGAGGCTTTAATTTAGTTGAAGAGAGGGCACAGAACCCTCACTCCCTGTCACTTTATTCAATATCTACCATAAAGAAACATTTTTTTTTTCAATTTGTATTTGTTCTTAACCCCTTAGCGACAGAGCCAGTTTGCAGCTTAATGACCAGGCCAATTTTTACAATTCTGACCACTGTCCCTTTATGAGGTTATAACTCTGGAACGCATTAACGGATCCTGCTGATTCTGAGAATTTTTTTTCTCCTTCGTCTCATTGGGGGACACAGAGACTGTGGGTGTATGCTACTGCCGTCTGGAGGCTGACACTAGGTATACAAAAAACAAGTTAGCTCCTCCTCCGCCACATACACCCTCGCCCCGGTACCGGGCGGAAACCAGTTTTTTGCTTAGTGTCTTTGGAGGCACACGCAGTCTTGAGTTTTCCAGACTATTATTATTTTTTTTTTTTTTTAATTCCTTTTCGGTTCTCTCGCTATGAAGAGGAGACGGGGGCGACGGATCCTATAGAAAGGGTCCGATCTCCCCAAACCAACAACGGGCGAGCACGCGTTGAGCATCGCTCCGCGTATCCTTTCCCGCACCGAGGGACATCTCTGGGACTTTTCCCCAGACATCTATTTTTTCCGTGTTTGTTATTTTATGAAGATAAGACAGGGGCAACGCATCCTATTGAAAGGATCTGATTTCCCCCAAACCAGCAACGGGCGACCACGTGCGAGTGTTCCTCCACGTTTCCTCTCCCGCGACGTGGGACATTATGCCAGACTTAGCCCTGTCCACCCCTAGGTATGGAAACCATGGGCTTGCACAGGGGCACAAGACTAGTCTGTGTGCCCCCACTGCTCCACCAACTCTAGGCGGTGCTGCATGGCGGCGGATGGTCCGTCTCCTCGCCCCTGCAGGGCAGACGGAGCTAGGGTGCCTGCACCGTCCAGAGAGCAAATACCCCGGTAGGTATGCAGCTGGGGAGGCTCTGGGCAGCGAGTAGGAGCCAGGGATCCCCCCGACCATCCTCCCCCTCGACCATCCTCCCCCTCGTCCTTCGCCCTTCGCCTCAGAGTACCTGCAGCTGGGGTAGTAGGTCCCCTCGGGCCTGTGCGCCGTCGGGGGGTGAGTGTTGAGCCGGCCTAGACGCTGGGTTGGTAGGCCGCGGTTTCGGCCGGCGCCGCCCCCCAGGCCTAGGGCGGGCGCTGGTTTAAATCAAGGCCCCGGCTTCAGAGCAGGGTAGGCCGCATCTGGAAACAGCGCGGGCGACCTACCCAGAGGCAAGGAGTCACGCTGGAAGGGGGGCACACAGAAGCAGGGTAAGTGCGACCCGTCCTGGAACTGCGCGGGTATATTTAAAGGTTACCCTCCTCCTCCTCCTTTCCCCTTTTAACTTGTGATAGGAGTAAGCGGCATTAGGTCTGGAAAAGGGAAAATGCACACCTTCCTTTATGCCGCATGCGTTTCCTGTGGGGTTATGTTCCCACGAGCACAGACTATCAAATTGTGTGAAGCCTGCGACTCCGAACGCGCCCAGGAGCCCTCCCCTGCGACAGAGCCCAGGGGTCTGGATCCACCTGAATGGGCGTTATCTCTGTCTCGGTCCATGGTTTCACTTACGAAGGCGATTGAGACCCTTCAGGCCCCGGATAGGGGTAGAGACGACGGCTCGCTTGTTTGGGAGGGGTCGTCCACCTCACAGGAGCCTCTGGCCTGCAGGGGCCGCACACTCTCTAGGCAGACACACAGGAAAAGAACCCATACTGTGTCTCCAGGCCCCTCCGGTGCGTCAGCATCCGCGAGTGTGGCATCACGCTCACCGTCACCTTTTTCCGGGGGCGAGCAGAGTTCAGGTAACGACGTAGAAGAATCCTTGAACCTAGATATACCGGGGTGTCGGGAGACGGTAGACAGTCTTATTGAAGCTGTCAATCAGACTATGGGGATTAAGGATGATGTCTCCCCAGCTGCAGGTCATAAGGTGTCTTTTAAAAAGGCCAGGAGACCACATAGTGTTTAGCACTCATCCTGAGTTCGAGGACATTGTGCAGCGGCACAGGGAACGTCCAGATAAGCGTTTTTTGGGACAAAAACCGCTAGAAGCGAGGTATGCATTCGCATCAGAACTCTGTAAAAAATGGGCGGAATCCCCGGTAGTGGATTGTCAGTTGTCAGTTCCCAGTGGTTCCGCCATTAAGGACCCCACGGATCGGCTCATAGAGGGGTTAACCCGCTCGGTGTATGAGGCATCAGGGTCAGCACTCTTTCCTTCTTTTGCAGCGACATGGGTAGCCAAGGCCATGATGTCATGGTCGGATTCTTTAAACAAGATCCTGCAGGATAGAGAATTGCCGACAGAAGTAGGCGAGATAGCAAGTCAGATCGCAATGGCAGGGGACTATCTAATTAGTGCATCTTTAGATGCGGCTAATGGCGCAGCACTAGCGGCGGCAAACGCAATCGCCATTAGGAGAGCCTTATGGTTAAGGCTGTGGCGGGCCGATTCAATCTCTAAAAAATCGTTGACTTTGCTGCCCTTTCAGGGGTACCGGTTATTTGGGGAGAAATTGGATAAGCTTATTTCAGACGCCACGGGGGGAAAAAGCAGCTTTCTTCCACAACAGAGGAGCAAAGTGCCGTTTCGTCAACCGTAGGTGCGCTTTCGAGCATTTCGTACCCCAGGGTGGATGGCAGTGGCCGGTACCTCCGTCCCAGCTCGCTATAGCCAAGACAAAGAGCGTCAGGTTACGTACAAGGCCAACCCCTTGGGCAGGATGTGGGGCCGGCCGCCCAGATCAAGGGGGGCCAGGTCTCAGAGGACCTCAACAAAATGACTCGAAACGTCCAGTACCCGGGGACAGCAGGGTAGGCGGACGTCTGCTCAGGTTCTGCCACGTCTGGGTCGCAGTGGTGTGCGACGCATGGGTGGCAGAAGTAGTGTCTTCCGGGTACAAAATAGAATTCATCAGGGATCCGCCAAAACGATTTTTTCTTTCTCGGCTTCCCAAGTCGGAGGTTCGGGCACAGGCTTTGCTAGAGGCCATCGAGGTGCTGCAGCGCAACGAGGTCATTGTCCCTTTACCAGAGGGCGAAAAAGCCCGGGGTTTTTATTCCAACCTGTTCGCGGTACCCAAGAAGGATGGAACAGTAAGACCGGTTCTGAACTTGAAGCTCCTGAACAGGTTCATCAGGGTCAGGCATTTCCGCATGGAATCTCTCCGATCGGTCATATCGTCCATGGAGCAGGGAGAATATTTGGCCTCCATCGATATCCAGAATGCCTACCTGCACATCCCTATTTTTCCCCCGCATCAAAAATTCCTGCGGTTCGCAATCGATGGGCGACATTTCCAGTTTGTGACCCTACCTTTCGGGTTGGCCACGGCCCCCAGGATATTCACTAAAGTGATGGCGGTCGTTATGGCCACTCTACATTCTCGGGGCATAGTGGTTTTGCCGTACCTGGACGACCTCCTGGTAAAGGGTCCGTCCTTTCGAGCTTGCGAGGAGAATGTCAGCATCACTCTGGATACCCTAGCTCGCCTAGGATGGTTGATCAATGGGAAGAAATCATCCCTTACTCCAGCCCAGAGGATTCTGTTTCTAGGGATGATTTTCGATACTTCCCGAGGGTTGGTGATTCTCCCTCAGGACAAGGCTCGGGCACTTCGGCAGGGAGTTCGAACCCTTCAACAGCCGGGGCCCCACACTATCCGGTTTGGGATGAGGGTTCTAGGGAAGATGGTGGCGGCGATGGAAGCAATTCCGTTTGTGCAATTTCATCTTCGTCCCCTGCAGCATGCTCTCTTAGCGACATGGGACAAGAGTCCGTTCTCGCTCGATCATCAGTGCAGGTTGTCCTCGCAGGTCCGAAGGGCGCTTCAATGGTGGACGCGCGACTCCTCTCTCCGTCAGGGGAGGCCCTTTCCCCCGGATCAGTGGTTAGTGATCACGACCGATGCGAGTCTTTTCGGTTGGGGGGGCAATCTTCCGCCACCACACGGCCCAGGGGCAATGGTCGCTTCAAGAGGCGCGTCTCCCTATCAACTTGTTGGAGATTCGAGCAGTGCGGTTGGCACTGCAGCAGTTTCAGCACTTGCTGGTAGGGCGCCCGGTCCGGATTCAGTCAGACAACGCCACGGCAGTAGCATACGTGAATCACCAGGGAGGCACGCGCAGCAGGGCAACCATGCGCGAGATAGAGCATGTACTCCGCTGGGCCGAGAGGAACCACTCGATGATCTCAGCAGTTCACATACCAGGCGTGGAAAATTGGGCAGCAGATTTCCTAAGCCGGCAGGGGATCGCGGCCGGGGAATGGTCTCTGCACCCCGATGTCTTTCAGCAAATTTGCCAGCGGTGGGGGACTCCGGACGTGGACCTGATGGCCTCCAGGGAAAACGCCAAGGTGGGCGTGTTTGTCGCCCGGTCTCGGGACCCGCGAGCGATCGCAGTAGATGCGCTGGTCCTGCCATGGAACCAGTTTCGGCTCCCGTACTTGTTTCCCCCACTGCCACTTCTCCCGAGGGTCATCAGAAAGATCAAGACTGAGGGGGTTCCGGCTATTCTGCTGGCCCCAGATTGGCCCCGTCGGGCATGGTATGTGGATCTGGTGCAGCTCCTCGCAGACGTACCCTGGCGGCTACCAGAACGTCCAGACTTGCTGTCTCAGGGGCCGATCTGCCACCCGAACTTAGGGGCCCTGTGTTTGACGGCGTGGCCGTTGAATCTTGGGTCCTGACCCAGGCGGGGTTCGGGCATGATGTGGTGGCTACAATGGTTAGCACCCGGAAACCGGCCTCGGCGAGAATCTATCATAACACTTGGAGGGTTTTCTTTCAGTGGTGTCGAGAACACGGAGTGGCGCCATTATCCTTCTCGGTCCCCAACATCCTGGCCTTTCTCCAGTCCGGCCTAGACGCAGGGTTGGCTCCGAGTTCCCTTAAGAGGCAGATATCGGCCTTGTAGGTCCTTTTTCAGCTGAAGATCGCTACCCTCATGCAGGTCAGGACGTTCATTCAAGGGGTCTCTCATTTGGTACCCCCCTTTAGGGCACCCTTGGAGGCCTGGGACCTGAATCTGGTACTGAGTGTCCTGCAGGAGGCCCCGTTTGAGCCGTTACAGGAGGTTTCGTTGGCATATCTCTCCAGGAAGGTGGTATTCCTGGTAGCCATAACTTCCATTAGGCGGGTCTCGGAGTTGGGGGCATTGTCTTGTAGGGCTCCATTTTTGACTTTTTTTTTTTAAGGATAAGGTAGTCCTTAGACCGCCGCCGCCTTTTTTGCCTAAGGTCGTGTCCTCTTTCCATATTAATGAGGACATTGTTCTGCCTTCGTTTTGTCCGGCACCAGTTCACAGAGTGGAGAGAGCGCTCCACACGTTGGACCTGGTAAGAGCTCTCAGGAGGTATGTGTCAAGGACAGCACCTTTCCGCCAGACAGACTCGCTGTTTGTGATCCCCGAAGGGTGCAGGAAGGGGCTCGCAGCTTCACGGTCAACCATAGCCAGATGGATTCGCCTAACTATTCAGGAGGCTTACCGTCTTAGAGGCACGCCGGTTCCTACAGGAATAGGGGTGCACTCTACTCGGGCAGTGGGCGCCTCTTGGGCGCTTCGGCACCAGGCTTCGGCAGAGCAGGTATGCAAGGCAGCAACCTGGTCCAGCCTGCACACTTTTTGTAAGCACTACAATGTGCATACTCAGGCTTCGTCTGATGCGAGCCTGAGTAGGAAAATTCTCCAGGCAGCAGTGGCACACCTTTAGACAGGAGGGCATGCGGCTTGGAGCGGCGAGTTGTCTTCCCACCCAGGGACTGCTTTAGGACGTCCCCCAGTCTGTGTCCCCCAATGAGACGAAGGAGAAACATGGATTTTTGTGAGTACTCACCGTAAAATCCTTTTCTCCGAGATGCTCATTGGGGGACACAGCACCCACCCTAATAGCCAGGTGGCTTTCGTTTATTTAATTAATATAATTCCTTGTTTAAGGTAGGGTGGTCCTTTTTCAGACATATGTTTGGCATAAGGTTAAAATTGTTTATGTCCTCTTACTGCTTTTTGCACTAAACTGGTTTCCGCCCGGTACCGGGACGAGGGTGTATGTGGCGGAGGAGGAGCTAACTTGTTTTTTGTATACCTAGTGTCAGCCTCCAGACGGCAGTAGCATACACCCACAGTCTCTGTGTCCCCCGATGAGCGTCTCGGAGAAAAGGATTTTACGGTGAGTACTCACAAAAATCCATGTTTCGTGACATATTGTACTTCATGTTAGTGGTAAAATTTCTTCGATAAGTCTTGTGTTTATTTATGAAAAAAACGGAAATATGGCGAAAATTTAGAAAATTTTGCATTTTTAAAACTTTAAATTTTTATGCCCTTAAATCATAGAGATGTGTCACACAAATTTCTTAATAAATAGCATTTCCCACATGTCTACTTTACATCAGCACAATTTTGGAAGCAAAATTTTTTTTTTTGTTAGGAAGTTATAAGGGTTAAAAGTTGACCAGCGATTTCTCATTTTTACAACAAAATTTACAAAACCATTTTTTTTAGGGACCACATCATATTTAAAGTCATTTTGAGGGGTGTACATGACAGAAAATACCCAAAAGTGGCACCATTCTAAATACTAGACCCCTCAAGGTGCTGAAAACCACATTCAAGAAGTTTATTAACCCTTTAAGTGCTTCACAGGAACTAAAGCAATGTGGAAGGAAAAAATTAACATTTAACTTTTTTTTGCAAAAAATTTAATTCAGAACTAATTTTTTTTATTTTCACAAGTGTTAAAAGAGAAAATCAACAAAATTTGTTGTACAATTTCTCCTGAATACGTCGAGACCCCATATGTGGGGGTAAACCACTTTTTCAGCACACGGCAGAGCTCGCAAGGGATGGAGCGCCGTTTGACTTTTTTCAACGCAGAATTGGCTGGAATTGAGATCGGAAGCCATGTTGCGTTCGGAGAGCCCCTGATGTACCTAAACAGTGGAAACCCCCCCACAAGTGACCCCATTTTGGAAACTAGACCCATTAAGGAACTTATCTAGATGTGTGGTGAGCACTTTGAACCTTCAAGTGCTTCACAGAAGTTTATAACTTAGAGACGTGAAAATAAGCAATCTATTTTTTTTTCCACAAAAATGATCTTTTCGCCCCCAAATTTTTATTTTTACAAGGGTAACAGGAGAAATCCTTCCCGCACAGTTGTTGTGCGATTTGTCCTTCGTACGCTGATACCCCATAAGTGGGGGGGAACCACTGTTTGGGTGCATGGGAACCACTGTTTGGGTGCATGGGAGAGCTCTGAAGGGAAGGAGTGCCATTTTGGAATGCAGACTTTGATGGAATGGTCTGCGGACATCATGTTGCGTTTGCAGAGCCCCTGATGGGCCTAAACAGTGGAAACCCCCCCACAAGTGACCCCATTTTGGAAATTAGACCCCCTAAGGAACTTATCTAGATGTGTGGTGAGCACTTTGAACCCCCAAGCGCTTCACAAAAGTTTATAAACGCAGAGCCGTGAAAATAGTCTTTTTTTATTTCTATAAAAGTGATTTTTTTTTTTTTTTTTTTTTTTAGACCCCCAAAGTTGGTAAATAGTGGAAACCCCTCAATTCTTGCACCAACCCTAACCCCAACACACCCCTAATCTTAATTCTAACCCTAATCCTAGTTCGCCCTAACCCGAGCCCAACCCTAATGGAAAAGTGGAAAAAAAAATATTTTCTTTATTTCATTATATTTGCCTATATAAGGGGGTGATAAACGGGGGGGGGGGGGGGGGGTTTATGTACTATTTTTGTTATTTTGATCACTATGATCGTTTATCATAGTGATCAAAATAATGAATGGAATCTGCCAGCCGGAGCCGGCAGATTCCCGGCGGGCGCACTGCGCATGCGCCCGCCATTTTCAAGATGGCGGCGCCCATCGGAGGAAGCCGGCGGGACGTGGGACCACCGGGAGGGGACGGAGGGCCACGGAGAGGTACCGGGGGGGATCGGGGACCCTATTTCTCTCTCCTTTGATGTGCGGTCACATCAGAGGAGAGAGAAATTAAATGTAAAATCGCGGCTTTATTTATTTTTTTGCGGTCGCCGTTATAGGGTTAATAACAGCGATCGCAAAAGCGGGGTCAGTAAAAACCAACCGATACATGTTCTCTGGGGTCTCGGCTACCCCTGGCAGCCGAGACCCCGGAGAAAATCCGACACTGGGGGGCGCTATTCACTTAAATCACAGTGCCGTGAATTAACGGTGCTGTGGTTTTAGTACCCTTAACTACCGCCGTTAAAAGGCGTATCGGCGGTCGTTGAGGGGTTAAACAGTAAAACATTTATATGTATTGACTACAACAAAATGAATGAGAATAGGCTAAGTATGTATCATCTCGTATGTGAACGGGAATGCACATTTTGCTTTGCATTTAACAATATGTAGAAATGTGTATATTCTATACAGTGCTTATTACCATATGCAAGTAAGTATGCTGTATATTATGTTTGAGGTTAAATAAACGAATTTAAAAATCAGTTAGAATGAATAAATATATTTATTCTTAATATCTCAAAAGGGTGTCTGGGTGTTATAAATGATGGTTCCTTGCTCTAGCTCTGCTGTCCAAGGAATGATTGTCACGGAATAGGCTTCACCCGGTTGACTTGCTGCATCTACTCCGTGAGATCAGTTGATCATTGATGGAATCACTGCTGGCAATGAATCCCATCAGTAGAATACGAGGCCTCGCCATGTTCCAAATGCAAATATGGTAACTGGTGGGTCGTTTTGCACATTGGGGTCATTGGCTATTGCCAAAATGTCCCCATAGTTCTCCAAATATGCACGGACCAGAAACTGTTGCTCGCTGTTGGTGTGCCTGCAGAGAGGACAGGTGTTATTGTCCAGTAGCCATCTGCCAATGCAGTGAAGGTGGAAGAAGTGGGAGCACTCCATGGAGCTGACTTCATCCCCAGCTACAATGTCATCCAGACAGATGGTGCAGGTTTCAGGTGGGTCCTGGGCCAATCTTCTGGAGGTAGGGAGCAACAGCCGTGATGAATTCACCACTTCAAGACGGATGTTAATGGGGGATGGATTCCTGTCCTCAGACCTTTCTGGTGGTGGTGGTGGTCTTCTTTGTCTACGTCTCGTAGTATTTACAGGAGCTATTTCCATCTGTCTTTGGCGGGCAATCCTGCCCCTTGTCCTATGGGCTATAGGGGAATCTGCCCTGCTAGGCCACCATGTACCTGTGCGAAAAAGACAAACAACACACATATAAGGACTTTCCTTCTATAGAATATTATCCCCCTATCAGGAATACATATTTTAGAGACCTGTATATGGACACATTAGTGGCTTTTTATGTCCCATCTTACCTGATGTAGATGGCCTTACAATCCCATTTGCTGAAGCTTCTTCTGGGACATGGGAAGTATGAGAATTGTCCCGTGAAGCCATGGTCCTCTCAGATGGTCAAGATGGTAGAAATCGCTTCGCCTAAAAGGCTCTGGAGAACTCCGAGCTGATGAACTCTTCACAGTATAAACGCTAAAAAATATCTGCTAGTCTTTGCCAAATAGCAACGAAGCAAAAAAGGGGTACTCACTAGAGAAACTTCTCCTACGTGAATGCACCGATCAGTACTACAGCAGCCCCTCTGATAGCCGAGGCCATTATTATGTCATAATGTCATTACCTCACATTCCATGGCCGGTGTTCCATGATGCGCCTGATGTCACTACCTCACTGCTTACCTCATAATGGAGCTCTGGCCCACAGACTGGATATGGCTGTACCTTTTATATCAGGGGTGGGGAACCTTTTTTCTACCGTGGGCCATCTGGAATTTTATAATAGCGTTCGGGGGCTGCATAAAATTATTAATAATGATGAGTGAGTATACTCGTTGCTCGGGTTTTTCTGAGCATGCTCGGGTGTCCTCTGAGTATTTTGGCGTGCTCGGAGATTTAGTTTCTGTCGACGCATTTGCATGATTTGCAGCTGCTGAACAGGCTGAATACATGTGGGGATTCCTTAACAAACAGGCATTCCTCACATGTATTCAGGCTGTCCAGCAGCCATAAATCATGCAGCTGAGGCGACGGAAACTAAATCTCCGAGGTCCCCAATAGGCAGGTAAATGTTCCCATTAGGCAGTATAGGTCCTCATTAGGCAGCACAGGTCTCCAATAGTAAGGTAAATGTCCCCAATAGGCAACACATACTAACCTGGTGTCGGAGTGGTCCAGTGAGTACACAGTGACAGGCTGCGTCTGAAGTAAGTCCTGCTGACCAGGCCTCCTGGATGGCCCCCAGGCCCCGCACCACACACACAGCAGCACACGGTCACCACCGCACCGGTGACCGGGGTGATGAAGATGGCAGGCCGGGTCGATGAAGAAGGTAGGCCGCAGACAGTCCAGCGCAGCTCACGCTGGGTAGCGGCGCGCGGTGACTCCTCCAGATACCCATTAACCGCACTGCACTACCACGTATCAGTGCGCGGTGTCCGGTGGGCGGGGCTAGGAAGCAGAGCAAGAGTCCTCCTCTGGCTCCAGCAACAAAGAACCGGACCGCGGCTTTGGAGTGCGGGCCGGACAAGATGATATGGCGGGCCGTACGTTCCCCACCCCTGCTTTATATAGTGCTGTGTATTATAAATAAGTGTGTGTATGTATGTATGTATGTGTGTGTGTGTGTGTGTGTATATGTGTGTATATATATATATATATATATATATATATATATATATATATATATATACTCTACAAAAGTAAAACAAAAACTGATTTTAATAAAAATTACATTTATGATTAGTTCTTTCACACTGATGTACAGCCAGATTATAACTCGGACAAGTGCTATTCAATGTTTCATCTGATGGCATTCTCTCCAGTGTTATACTATGGAGCAGGGCCGACTAATGTTTTTTTTTCTTTGTCATGCCAAATCATCATGAGGAAAAAATTGCTACATACTGCAAATCGAATATCGGATGACGTGCACCCATACAAGTCTGTGGGTGCGTGCAAAACATCGGACTGCACTTGGATGTGGTCAGAGTGCAGTCCGATATATATGCCGACCTACACAATGGAGAAGATGGAGAGATTAAGTTCTCCATTTTTCCGCACATGTGATCCGATTCTCGCATGCAAGAGAATTGGATGACAGTAAAATGACGGTCGGTTCATGCTCGCAGCAGAGTTTGAGCCGAGGGTCATTTGCATGTAGCAATTCTTTGACATGAGAGAATCATCGGATGCTATACGCTAGTGTGAAAGAACCCTTAAAAAAGGAAAAAAGGTATTTAACATTTAAAAAAAAAAAAAAAAAAAAATCACACAGTAAATAGCATAAAAATTAAATGCAATGGTTTTACTTTTGCATCATCCCTCAAAAAAATGATTTAAAATCAACCCGTAAGGACCTGGTGTTTATTCTGAGATCTTTACACTTTTTATTTTCGTCGTTTGTTTTTTGTGGGACGAGTTGTAGGTTTGAACGACATCGATACTTTGTATTGTAAAATGAATGGAAAGCGGGAAAAGAATTCCAAGTGGGGAAAATTACAAATCCCCACCCACATAATTCCACCATCAGTTTTTGTGTTTTGCTTTCTTTGCATTTATTTTTTAAAACTGGCCTGGAAACATGATTCTCCGGTGCAGCACCTGGAGATAGCAAAGTTGTCTTTTTTATATATTATTTCTTATTTAATTCTTTTTGGTAAAAAAAATTAAATATATTTATATAATCTTTTTCACAGCGTACAGACGCGGCCCCCATTGAAAATCAATGGCCGACTTTTTTGCGGTGCACTGTGACTTCCGGTTTTGCGGAACGCCGTTTTTTTCCCAATACTATTTCAGTGGTATTGGAAAAAATCAAAAACGGCGATCCGCAAGCTTTTTTGCAGTCCGTTATTGCAGCGGACCATAAAAATTGCGGCAATACGGCCTGCAAAAAACGGGCCGCAAAAACAGCGGTAAGTGTAAAAGTAGCCTAAGCAGACCTGCCTTCATCTGTCCCACCCTCTCCTCAATGAGCAGGAGTACAGGTGTATTTACACTGGCTGACTTTCTAGGAATGCTCATTTCCCGGTAATCCACCTGTCTAAACACAGTAGCGATTAGCGAGTCGTGCTCGGGTAAGGTGTAATCCTAGCATGCTCGAGTCCTAATCGAGTATTTTTGGCACGCTCAAAAAATGTTTGTCGCTGCGGCTGTTTGACCCCCGCAACACTTGCAGGGATTGCCTAACAAACAGGCCGAATAACTCGAGTAGAATAGGCACTAACTGACAAGTGATAGTGCGCAGGCGCTGCCATTTTGATGAAGTGACAGGTTTTTTGTTTTTTTTTTTCCAAATACACACATTAGTATATTATGTAAACTAGGGGGCAGGTCAGTGATGGAGCAGTGGCCTGTCAGCAGTCTGCATTATGAATACCTAATCAGAGCACCACATACCCCAACCCCGCCATAGGGCAGGAGCATATCATTAACACAAAACTGAAAAGAAGGACTAAAAAAGCAGCACAGGACGGATTTCATCAACCAAGGTAGCGCTGTAATCAGTATAACGGCGCCGACCTGACACTGCCTGTAGGTTACTGTGCACAATCCCGCTGACAGCTTCCCTTTAAAGGAGCATCAGCGTAATGTGCAGCGAGTGGACAGTGTCGGAATGAACTGCACGACTATTTCTCCTGCCAAAAGTGCAAAAAATGTTATAAACCACAGTATCGTTATGCTTAGTCACAGCAGTGCCATAACATATACTGTATGTAGCGCCATTAATTTACAGTGGTTTACAGACATCCCTGTCCCCGTTGGGTTCACAAACTAAACTCCCCTCCCCTATCAGTATGTCTTTTGCGTTTGGGAGGAAACCCATGAAAATCCAGGGAGAACATGCAAGACGGCAATGGTAACCACTGAGCCACCGTACAGCCGGTGTCCACATATAGCACCCAGCTAAGCTCTGTATGGTGGCGCACGGGTCCTGCCGTACGCCTCCCTGCCGTGTGCAGCGGCCTTAGTTGAGTCGTTAGAACTGATCTTGGTCTTGTAAAATCAAGCCGTTTTTCATTACCTAGTATGTCATGGGTGTAATACGACCATTCCAGTAGTTATTCACAACGTCGCATGAAGAACACTTGTATTGTCCTAATATTTTGTGGCCAGTAATCCTCATGGGATCCAGGTGACACTAAATAGAAATGCTTATTGGTAACTAACGTGTTAATTTTTCGTAGTGACTGTGCCTTTTTTTTTAAAAAAAAAAAAAACAAAAAAACAAACATTATTGGTGATTATTAAATCTTGTTAATGTCCAACTTTAATTTTTCTGGCTGCTACTTTAACAATGGCGCAATAAGCTGATGTATAGCGGTGTTTATTTTACTGTCTCCAAAACTGTGTTCATTAAAGGAAGACTGTTGAAACTGTAGTTGCTTGGTGCACCTTCCCACCTGTTTTGTTTTCTGTCCCTGCGCTCCTCTGGCACCTGTAAAGCAATAACTGTTCATCAACAAAGACGGGGAAAATAAGTAGGGGCGAGGGGGCGCTGAACTGCACGGGCCGCGGCGAGGGGGCGCTGAACTGCACGGGCCGCGGCGAGGTACACCGGTCGTTGGTTTGAACAATCAGTTTTTGTTGATGTCCTCCTTTTTAGTAATACTTTTTAGATAACCCTTTTCATTACACTCTTTCAGAGCTGCCTCTCTGTAAGGATGGCTTTCGTTTTTATGAACTTAAAGGGTTATTTTGTCCTGGCCCATCATCACCTATACGGTGCGCAAATGACGTTGCACTAGGCTGGCGAATGAAATGCCGCACCAAGAAACACGGAAGGTCAGGTAACTTGCGCAACTCCTGTCCTCAGCCAGAGATCCCTGACCTGGACTGTAGACGGCAGTTGTAGGAAGTGATCTGCTCATCTCTAGACAATACCCATGTATGAAGGTCACTCTTTAAGCTTCATGTATTACATGGATGGCTGTTCTTTTGCATGGCCAGTAAGTCCTACTTTATCCCTTGCAGCCGCTGTTGAGAGGCTGATTGCCATTTAGTGAATTTGTAGATGTAGTTCGTGTTGAGCTCCTTGAGAATGAAGTCTCATACATTAGATTTACTTAAAGGGAATCTGTCACCAGGTTTTTGCTACCTAGTCTGGGAGCAGCGTAATGTAGAGATCTAGACCCTGATTCCAGCGATGTGTCACTTACAGGGCTGTAACATAGCGCAGTTGCGATCTTGACTTTTCATCTTTTCTGGACAGCTTATGAAAACTTCACGGACAGACAATATTTTTACGGACACTTTGGAAAAACATAATACATCGTTCTGATTATCAGTGATCCACAGCCCATCTACAGCCCATAATTCTGATATGAAGACATCATCATCTGCACTGTAAACTATAAAATGATAATTACAGTCAAAATAACCTATAAGTTTCTGCAGCTGCAAAAATAAATCACGGACGCCTCCAATTGTTTTTACGGACAGGTCAAAAAAGTGCTCTCTTTTTACGGACTGTCCTATTGGAAAGCCTGCCATGTAGTCCTCCATATTGATGTTTCCTGTAGCACACTCCTTCCACCTCCTGATAGGCAGCTTTCTGCCTATGCACAGTGGCTGCTTTCTGTGTACAATCAGTGATGTGGATGGAGTTTTATAGAGCTCCACATTCAGAGAACTGCTAGATCTGCTGCCGATAAACCAGATTTTTATCAAACCTGCAGCAAATGGCCTAGTAAGTGACACATCATTGGAATCTGGCTCTCTGCCTCTATGCTGCTCTTAGATGGGGTTGCAAAAACCTGGAGACATCAGAGAAGACACTTTTCAAAATGCCGTTCTCAGTATGACCCTAATCCCAGCACAGTGGATTAACTTGCTGCTTATTTTGCCAAAGGAAGCTGCCTATCATAATGAGAATGTAAAAGGTTATTCTCACAATATGGATCATAACTCTGAGGCTTAAAATCCTAAAGTAAATGCAATTGCTTTGCAGAAGTGCTCGCTGCCCTGAGTATCGACCTCTGAAAACCTGCGTATCGGGGTTTTTTTCTCTACCTGGTTGCCCATGATTGTGTTCGGGCTATTTTTGTATAGCGGGTTTCCTCTTACTTTGCAGAGAGACGGTGCATACACAGCTGGGCTGCCCTTACAATGCAGGGTGGCCTTGGGCACTGTATGCCCGCTCCTGTTCAAGGAGGCACAGCCGGGAGGTATGGCTAGATCACTTCAGAGATTACTAGTCTCCAGGAAGTTTGAAAAATAACGGATACATAGATTCTGGGATAACCCCTTCTAAGTACATAGCGCCTCTCTGTTCCAGGCAGGGAACCCCCCTCTGTAATGTCCTTTTGTCTTAATAGGGTATATGCCCAAGGGCTGCCTAGGAAAGAAGTCATTTTTGTATTTTGAGCTATTAAAATAGAACGCATCATGGTGCCCGCACCCCCATCACTGTCACCTACTGTCAAGTGCTATAACTTCTAGGTCTGACAGGTGGTAGAGAATATTTATGGTTAATCTAGCCGCGAAGTGCTTAAGGCCGCGATGTTTGGCGCAGCGCCTGGAGTCTCGTTTTCCTGGCACGGACACTTACAGTAAACAGGACAGGCGAGTCTCGTTCCACCGGCGGCGCTCCTCTCATCTGACGCTCCGACGCCTGTCAGGAAGGAAGCTTTCCTGACTACTGAAAATGAGACGCACAGCCAGACGTCGCTTTATGGTTTTAATCAGTTTAACAAGGCACGGAAAGAGCTTACGGGAACAGGCTGGTTGTTGTTGTCTTACTAGTATTCCTTTTTACAGCTGACATTTAACTTATGTACAGTGGGGAAAATAAGTACGGTATTTGATACACTGCAGGTTTTGCAAGTTTTCCCACCTACAAAGAATGGAGAGGTCTGTAATTCTTATCGTAGGCACACTTCACCTGTGAGAGAGAGAATCTAAAATTAAAAAAAGACAGAAAATCACATTATGATTTTTTTTACACAATTCATTTGCACAAAATAAGTATTTGATCACCTACCAATTAGGAAGAACTCTCACAGAGCTGTTAGTTTTTCTTTAAGAAGCCTCCTACTCTGCACTCATTACCTGTATTAATTGCATTCTTTGTAGGTGGGAAAACTTGTGAAATCTGCGGCAGTGTATCAAATACTTGTTTTTTCCCACTTTATGTTGTTGAATCATTATTGTATGAATGTAATTGTTACATTTTACAAAACTTGGCAGAAAGTAGGTATAGAATAAAGGCTGGGCAAGTGTTCTTCGCACTATCGCGTTTATTTTTTCGCTTTCACGTGTTGCCCGTTAGCTTTTATAACATTCTACGGACTTGTACAATTCAATGGAGCTATTCACACGTCGTCCCTTCCAATGGGCTAAAGTGTACATGCGAGTGATGAATAAGTCGTCGCTGCTCTGGTTGTGACATCAGAGAAAGATCAGTAGCGTAATATTTTATCCCAGTTTTTCGTGTCTGCAGAATTTTAAAGAGTGTCAAAATATCCCTTTTAATTTAAGGGTGTTGTCACATCAGGACAGAACTTGAACATATGTCTTGCTATGTCATACAGGGGGTACCTCTACTCTGCACAAAGGCAGAGTGAAAAGCTGGTAAGTTGTTCCTCTCCGCATTTGGGCTTACTATCTAATTTTGATTTTCTGAGGTATTGTATTGCCAACTGTTCAGCAATAAGGTTCGGATACGGCTTTAAAGAAGGCTACTACTTGGATATGACACAATTTTATTATACAATGATTATAAAACACCAAATTAATGGAATGGCAGATATAATATTACCCTGTCTTGTTAATTAATTTCATGTGAATCATACAATTATTATGAATTATAGTACATAGAGAAATAAGTATCCATACTATACATTACCAAACATTGTAGCATCACTTCTCTACTGGAGGGACCAGTGTCAGTGAGAAGGAAAAATACTCTGGTCTTGTCATCACAGAAACTGTGCACCCACGATAGCTTCTGGAAATGTGTCTTCCTGGAAATGTCCCCTCTCCTCACTGACATAGGGTCCACCTTTTCATACACAACACTCCCACATTACAACTGTGCAGTATGTTTAGTCTGCATCAGAATCTTGAATCGGCGCAGTACGTTATTGTCTTGACAACAGCACAAGACTTCAAGGTCTGTTTGTTACAGACTACTACAATCTTAGTTTGTTTGCACCAACCAGAGATTCGTTTGCCATTAGCATGTCTCTTAACAATAGCACAATGTTTTGCTACTGATTATAACCCAGGCTCTGTTTGCCTCTGGTCAACTTGTCAAAGTTGTCTATCACTGTTCAAAGTTCAACATATGTTGCTTGTTACAAAGTTAACTCTTCATGCTTATAGCATAATGCTCTAAGATGGGCAGCATGACTTCCATAATCACCTATTCTGAAAACTGGATACCTATCGTAACTCAGACACACACTCATACATGTCAAGATGTGTATCACAATCGGTCCTCGATTATTGATGTCATGCATGACCCAATATTGCTACATGAGACCATAACATTTTGGTCTCTCTTGTCAATCGAGAATCATACTATTATTGAGCACAAGACTTCCTTGTTCAAGCAGCATAAATATTCATTATCTATACAGTTGTTATTCCTATTGTAAGAATACACCACACAGAATTAGTTGGAAAGCTCCTTGTAGAATTCCCATCAACCACCCCCCAAGTGAAAGTATTCAGTATCTATCACTGCTTGTCAACGCAAATGTCACAGTGGTCACTTGTGTACAAATCAGGATAATGAATCTTTGAAACACAGAGCTTCAAAGACCACAGAACAATTCCTTGTCTTACGGTATTGACACAGAGCAAACGCTTTGTGGCTCAGTGTCAAAGTTCAGCATTAATGATATTACACCATAGTATATTGCAATATATAGTGTTTGGATTCAATCAACCATATTTCATATTTGCAATACTTTCCATCCTTGGTCTAATGACCACACTATATCAAAGCATATAAACAATATATTACAATATGTAGGCTATAAGATATCCATATTTTTATTAGCACCACAGGTATACACACACCTGGGCTCTTTTCATAGGAAGCCATTTAATCCTTAAGTACGTAATTTGGAGTAGTGGGATAAAACCTTCACAACACAGAAAAACATACAAACTTCATGAAGATGTCCTTGATTGGATTGGGATCATGGACCCTAGTGGTTCAGGTTCAACATTGCTAATGCTAACCACTGAGCCATCATGTGGCTTTCTTTATCAATGGATAAAGGTGACTGCTGACTGCCAAATCATGACGGCATGCAAGACCATTCCCTGATATTCCTGCTGCGAGCAGGTGATCGTGTGATCGCATGCAGGTGATTTGCATACTATGAATCACATGCCGACTAGACGCATTCGGTGTCCATATAAATGAATTGAGGGAAGTGCAGATGTCTAGTTGGCACGTATGCAACTTTCATCTAATGCCCGTCACCACAGTATCGCTGTATAGGTGATGAAACAATCACCAATTTATAGTTCCCTAAGGAGAATAATAAAATATATTAATAATATATTATAGGACCAATAAAAACTACAGCTCGCCCTGGAGAAAAAACAAGCCCCCACACCGTTCCTGTGGCTCTGAGTATGTCAACTAAAGCCATACACAGCTCTGGCAAAAATTAAGAGACCACTGCAAAATTTTCAATTTGTCTGATTTTTCTCTTTATAGGTATATTTTTGAGTAAAATGTAAATTGCTCTTTTATTCTATAAATTACTGAAAACATGTATCCGAATTTCCAAGAAATAAATTTTGTATTTATTTTCAGAAAATGAGAAATGTTCAAAATAGCATTATTTGAGGTCTGCAAGCACTGCATTTTTTTTGTTAAGAAAACAAGTTCATAATCATTTAGCGACAACAATACTAATGTTTTATCTCAGGAAGAGTTCTAAAATCAATATTTTGTGGAATAACCATGATTTTAATCACAGCTTTCGTGCGTCTTGGCTGCTTTCCACCAGTCTTTCGCACTGCTTTTGGGTGACCTTATGCCACTCCTGGTACAAAAAATTTAAGCGGTTCTTCTTTGATGGCTTGTGACTATCCATCATCCTCTTGATTACATTCCAGAGGTTTTCAATGGGGTTCAGGTCTGGAGATTGGGCTGGCCATGACAGGGATTTGATGTGGTGGTCCTTCATCCACACATTGATTGACCTAGCTGTGTGGCATGGTGCATTGTCCTGCTGGAAAAAACAGTCCTCAGAGTTGGGGAACATTGCCTGAGCAGAAGGAATCAGCTGTTTTTCCAGTATAACCTTGTATGTGGCTTGATTCATACGTCCTTCGAAAAGATTAACCTGCCCAATTCAGGCTTGCTGAAGCATCCCCAGATCATCACCGATCCTCCACCAAATTTCACAGTGGGTGCAAAACACTGTAGCTTGTACGCCTCTCCAGGTCTCCGTCCAACCATTAGTTGACCAAGTGTTGGGAAAAGCTGAAAATTAGACTCATCAGAGAAGATTACCTTACTCCAGTCCTCTATGGTCCAATCCTTATGGTCTTTGGCAAGCTAGAGCCTGGCTCTCCTTTGCTTCTCATTGATGATAGGCTTTTTTCTACCTTTACATGACTTGAGCCCTGCCTCTAGGAGCCTGCTACAAACTGTTCTTGCCGTGCACTTCACCCCAGCTGCCATTTGCCATTCCTTTTGTAGGTCACTTGTCATCTTGCGGTTGCTGAGTGACATTCAAATAAAATGGCTGTCATCACGGTCAGTGCAGAATCATTTTCACCCTCTGCCGGACTGTAGCTTTGTTGTACCCAAATTCTGCTGGTTGACCTTGTTGTAATGGACTGGCGTCTTATAGATTTTAAGGATGGAGGCAACATGACACTCACTGTATCCCTATGCTTATAAAGTCAGTATTGAGTCCTTCTTTTCCTAACTCAAGACTTTTCAACTCCTTTGGCATGGTTAAAAGCTATTTTTTCATTCCTACTACGTTTGGGATATTACTAGCACTTGTTTGCCATCCAGCTTGTCCTATTGTGCAGTGGTTTCTGAATTTTTGCCAGAGCTATATTTTTGTTTTCTTATAGTAAATATTGATTTATTGAATAAAGTTACCAGGTAATTTTTTTTTCAGTGGTGGAATTTTTTTTTAAATATTCCAGTAAAGCTTGATTATTTTGTTATTTTATTTATTTTTACATTTTACAGCACCTTATATAGTGAAATGGATCTTTAAATTCAAAACTGCGACTCTCCATTACAATCAAGCCCTCATTCGGCTATGTTAATACTAATTCTAATAATAATAATGATGATAATTTTATTTCTATAGCGCCAACATATTCCGCAGCACTTTACATTGTAGAGGGGACTTTTACAGACAATAGCCATTATAGCATAGCAATAAACACATAGCTCAAAACAAATACCAATAGGAATGAGGACCCTGCTCGCAAGCTTACAATCTATAAGGGAAAAGGGGAGACACGAAAGGTGGGTGGTAACAATTGCTTTTATTGTTTTTATTCTTTGGACCATCCTAGTGTAAGAATCGGGTGTTCCTGTTGCTGCATGAACCAGTTAACAGTCTAAATATGTAACAGTACAGACACAGAGGGCTATTAACTGCAAAATGCATGTGAGAATATGATGCGAGGAACCTGGATATGGTAAAAACATTTGAAATGAGCCACACAGGAATATTTAGGTTAGTGTGTTGAGGCGATAGGAGGGGGCCTAGAACCGATCCTTGAGGAACCCCAACAGTAAGGGGAAGGTGAGAGGAGGAAGAGCCAGCAAAAGATACAGTAAAGGAGCGGTCAGAGAAATAGAAGGAGAACCAGGAGAGAACGGTGTCCTTGAAGCCGATGGAGCATAGTGAGGAGGAGCTGATCTACAGTGTCGAATGCTGCAGAGAGATCCAAGAGAATTAGCATGGAGTAGTGACCATTAGATTTAGCTGTTAGAAGATCATGAGAGACTTTAGTGAGGGCAGTTTCAGTAGAGTGTAAGGAGCGGAAACCTGATTGGAGAGGGTTGGGGAGAGAGTTGTCTGAGAGATGCGGATAAGACGAGAGTGGACCAGGCATTCCAGGAGATTAGAGATGAAGGGAAGATTAGAGACAGGTCTATAGTTAGTGGCACAGTTTTGGACGAGGGATGGTTTTTTAAGTAATGGCTGTATGATGGCATGCTTAAATGAGGAAGGAAAGATACCGGCAGAGAGGGAGAGGTTAAATATTTTAGGTAGGTGAGTGGTGACAGCAGGGGAAATGGACTGGAGGAGATGTGATGGAATGGGGTCACTGGTGCAAGTGGTAGGGCAAGAAAAGATGCAAGGAGCCTGGAGCCTGATTACTAATGGGGAAAAAAATAGCAAAGTGATGGCTCTTGAAAGAAAGAAGAGAAAAACAAAAGTGAAATATTGTCCTGTCTATAAGGAGTTAAAATATATGTCTCTAGATATATGGCCTCAATAAATAAGTTCTGCTGCACCCCGGCTCAGTGATTCTTCCAGAGGCAGTAGCCAGGTATTTTCTTGCATTGTTTCCAGTATAAATCACTTCCCTGCAGTTGTGCAAGATCCATTTTAGTGGGAGCAGCAGCTGCATTATGTCTTAAAGCTACAGTACACAGTTGTTCCTGTTATATGCACTTTAAGTAGTGCAGCTCTGCACATAATCGCCTATATATTTATTTTCTCTGTACTCTGTGCTGTGCCACCTTTTTAAAAAAAAAAAAAAAATTTAGTACATTTCCCCCCCCCCCCTTTTTTATATTTGTGTACATGATACTGACTATGGCATAAATCTTCAACCCTCTGACAGCGATCTGTGGGTGTGCGAGTTTGCACAGATGCCCTTGTCCGCTGGGACGAGAGCTGTATGAATGGATGAGTACCGTGTGAGGCTTTGACGAGCAGCATTGAAGCATTTTACGGCTTGCACATGTCTTTCTGCAGAAAATCCAAGAGTGTATAAAGCTCTACTGATTTGTGACCAGCGAGGGACCATCGATTCCTGGGATATCCTCATGTGCTCTTCTCACAACATATATTAAGATAAGAAAGGCCAATACAAGCATCCCTATTGTCCCAACATAGAGAATCCGGAAATAAAGTATGTGAGGGACTCCTCAACCAGTGTGGCCATAGTGCTTTCATCTATACATAGCAGATTACTTGTATAAGTAGTAGCAGAATGGGTCTGCACATTAGCAAACCTGAACTAAAAGCCAAAGTGCATAAAAAGTGAGGGTTTCATGTAAAATGACTGCAAGAATAACATTAAAGGGAACCTGTCAGCTGGATTTTTGCCAGTAAACTACAGACAATGTCAGGTTGGTGCCATTATACTGATTACAATGATACCTTGGTTGATGAAATCAGTCTTGTGGTTCTTGTTTAATCTTTATTTCCAGTTTTGAGTTAATGATCTGCTCGGGCTCCGGGGGGGGGCCTTATGTGGTGCTTTGCCTCTATTTTCATCTGTATGGCTTATGACAGGTCACTGATCCCTCACTCTTTTACATAATGCATGGAATATTGTGGGGTTAGAAAAAAAACTCTCTGTAGTTTACTGAACACAATCATGATGACAGGTTCACTTTAAGGCCGTGTTCACACATCCGTGTCATGGATGTTGTCCATGAGTCGCAGATCGGTCATGGTTTCTCTTGAATTCAACAGACTTAGTGTGCAGTCGGACGGCGGTATAATCAGACTGAGATCAGACCACAGTGCAGGGACCGGCCGGCGGCTCTCTCAACCAGACCATGACAGCTGCATTAGAAATACGTGAAGCTGTCACGCTTGGGTCGGGAGAGCCGCCGGCTAGTTCAAACTCCGTCCGATCTGGCTGTCTTGACTTCGTATTAATGGACAAATGAGGCTGTCCTGTTTGGGTCAGGAGACCCGCACCCAGTCCGTGTTTCACAGTCTGCACTTGGACTTCGGCACACGGATGTGTGAACCGGCCTTAGATTGGGTTCAGACAGCTTTGTTGGGGCCCTTTGCTTCTGCCAACTGTGGACATGACTGGTTCCGTGTGCTCGTCCGCTGTGTGGATCGGTGCAGGAGCTGTTTGCATTATTCTGGTTTGTTAAATGGACCAAAGTAGTGCTTTTTTTTTTCTCTCTCCACGCAAAAAATTGTTCCACGTTGAAAATCTGCCATGTGCTCTGGCATTCCGGCTAAGAAGGATCCATGGGGCACACGGACAGTACAACGACGGATTATACACTTGCGTGAGCGATTCCTTGTATAGTCACCCTCGTGTTCTGCGTTGTAGTTGCAAGCATTTCTTATGGGGTTGTCTATTGTAGGAATGAATATTATTGTAATTGGACCCTAGACAACATTTATCACTTATAGAATGTGAATGGAGCAGGATCTCCAATCTCACGACAAGGGAACCTTTTGAATGAGTTTGATCCCCTACATGGATATTCCCCCTTAGTGAGTGATGGTAAACCACTAGGACCTGCCATCACTTGATGATTGTTTGGGTTCCTAGCTCTGAGACCCCACCAATCTTGAAAATATAAGAGGTGCTCTTGTATTGGCGCCCTACTGCAGTGGCTGGTCAGGAACACTCCTATGCAGAGGAAAAAAAACTTTAAAAAGGAGCACTGCAGTCACCTTCATTCTTTGCATCCTTGAACCTCCTGCATTCACAAAAGTGATGGCATGTCCTAGCAATATTCCTTACTTGCTAAGATGGCAGTACATTTCTAATGTTCAGACAAAGTTTAAAGTGAATCTGTCAGCAACTTTTAGCAATGTAATGTGAGAACCGCATAACGTAGGGACAGAGACCGTGATTCCAGCGATGTGTCACTTAGGTTACCTTAGTGCAACAATTTATGAAAACTGCCAATCAGTGGTGTGGGCGGGGTTATACTGAGCTCAGCATTCAGAGCTCTGCCATATCTGCAGCAGAGAAAACGTTTTCTCTGCTGCAGATTTGGCAGAGCTATGAATGCTGAGCTCAGTATAACCCCACCCACACCACTGATTGGCAGTTTTCTGTGTACACTGTGTATTAACAGAAAGCTGCCATTCAGTTGTGGGGACGGGGTTGGAATAGGAGACACGAGACGACTAGTCCTGTAGTGATAATCTCCTGCTGATAAAACACTGATTATATTGAAACAGCAAAACACAGCCTAGTAAGTGATACGTTACTGGAATTAGTGTCTCAGCCCCTACATATTGCTGCTCTCAGATTCCATAGCAAAAACATCCTGACAAATTCCCTTTAAGATATTTCTAGATATTCTGCTATTGGCTATCGATAATCCATCGTGACCCAATCAGAAGATATATTCCTAGAACCTTGGGCGGTGTTGGCAGGACTAGTCGCTATGTCACATGTATTACTCAGATCATACTTTTCCTTTAAAAGAACGAAGACTTGACATAACCAAGTCTAAATTTTCTGCACGCTGAGCCGCATCCAGCACAGTTTGCCTGCTGCTTGCAGGAAATGACTGGTGGCCAGCCGGCACACAGTCATCGGTGAAGTGCCTGCATCCTGCAGTGACATCTGGTGCCCGCTTCCTCGACTGCAAAAATTCCCCCCTCGTCCTTTCCCGCATGTGGTCAGCACGTCTACAGGACGCACAATGGATGCTGATCTGTTAGCTGTGAAAGATTGGGCTGTAAAATGCGGCACGTCTCTGCGTCATTGCCTGCGCGTGTGTCTACACATAAATAGGCTCTGCAACCGAGAGTGTTCTTTTGGACTAGAAAGCAAATCTGTATTATTATTTTTTTTTTTTTTTTTTTTTTTTTTTTTTTTAAATTCTTTCCACTTATTACATCTAATTAACTCACCATTACCGAAGCTCTGCAGTTTATTTTTTTTTATTTCATATGAGCAAGTCAGATGGTAAAAACTGACCAAACACTGTTAAAACTCAAACCTTTTTTTTTTTATTTTTCACATTTGAAAAATCACTGACCTCTGCTTTAGTGTTTTTATCCTAAATTTTGTATGAAAAACCTTCATGTGAACATAATGTCAAGAATATAATTTCAAGAATTTATCAAATTCTAAAAATACCAGAAATTGGATCCATCAGTCACGGCTCTTAAAGGAATGCGTAGCTTTAGTGTCAATTGAGACTAAAAAGTTAATAATAAAAAAAAAAAAAAGTTCTAATGAATCCTATACAGTGCGAGTTTGACTACGTTCCCACGGTGAGTGTTTGATAAGTCTTTGATGCAGTTCATGCAGTTGTTTGGTAAACTAAGCTGCATTTTTATCTCGTTTTTGACACTGCGGTGTTTGTCTTGGTAGGTCCCATCTTAAATGAAGCAGATTTTTGTTTTACTTTCTGATATATTTGGCTTTGACAAAACCAGAATGTGTGGAGTATAAGCGTTCTTAGTACATTTCCTCAGCAGCCGTAAGATTTCCATGTATCACATCCACTTTTCTGGAACTGAAGACTTTTTGTGCACGGTGAAAATAGGCAGAGTCTAGATCTCCTTGTGGGAACTTGAGGAATCACTCCTCATCAAAGTTCTTGCCCCCTTAATATATTGAAGTCATCGTATTATACAGCACTTCGTACTTACAATTGCTCATTTTACCTTTCTACCCAGATACTTCTTCTCTTTTCTCTGCTTTATGTAAAAAGAGGAAGTCTCTTGTCCCAGCATTTATCATTCTCTTCAACTCCTGACCCAACTGCTCCCCCCCCCCCCTTCCGGGATTTTTGCAGTGACTTATGACCCATGAAACTATAATTGACCTCCTGTTTATACATAGAGCTTAGAAGGATTCAGCTAGTTATTAATCCTGTGATGTCATAGATTTAATGGAAAAGAGAAACAATTAGCTGGGTAAAAAGACAAAATGAGCAATTGTAAGTATGCAGTGCTATATAATATGATTGCAATATATTAAGAGGAAAAAAACCTTTGGAGTGCTAATTTAAAGGGAATCTGTCAGCTGGTTTTTGCCACGTAATTCAAAAGAAACATGATGTAGAGGCTGGGACCCTGATTCCTGGGATGTCACTTACTGGCATGCTTGGTGCAGTTTTGATAGAATTCCTGTTTTATCTCCTGTAGATGTAGCGGTGCTATGAATGCTGAGCTGTGTGTAACCCTGCCTACACCTCTGATTGGCAGCTTGCTGAAGTGTACACAGGAAGCTGCCAATCAGTGGTGGGGCGGAGTTACAGATTAGCTGGACTGTCTTGCACTCGACACCTAGGTCTCTAGTGATAAATCTCCTGCTGATAAAATGCAGGTTGTATTGAAACTATAGCACACAGCCTAGTATGAGTCTATTTGCTGGAATCAGGCTCTCTGCCCCTTCATAATGCTTCTCTCAGATTAAATGGCAATAACCTGCTGACAGATTCCCTTTAAAGATAAATAAGGCGGACCCCGCAATGCATTGCATCATATGTTGGATGGAATATTGTGCGTGCTGTAAGGTAAGCTGAGACCATGCACAGCGGTAGACATTCTCCACACTTAAACTGTACCCAGATGTTTTACGGCTTCTTTCTTCTTTTGATGCTGAGCCCATAAAGTTCACACCTGCCACACAGCATCCTTCTGTTTTTCCAGAGAATTGTGGGTAATGTTTGGAAAGCTATACATGTCATGTAGAGATGAAGACTGGCACATGGCCGGCTGTTCCTGTTTGTATAGCTCTTTGTGCATGTTCCTCTGCTCGGATACATTTACTGCAATGTTCTATACAATTGGAAATCCATTCATTTCTCTGAATTGTCGTTTGGGTTGGAGGCACATGGATTCCTGCGCCTCGTGTATATGCCCTTAGGAATATGTACAAAGCCGGTGGACATGCTGCGGATTCTGTCTCGACTCTGCAGTGTGGTACATTAGCTGCAACGTGCATGAGACTTTACCAAATCTCATCCACATGCTGCGGAAACGGACTTGCTGTGCATATTTTAAAGTAACCCCTTTAATATCAATTATTAGTGTTAATTACTGTAATTACATATCTCAACTCGTAGCTACTTTCAAGATTTAGTCTTTTATTATGACTAAATTAATATTTAGCTAATTTTCATTTTTTTTTTAATCTTTTGGCAAATCTGTGCAGTCATGCCAAAAATATATATTTTTTTCCTTTGTATTTTCACGAGTCTTCTCCTTGGCCTAGGTCTGCTATGGCAACTCATCCCTATTCAAGTCAATGTAACAGAGCCCTATTACTAGGTATAGACTGCACTGACAAGTGATGGTACTTTTTTGCTGTGTTTTAAAAGGAGTGTCATAAAACCTATTGTTTAAAGATGACCTGTCACTTGCTCTAAAGAATGTAGTTAAATTCCTTGTAAAAAAAAAAATCCCTGAGTTTCCCTGATTCTGTTGCTCTTTTCAGTTTTGCGGTGCGTTACTCCATTGCAGAGATAATCTAATTTGTTTTTTCGGAAGCACAACATGTGAAATCTCTGCTTTCAGTCCAGCTGGGTGTTTCTGCAGAGTCTTTGTGTATTCTTTGTCCTCCCTCCCTGACACTGCCAACCACAGCTCAGTAGTGGCTGATACTGCTAGATCAGCTGCCGACTTGTGGTTGGCAACGTTTGGGAAGGAGGGATGAAGAGCCACACTCCCAGAGAAAACTCTAAAAGAAATGCCCAGTTTGACTGCAAACAGAGATTTCACATACTGCTCTCAAGACATAAATGTGAATATCTCTGCATTGGAGTAACGCAGCGCAAAACGGAAAAGAGCAGCTGGATCGGGGGAGCTCAGTGAATTTTACAGTGCTAGGTCCTCTTTTAATACAGTGACTGGGGCTTCTACATGAGGCCATTTCTTGAACCCCTGGAGAAGCAAATTAACACCGAAGTTTTTCATTTTCCTACTTCACCAATTTTGGCATAATCCCATTTGAAGTCCTGGAAGCAGAGATGCGGGGTGCTGTTTGATGGGGTCTTCAAACTGGTCTAAATACATGAACCACCTCTCTGCTTGCAGAATAGACATGAAGGGAACCAATATTGAGACGCACATTGAAGAATTAGGAGACCTGCATGACGTGTGTCCACAGTGGTTGGATTGATGCATCTCCCCTATTGACAATAATCTGAATTTTTTTTTTCTCTCTTTAAATGTAAAATTTTTTTTTTACTCTACGCTAAATAGAGAAAGCGGTCATAGCGGGCACCTAACTGTTAATCGGCTGAACTCTAATGGCGTCTATTCCTCTCTGTCTATTCGTTACTGGAGGACTTCTCTGCGCAGATTTATTTCGCTCTGTAGGCAGAAAATTGTGTTCTGCAATAAGGCATTAGAATAAAATAAAAAAATGTCGGTCTAATAAACCGTAAGCACGAAAATTGTATTCCTTCTCTCTAAATGGGACATTAATATTTGAACATTTCTCACTAAAACCCTAATCTGTCCATAACCATTGAGTACACCCATTCACTAGGAAAGGGGATGAGTGATGGCCAGCAGTGCATTAACAATTTGAGCTTATTGAACTGACCTCTTAGGCGCATAAATGTCCAATAAAACATAATATTTGTTTCTTCCAGACTAAGGAAAGAAGAGGAAAAAAAAATTAAAAATGTTTTTGTTTTTTTTTGTTTTTTTTTTCCTTTTTTCTCCACCCCCTTATTATTTTGCATCCTAATAATCTTAATGTGAGTAATGTATCACACCACGGTCTGGTTTACAGGCTTCAAACGCGTCCCGGTTTTAACGCCGGGTAAAGAAAAGGACAAAGGCAATATTGGTTTATTAAGAATTTTGACTCCTTGGTCCTCCGTCCCCCCCCCCCCCCCCCCCATTCTCTCGGTGCCCTATAAGTCCATCATACTGTAAAGGGGGGGGGGGGTAATCCTACTGCAGAACTGTTCCAGAACATTAAACCTTATAGAAAAAAAAAAAATAAAAAAAAGGAAAAAAAAAAAAAAAAGCCGCCTTCCCCAGCCACGCAGCAGTTTGAAAATGTTCAATCCATTCAGCGCCAGTTGTATTTAATATTTCTCAGATGAACTCAAGTTCAACCCGGCTCTATAATTTTGAGTTTATTTGCCTTCCGCGTTCACGTTCGATAAAACAGTCCCTGCCAGTTCCAGCCGGCTCTGGGTAACTCTTTCGTCCCCGGTCAGGCCTGCAGCGCGTCGCAGAGCTTTTCGGGCTTTCAGATCCGTTCTGGAGCTCGAAGGGTGGGGAACATTATAAGGATGCAAAAGGGGGGGGGGGGGGGGGTGTCTGTCTGTGTGAACTGATTTGCATGGGAGGTGAAATCACACCGCACATACATTTGCCTTGTAATGAATTGTCTTGTATATTATGTGTTTATGGCTCGCTTTCCAGCCTGCATCTGTTTAGCTCCCTCGCCGGCATAAGCAAAGAGAAGACCACCATTATCTGCCGTGCCGCAGACAACATACCCTTTGCAGACTGGCTTTACACTCTACTATTCCTTTTGCTGGTTACAGATTGGTTATTTATTTTTTTTTTAAATAAAATATACCTTTTTTTTACTTGATCCATTACACATTCAACTGCCATAGGCATTAATTTGGTACTTGCATGGATAAGCATTAGTGATGAGCGAACATGCTTGGATAAGGTGTGATCTGAGCATGCTCGGGTGCTAACCGAGTGTCTTTGTAGTGCTCTAAAAATGTGTTCTAATTCTCGTGCCTGTATGTCTCGCGGCTGTTTGAGAGCCCCAACACGTGAGGATTGCCTATTTTATATATTTAGTTTACTCGCTTATATAGCGCCATTAATTCCAGAGCGCTGCACAGACATTATCATCACTGTATCATTACAATCTAAACTCCCACTCAGTATGTCTTTGGAATGTGGGAGGAAACCCACGCAAGCACGGGGAGAACATACAAACCCCTGGCAGATGTTGTCCTTGGTGGGATTTGAACCCAGGACCCCAGCGCTGCAAGGCTCTAGTGCTAACCACTGAGCCACCGTGCTATTCTTATGCAATCCCTGCATGCAAACAGCCACAAGACATGCTCCTGCAGGGACATGAACGTAGTATTTGAGCACTCCAAAGACACTCGGTTAGCACCCGAGCATGCTCAGATAACACCTTTTCCAAGTCCGTTCGCGCATCACTAATATGGATCATTATCAGGGCCAGGTTTCGGAATCCACAAAGGACACTTGTTTCATCTGGAAAGCCTCATTCAGATGCCTGTTTTTCATTTACGAGCGTTACCCGTGTTTTCATGGCTAGCGCTCATGCCTACAATGGTGAATGGGGCCTTTCACATATCCATGATTTCCCGTAGGCCGAGTAGTCCATGCAGAATTGTGGAATCATATATCCAGTTTTGATCTGAGTATCTGATAAAAATGGGCAATGTAAGTCTATGGGTCCATCAAAAAATCGGGCAGCACTCAGATGACATACAAGGGCAGTCCGATTATCACAGGAAAACAATAAAGGCGTAGTTTTTCTCGTGCATAAAAATAAAAGAAAAACCCTTGGATGAAACTCTGACAACAAATCACTGAGGAAGCTCAGACTATTTTTCTCATACTTCAAAAAAAAAAGTCTAGGGACATGCTGTATTGAGCATATGTTGAAGGGGAACTGTCGGGAGGATCTACCGTCCTTAGTCCTCTATATGGGCACGCAGGGCATAGAAAGCTGATTTAAAGTGATGTCTTGATATCTGTGATCCAATGTGTTATTCCCTGAAAAATACACATTTTTCTTTATATGTAAATGACCTTGTAAGATCTATGGGCCGGGCATAGATCTCCCTGAGAATCTGCCTCCAGAGCTTATTATAAATGAAAGTGGGTGTTACCAGTGGGAGACATGTAATAACTGACAGTCTGCTCTCCTGAACTACATGTCTCACACTGGTAATGATTTATAATAATCTCTGGAAGCAGATTCTCAGGGAGATCTATGTCCGGCCCATAGATCTTACCGGCTCATTTACATATTAAGAAAAACATGGATTTCTCTGGAGAACAAGGTATCTTTTTATTCATCTTCCTATCACCTACATGCCTGTATAAACGGCTTAGGAGGGTTGATTTTTCTTACATTCCCGTTAATAGCAGTTTGTAGATACATTTCTGGTAGAAATAACAGAGAAAAGGAACAAAACCAAGAGATGTGAGAAACGACGATGAAACGTTATTTTTTTTATAAGAAATGTGATTATTTCCGTAGATCAGGTGAGGTTTGTGTGTCCATGACCTGTCTGCTGGATGGAAATGATCCATGTTGTTCCCTATGTCTCATTTCCGGCATAGATTAGTGTAACTCCTGATGGGGGGTGGACAGATTTTCACCTTTGAGCTCCAGTTGTTGAGTAACTTCCTATGTATTGCATTTCTTCGCTTGCACTGATCTTTCATCATTTAGTCCCTTCTTCCGCTGTCATTCGTGGCGGCTTTCTTCTTACACATCATTGCTGCCGCCTCCACTCACATGTTCATATATTGCTTCATTAACGAGGACCTGTCGCTTCCACAAATACATTTTTTACGTTATACATATGTCAGTGTTGCTGGATTCGGCGCTTTTTGTATGGTTTCTGCACCTCTTCATTCTGTACACATGGACCTTTAATCATTCCATGTAATAAGTTTAAACTTGTTAGCCAAGTGGGCGTGGTCCTAATAAAGACTGTATGGCTGAATTCACACGCATTAAATCACGTAGCTGATTAAGTGATTGTCCAGAGAAATGGTAGAAAGACCCCAGAGGCACAGGACTGCTGCTATTTAATCTGCAGCATGACTACTGCATGTGAACACAGCCTAAGGGTATGTGCACACGTTACGGATTTGACGCTGCGGATCCGCTGCAGTTTTCCCAGTGATTTACAGTACAATGTAAATCTATGGGGAAAAAACCCGCTGTGCACATGCTGCAGAAAAATCCATGCGGAAACGCAGCAGTTTATTTTCTGCAGCATGTCAATTCTTTGTGCGGATTTTGCAGCGTTTTCACATCCATTCCATAATAGGAATCCACAGATGTAAAAACGCAGGTGAAATCCGCAGAAAATCTTCACAAAATCCACAGGAAAAACGCGCAGATTTTGACCTGCGGATTCTGCCAAAAATAGCAGATTCCGCTCGGAATATTCCGCACCTGAATCCGCAACGTGTGCACATACCCTAACAATAAAACAGCTCCAGATTCAGGAGGAGTGAAAAAAAATATATGATGCATTTCAGTACAGAAGTTTTAGTGAGCATAAAGGTAGAAATAGGAGAACTTTGGTAGGATCTCCCGATTTGGGTGGGAGAGACTGACTGTCCAATATGAACAAAAGGCTGCTGACTTTCCCCCGGGGAAAGGAGGATGTGGGATGTAAGGAGGAAAACTCCATGGTTGGAGCTGTGTCTTCCTATTGGGGGGGGTGGGGGGGCTGCCTTTCTGTAGGGGGTGGGGGGCTGCCTTCCTGTTGGAGGCGGGGGGCTGCCTTCCTGTTGGAGGCGGGGGGCTGCCTTCCTGTTGGAGGCGGGGGGCTGCCTTCCTGTTGGAGGCGGGGGGCTGCCTTCCTGTTGGGGCGGGGGGCTGCCTTCCTGTTGGGGCGGGGGGCTGCCTTCCTGTTGGGGCGGGGGGCTGCCTTCCTGTTGGGGCGGGGGGCTGCCTTCCTGTTGGGGGGGGGCTGCCTTCCTGTTGGGGGGGGGCTGCCTTCCTGTTGGGGGGGGGCTGCCTTCCTGTTGGAGGCGGGGGGGGCTGCCTTCCTGTTGGAGGCGGGGGGGGACTGCCTTCCTGTTGGAGGCGGGGGGGGCTGCCTTCCTGTTGGAGGCGGGGGGGGCTGCCTTCCTGTTGGAGGCGGGGGGGGGGCTGCCTTCCTGTTGGAGGCGGGGGGGGGGCTGCCTTCCTGTTGGAGGCGGGGGGGGGGCTGCCTTCCTGTTGGAGGCGGGGGGGGGGCTGCCTTCCTGTTGGAGGCGGGGGGGGGGCTGCCTTCCTGTTGGAGGCGAGCCAATTTGCTTTTTTTTTTTTTTTTTTTTCTCCCTAGACAGACCAGCTGGATCACCACTAGAAGAGCCAAGAGGCATAGTGAAAGTATAGTGGCACATGACTTACAAGCCCAGGTTGTGTCAGACAGCAGTGCGATGGTTATGCTGGCGCTCTACTATATGGCGACATCAGACGTGACCGGCGATGCTCTCGTACTTTCACTTCCTCTTATTCAAAGAATGTTCATGCTGTTTTGCAAAAGTGAAATATTTTGCCCCTGAGAGATGATGGGGCCGTGAGCTCTCCAGTCCACTATGGACAGGTATACACCCTGTATCCAGGGGCACACGTGGTCTTACACCATTCTGTGCCGCTCACAACTTGGCACTGTAATGGGGAGGCGGGATGAGGTCTGTTGTGGGCAACTTGTCATCCTGGTGAACCCAGAACTGTATTACCAGTATTTGGTGCCCTTTGATTCCCGGTGTCCTGCAGCGCCCCCCCCAGGCACTTAACAGGATGCACACCCATATGACACATATATGGCGCATCTTCAGGATATACTTCCAGGATAGAATCTCCCAGAAACTGCAATGGAGCGAGCTGTCTGCACATGTGGCTATCTTGCCTCCTCTTTTTGGACTGATGACCCCAAAATTGTGAATCAGTGGGGTCTGTCGTACACTCATGGCATGTGCTGAGCTGGTGCAGTCAGACAATGTGGCACCCTCCTCTTTTCTCTGACCTCTTCTGTTTGGAGACAGTTTGGACCCCCCCCCCATACACCTGCGATGATCGGCTGATGGCCCCTCTAGGTGACGCTATTCTCTGCAGCCCTCGCTGGTAGCACATGCCTGATGCACATCACCTCCATATACAGGACTGTATACGCAGAACATAATAATCACATTGTGGATGCACCAAGCTGACACATCGCTAAAGCTATACAATAGGGCAGGAATAAAACCAGACAGAAAAGCCTGTGTGTGCCGCTAAGTAAAATACTAATGGATGGAGACAGGTTGAGTTTGGATAACTATGTTTTGCTGAAATAAACATTTTCCTAATCTGCATAATAGGAAAAATATCGCTCTCTCTGCCTGGTATTGGGGGATATTGTTGCTGGAGCCAGTGCCTCCCTTTCTCTGAATCCTCTGTGTAGTGTGATTGAACAATAAGGAGCCTGTGGGTGGGATCAGCCGAGAACTAGCCTGCAGCACGGGAGGAAATTGTAATGGAGTAATGCTGCCACCTAGTGACCATTTTCATAAACTAGTTTTTTTGTTAACTATTGATAGACTAGTGATTTCCGCACGAGTCACTGTAGGTATAAATAACTATAGAAATTAGTGGTGATGAACCCCAAGTCATGATTATTGCTGTCGGTGTAGAGCGTGATGTAGTGGGACGTGGCTGTGTCTGATGATGCATGGCGCCAATCGTGAGCACACGGGCAGCCTGTGTAGTATGGGTCACAGCGAGGTGCAGTACCTTGGGTGACCCTACTCTGTCGCCCGCCATGCTTGTGACATTACTCCTAAGAGTAGAACTCCAGTAGCAGGAATCAAAGGCGGCACAAGCTGGGATATCGCACCAGCAGTCACGACTTACCGGTTCCCACGGACATCACGTTACATTTATCATTGGGACACGTGAGTGTCCCGACTGCTGATGGAAGAACTACAAGTATCAGCTGGGAGCTGTGGTGTGCATTCTAATCATAAATAATGTACTATATATACAAGGAAACAAATATAGATTATAATATAAAATTGCATCCTCTGGCGATCCTGTTGGTATCCATATACCAAAAAGTGGCGATTACATAGTGTGTGGCGGCCGTCGTGCATCGCACATGGAGTGGTCAAATAACGGGCCGTCCAGCTGCAGGGATCGGGGGAGGGATCATGTCGTGTTTATACTGCCACCTTGTGTCCACATTGGGTCCTTTCCTAGAAAAAAATCTATTTTGGTTGCAGCAATGAAACCACTGCAAAATAATTGGCAAACTCAAAAAAATTTTTTGGGCTTTCTAGCCCTAATGTAATCTTATTTCTATGGAGCTCTTTAATATTAGAGAAAAAAAAAAGTGAAAATCTTTCGGAACGAGAATCGTACAAGTACTACCGATGCGACATCTTCCTATTCGTTCTTGCTGATCTTCATGGAAAGAAGTAATTCTCGGAGAGAATATTTCCCATAATATGCAGCTTATGGGACATAAACAGATTTATTTAGATACAAAGATAAATAAAAAATATATATTGTATAACATTTATGCTGGAAAATAACTTTTATTTTGTATTTTTTTTTCTAATATTTGAATTCTAATTGTAATATATATTACACACAGATACATTTCTTTTACTTGTATAGCACCATCCTATTCTGCAAAGCTTCATATACAGTATCATCACTGTCCCCATCGGGGCTCACAGTCTAGATTCCCTATCAGTATGTCTATGGAGTGTGGGAGGAAACCGGAGAACCCGGAGGAAACTCACACAACCACGGGGAGAACATACAGACTCCTTGCAGATGTTGTCTAGCACAATGTCATGAGAATAGCTGTGTTCCACTCTCCATCTGTTGCCGGTAGCAGTACCTGTGCTCCGTGCACGGATACAGACCCTGGTCGCTTTCAGCTGTCAGGAATACTGGATATTTGCAAATACCGTATGTCAAGATTTCAGCTGGAGGCAGGGGAGTCGTCCGTTTGTACATTCCCGGTCTGGCTGTAGAAACACGACCTTTTTCTACTGGTTGTAGGAAAGATTGTACAGAGCATTTTACGGCAATTGCTGACATGTTCGTAGCAACACTCTGGGCTGCGGACGTCTCTCATGTGACTCTCTAATGTGTCCGTAACAAATGTCAGCTGTCTGATTTTTGGATGAGAAAATTAGGTTTAGCAACCTCGAGACTCCAAACGTTTTCTTTTTTTTTTTTTTTCTTTATTATTTTGCTTTTGATTTATAATTAGTTTGTGACTTGTATAGAAAAAAATCTGACTTCAGTCCAGTATTAACAGAAGTCATTTATTTAATAACCTTACTAAGTGCTGGTATGTATTAAGAAAGATAATCCAACACACAATAATATTGCATGTGTTGATTTAAGAAAAAATGTGTGCGTGTATGTATATGTGTGTGTGTATGTATATATATATATATATATATATACTGCGGAATATGCGGAATATGTCGACGCTATAGAAATAAAATTTATTTTATATATATATATATATATATATATATATATATATATATATATATATATATATATATATAAAATAAATTTTATTTCTATAGCGTCGACATATTCCGCAGCACTTTACATTTCAGAGGGTGTGTGTATGTATGTGTGTGTGTATATATGTGTGTGTGTGTGTGTGTAAATCTATCCCCTCTGAAATGTAAAGTGATGCGGAATATGTCGACGCTATAGAAATAAAATGTATTATTAGTGTGTGTGTGTGTGTGTGTGTGTGTGTGTATATAGATAGATAGAGATATATATATAGATATATAAAAATAATAATTCGGCCGTGTGAATGAAGCCTTACACTGAACCTCCATATGATAAGTCTATGGGGTCATGTTAATTTAATATGGTGTCTGACAGAAATAAATCTTTGTCCCATAAGCTGCCACATTATGGGAGAAATTCATCCCTAGAAGTAGTTCTTTTCATGAAGATCAGCAAGAACTAGCAGGAAGATGTCGCATCGGTGGTTCTTGTACAACTGTAGCTCCGAAGGATTTTCACTTTTTTAATTTTTATTTTTTTATTTTTATATATTGTGTATTTATAAAATGTAGATGACAATGGATCTAGAACAATCCGATGATGCTGTACCACCGTCCTCTGATAAAACTAGTGCCACGATTTGCATAGTGACTGGTGTCACGCTTTGAATACTGTAGTTCACATGTTGTAAGTGTGTCCATTTATGGGATGTGCTTTTCTCTCCCTTCTTCGTGCAGGCAGGAGCTTCTGAAGTGGAACGGATGGGGATACAATGATTCCAGATTCACTTTCAACAAGAAGGGCCAAGCTGAATTCACCGGCAAGAGGTAAGATGAGAAACCCATCATATCAGGTACCGAGAAAGTGTCATGTCTACGTGTAAAATCACTTGGAATTTTGATGGAATTTTCCGGGATCTCTTCTCGGCTCGTGGGCAGTAAACTGTCTTGAACTTGGGGGGGGTCTTCTACAGACTAAATGTAATTGATTTTCTGTTGGGATCATTGGTTATTATATCTGTTAATTATCTGCTCCATTTTGTCTTACCAAATGTTGCAAATTTGTCATCAAGTGCTGATATTATTCTACTGTGACTTGGAAGGAAGAGTTCCCCTCTGGGCCTGTAGATGGTGCTGTAGTATAATCAAGCCTTCCTTTATTGCAAGCCAAGCCTTCAAATGGTTAAATTCTGCAGGTGGTCCCTATGTAAATTTCATAATGAGTCATGTATGACTCTGACCAATGAGGACGTAGGTTTATCTCTAGCCGACGCCCACCAATCCATCATTGTAGACTGCTGGCGCCGCCCTCATTCTGGGATCGGCCAATAGGAGAGCAGCTCACGGTTGGTGCAGACTTGTGTAAATAGAGCATGAGCCATTTAATAAAGCATTTTAAAGGGGCGGGGGTTTGGAGGGGAGAAGTGGGGGGTCTTTCAGAATGGATTGTATCAATGTAGAAGAAAAATGTAAGGAGCTGCCGTCTACATGACTGTAACATTATGAAGGCAATGTGCTTTAAAGCTTGGAAACGGTTTTCTTTTTTTTTGTATTCACAAGAATCTAAAGCTGAGGAGCAGACAGAAGAAATTGCTTAAATGGTAATCGCCTGATATTGTGTTATCACCATTGCTCCTGATTAAAGGTCCTATGTAAAAAAACAAACAAACAGCAATGGAGACACTAGGACACAATGGTACATCAGATATTCAATGCTTTTATATACTGTATAATACCCGCTGCAGCTGCTGAGGAACCTCTTCTTTTGAAATCAGATTTGAAGAGCTACAGTCAGTGGCTGACCTGAGAAGAGGATCCTTTTATAAAAGGGTCTCGCATCAGATTGAGATAAAATCCGCCGCACCCGCGATCATCTCTGTATAATCCGCAGGTTCTAAGGCTGCGACGTTAATACTAATGTGACCAAACGTTTCCAGCACTGTATTATATACATATAATGCTGAATGTCTGTGACAAACCTCATCTGCGCCTCTCTTCCGGCAGTGCCTACGGGGCGCTGCTCATCTCTTTAATATTAGGAGTCTGACATCAAAATATGCTGTTTATGCAAGTATTACTATTGATTGCACGTGATGGGATAAGGTGTTATCTGAGCATGCTCAGGTGCTAACCGAGAGTCTTAGGCGTGCTCAAAAAATGTGTTCGACAGCTGCAACACATACAGAGATTGCCTAACACACAGACAATCCATGCAAGTGTTGCAGCTTTCGACTTGCGGTGAGACATGCAGCCGCGCGGACTAGAACATATCACCCGAGCACGCCATAGATGCTCTATTAGCACATGAGCATGCTGAGATAACGCCTTATCCGAGCACGCTCGCTCATCACTAGTAAGAAGTGCTTGTCGCTTATGGTCCAGCCGTCGTATTTCACTGTCCGTGTTACGGCTGCAGTTCCCGACTCTACCGCGGTCCTCTGACCGGAACTAACAGCATAAGGCTGATCGCTCCGGCCAGAGACTAGATCACACTGGGAATTTCAGCTCCATCACAGACACATGGCCACACTGTGTGTAAAATACTGTCACTATGTAGTCGTACAAAAGAGGAATTTCTCCGAACCTCCTAAATTACTTCCTCTTTTAAGGCAGTGTACACATTGACATGTTGTGTTTTTTTTTTTATTTTTTTTTTTCTGCGCTTTTTCGGTGCAAATTCGCCAAAACCTGAAGGGTTTTCCTGAGGCCAGCAAAGTGAATGAGAATCCTGAAGTCTCCTGCACACGTTAATTATTAGCAGGTTTCGGGCAGAATGAAATCTGCTGCATGTGAATTCAGCCACTCATACGAACGAGTGGGGAAAAATCCGCACCAAAAAGACAACTAAAAAAAACACCGCAAAAGCGTGCGTCTTTCCTGCTAAGAAATGCCGAAATACCAAATGTTTGCCTTGTGCACATACCCAATGTAAGGTGGACATTATGGACCTGGGTGACCCCGGAGGATAGCCTGTGACACATCTGGTCGGCCAAGAACCAGCGTTCCCAGTATGACTCGGTGTTACATGTAAAATCTGTGCAGTCCACGAAATCACATGGAATCTAATTGACGGCAGGAATCGATCAGGAAGAAGGCAGTAGATGTGTGCAGGGTTCCTAAGCCGTGGGCTGCCGGTCAGTCTGCCCTGCTGGTAGCATTGTGTAGGGTATGACCTGTCACCAATGGTCTGCCTTATCTGTAGGCCGGGATGACTGATGGCGGCAGCGCTCTGATTGGATTTGCGCCACTTCCCAGCATCCTGGTAGCAGAATTTCCCAGTGTTTACTGCTGGCCGGTGGATCAGGGAAACCACTCAATAAATAATGCACGTCTGTTCTTCACATGCAAAGCTGCCTGGTGCTCAGGAGATAAACCCCAGACAATATTCTTTGTGTCCACCCCGAGCACCCACCCACAGACAATAGACCCAGCCGGGGGGCTTTACAGGCTGTATCTCTGCCATACTCCTCTTCATGTTGTGCGGGTCTTCATTAATTAAGTACGTCGGCAAAACCCGTGCATCCTAAACCAGCTGTCGGACAGGCAAGGAGTAAAGGGGCTGTGTATGGGGGCATAGGCTTTAGGTGCCCTCAATGTAGCCAAAAATCAAACAATATGGAGCCGATTTCTGCTAAGATAGTAATAAATGTGAAATTTGGAAAGAATTTTTTGCAAAATTCCTGCATTTCTAATGAAGAAGGTAAAATCAAAGTGGTGTGTTTTTTTTTTTTTTGGTTTTTTTTTTTTCCTTTAAAGTTTCAGTTTTGTGGTTTCCATTTGTTTTATGTTAATAGGTGGACATTTTTTTTTTCTTTTTGTTTGGTTGAAATTTGCAGATCAGGGTCGGTCATTCACATGAATGGGATCACAAAAGTAAAAAACAGCACTTGGATATCATCCGTGTGCCAGTAGTAGTTGATACAGAACCCCACCACCCTTTTGTATATAAATCTGTCTCCATGTGGAATCCGTTTTTTCTCATATGTAGAAAACACAAAGTGAACTCGCCAATAAAGTGAAAACCAAAAAAAACAACTTTTTCTCACTGAGGGGATAAATTACATTTACTCAAAACTGAAGGTACAGGAGAAAATAGCATTTGGAATTGAAACCACTGCAAGAAAACCATGGGAAAAGTAATATTCTTCCGAGTCCTGCAGGTCAAAGCAATCGAACCCAATAATAAGTCTATGGCCTCATACCTCATACATAGCTTTATTTATTTTTTTTTATTTTTTTTTTATTTTTAAATTAATAAATAACCCTCCTCAGCCATTGAACATAACATTTCTGATGACACAGAATAGAAATTGCCGTTTGTCCAATGTCCTTGTATATTGCTCGACAATGGGCGTGAAGTGATCTGATTGTTGTGTCCACATGGTAAGGAAATAGTGTAAGGACTCGCCCCCACTTGCGATCAAATTGGACTAATGCAATTCGATTAAAAACCGGATTGCATTCGGACCAGTGTTGTTCTATCATTTTGTGTTCATCTGTTTTTTTTTTTTTTTTTTTCCTAAGCTCAGATCGAATAACGATTGGACTGGGGCAAAAAAATTGCATAATGCTGCGATTGTATGCAAAAATCGTATTGCATTCACCAATAGAAGTCCATGAGTGTGATTTAAAAAAAAAAAATCGCATGGCGCTCAGACCATGCCAGTGCCGTCTGATTTTTACACAAGGATGTCCTTTGAAAAGCCGGCAATTCATCTGCCATGTACAGTAAAATCCCAAAAACACAAAGAAAAACAGTACAACAAACGTGAAAAAATACTTTGCTGTAAAAAATATCTAACAATGAACAGCAAGTTCTAGTAAAAAGATAAACGGTATTTACGGTAGTTGATATATTTTTTGCAAAAAATGTATACTAAGCCGTTCTACCAAACGCCAAGGTATACCCATCAGAGCAGTCATAATCCATGTATTTAAAACCTGACCATGTGAACAGTACCTATATGAGCAGGATTCAGAAAGGTAATGTCTGATGTGGACACGCTGTGTAAGACGGCTTTATATGTGCATGGCCCACAAGAGAGGGGTGGGGATCTTCCAAAAACTTGCAAAAGCAAGAAACCAATAGAATAAAAATGAACGCATGGGCCATGCACATACAGTGACTTGCGAAAGTATTGAGCCCCCTGGAACTTTTCAACCTTTTCCCACATATGCTTCAAACATAAAGATACCAAATGTAAATTTTTGAAGAATCAACAACAAGTGGGACACAATTGTGAAGTTAAACAAAATGTATTGGTTATTTTAAATTTTTGTGGAAATTCAAAAACTGAAAAGTGGGGCGTGCAATATTATTCGGCCCCTTTTTACTTTCAGTGTACTCATTCCAGAAGTTCATTGTGGATCTCTCTGAATGATCCAATGTTGTCCTAAATGAATAATGATAAATATAATCCACCTGTGTGTATAGTCTCCGTATAAATGCACCTGATCTGTTTGAAGCACAGAGAGCATCGTGAAGACCAAGGAACACAACAGGCAGGTCCGTGATACTGTTGTGGAGAAGTTTAAAGCCGGATTTGGATACAAAATTATTTCCAAAACTTTAAACATCCCAAAAAGCACTGTGCTAGCGATCATATTGAAATGGAAGGAGTATCATACCACTGCAAATCTACCAAGACCCGGCAGTCCCTCTAAACTTTCATCTCAAACTATGAGAAGACTGATCAGAGATGCAGCCAAGAGGCCCATGATCACTCTGGATGAACTGCAGAGATCTACAGCTGAGGTGGGACAGTCTGTCCATAGGACAACAATCGGTCACACACTGCACAAAGAAGAAAGCCTTTTCTCAAAGATATCTATAAAAAGTGTCCTTTAAAGTTTGCAACAAGCCACCTGGGAGACACACCAAACATGTGGAAGAAGGTTCTCTGGCCGGATGAAACCAAAATCGAACTTTTTGGCAACAATGCCAAGCAATATGTTTGGCGTAAAGGCAACATGGCTCATCACCCTGAACACACCATCCCCACTGTCAAACATGGTGGTGGCAGCATCATGGTTTGGGGCTGCTTTTCTTCAGCAGGGACAGAGAAGATGGTTAAAATTGATAGGAAGATAGATGGAGCCAAATACAGGACCATTCTTGAAGAAAACCTGTTGGAGTCTGCAAAAGACCTGAGACTGGGACGGAGATTTGTCTTCCAACGAGACAATGATCTCAAACATAAAGCAAAATCTACAATGGAATGGTTCACAAATAAACGTATCCAGGTGTTAGAATGGCCAAGTCAAAGTCCAGACCTGAATCCAATCGAGAATCTGTGGAAAGAGCTGAAAACTGCTGTTCACAAACGATCTCCATCAAACCTCACTGAGCTCGAGCTGTTTGCCAAGGAAGAATGGGCAAGAATTTCAGTCTTTCGATGTACAAAACTGATAGAGACATACCCCAAACGACTTGCAGCTGTAATCACAGCAAAAGGTGGCGCAACAAAGTATTAAGCTAAAGGGGCCGAATAATATTGCACGCCCCACTTTTCAGTTTTTGAATTTCCACAAAAATGTAAAATAACCAATAAATTTCGTTTAACTTCACAATTGTGTCCCACTTGTTGTTGATTCTTCACCAAAAATTTACATTTGGTATCTTTATGTTTGAAGCATGACATGTGGGAAAAGGTTGAAAAGTTCCAGGGGGCCGAATACGTTCGCAAGGCACTGTATAGTGAACGAGTCAGTAGGACAGTGTTCACACCACCAAGAGACTGAAACACAAAGAAAAATAGGACAACAAATGTGAAAAAGCTCTGCTGTAAAAAAAATATCTAACAATAAACTGCGTGCTAGTAAAAAGATAAAACAGGGTATCTAGTTGATACGTTTTTTGCAAAAAATGTATGCTAAGCCGCTCTTAAAGCCGTCTTACACAGCGTGTCCACATCAGACATTACCTTTCTGAACCCTGCTCATATAGGTACTGTTCACATGGTCAGGTTTTAAATACATGGATTGACTGCTCTGATGGGTATACCTTGGGGTTTGGTAGAGCGGATTAGTATACATTTGAGAGGTTTGGACCCATGAGTACCAGCCACAATAGTTTTAGGGTAAGTGCACACGTTGCTGATTGTGCTGTGGATTTTTCCGCTCGGATTTGGCAAAATCTGCAGGTCAAAAGTCCTGCGTTTTATCTGCGGATTAGCCTGCGGTTTTCCCCTGCGGCTTGACACCTGTACAATGGAGCAGGTGTAAAACCGCTGCGGATTCCGCACAAATAAGTGACATGCTGCAGATTTGAATCCGCGCGGAAAACTCTGCAGCATGTGCACTGCGGTTTTCATTTTCCATAGAAAATAAAGGTACTGTACAACGCAGCAGAAACTGCTGCACATCCGCAGCGTGTGCACATACCCTTAATGTTGCATAGTATCGTTTAATGAGGCCTCAGTCCTGCAATGGAGAGACCTGCTGGAGAAAACAAATAGTGAGGAGAAGGCTCCTTCAGCGTGCACTTCCGCTGTCTCTGGTCCTTCTAGCTCCTTCAGCCTCCTGCCTGATTTGTTGCTCATGACGGTCCAGCCATCAAAGTGCTGCTTCTCTTTTTTTTTTTTTTTTTTTTCTTTTGGTAGTATCACGGGCGACCAACCAGAGCTTGGCAGGGTAAATTGAGTATTGCAGGCCCAGTGCCTTTGTCCTCCTCAGTGTAGGTCCATCGAAAAAGAAAAGGTTTCAGTTTCTGTAAATAAAAAGAGGTCTGGTGGAAAAGGAGATTTTTTTTATCCCCCCCCCCCCCCCCCCACACACACACACACACACACACACACACACACACAGATTAATGTCCTGCTTATCTCTTGCTTTCCTTAATATGTTGATCTTGCAGGGAAGGGCAGTACCCCAGGGAAATCTCTTCAAGGATGCATCTTCTCCCTTTAGGTTCTGCAGTAGATCCATTATGCCTGTGAGGGGTTTCCCCTAGTTCATACTCCTCCTTCTGCTCCATAGATGATGCCATAATTCGGGACCCTTCACCAGGTGTTCCCCCCTCATCCCCCGTGTAGCAGACACTGACCTCTTGAGCATGGTAATGGAGGATGGAGGCCTATGGGCAAACTGCTCCAGCTGCACAGCACACATTCACTCTGTCGGTACCACTACAGTCTATAATCCTGTCTATGTATGCAACCGAATCATATTTTGCTGTGGGTTCGATCTAATGGGTGTCAGAATGCTATGTGAAAGCACACTAACACGTTTATATGGGCAGGTAGGTGATGAGGAGCTGAATAAAATGATGCCTTGTTCTCTGCAACCCGATGTCATATTTCCAAGAAATACATGTTTTTCTTTATATGTAAATGAGCTGTTAAGCTCTATGGGCCGGACATAGATCTCCCTGAGAGTCCGCCTCCAGAGCTTATTTTACATGAAATAGTGTTGCCAGTGTGTCAGCGGTGCATGTGCAGTCGCATCTGATATCCCATTTATTCTTAAGTCTGCACATGCACCGTTCACTGCCTTTACTAGTCAAATGTTTTGAGCAATGGCGATATGTATTCTCTTTGGCACACACTGTGTGCAAAGGACCAGAGCGGCAGTGCACTGAAGAGAAGACATATCGCCGCTGCTCAAAACATCTTGCTAGTGAAGGCAGTGGATGGTGCATGCGCATATTAAGAACAAGGGGGATAACTTGAAGATTTGACTGCGCATGTACTGCCGGCGCCATTTTGTTGGAGACCATGTTTTTTTCTTAGAGACCACAGCAGTTATTGTGCTAGTGCGATCTTTTAAACAGGAGACAGGTCCCTGACTGATCAGACATCTGACATTCAAACAGGAGGATAAATAAGGGACCAAAGCTCCAAGAAAAGACCCTGCCCATTGGCCCACCCCAATGCACAAAGAAGTCATTAAAAGAAAACTTCACACAAAACAGATTTTACTCCGTATCCCAGCACCCATCTTATTTCATGTTACTCTTCTGACTACTGTATAATGCTCTTTTTGAGCCCAGCCTCCCTTACAGATAAATTTAGGCTATAGGGTCATCCGTCTAAGATGCAAAAACTTTATGGTCACATTGGATTTAACAAATACTGGCTTTAAGTTAGTTTGGGTTTTTATTTGATTTGCGCAAATCAAATATTTTACTTACACGATACATTCAATTTATTTTTATGTACCACGTGTGTTGCTCGTTTTTAATTTGTAAAAACCTCCGTGTGTATCTACATCAGTTACGTATGGGTTTATATACTAAAAAAATCTAAGGGATTTCTGAGACTGTATTTTTTTTAGTAGACCCTTTATAAGTACCGCTCTCCTACAAGCTAAACTGCAAGAGCTGTCAGCAAAGCTTAATATTTCATGACTCTGGCTCTTTATTGTGAATAGTCTGCATGTAATCCTACATTTCCCCAATGATGCACTTGATCTATGTGGATTCTGCATCCGATCTCGCACCTGTCAAATTGTCTCCGGTCCTGATTTTTTTTTTCAATAAAGTACAACAAGATCACATTTCGGCTAAATACAGTGCAGTGGGATAATGTTGATGACCTTTTAAAGAACTGAGATCAATAAGCACAGAGGGACAATAATTGTAACTGGTAGAGTTAAAATTGGACCTACAAGGAAAGATGCAATCCCATTTTTATATATTTATTAGTGATGAGCGAACCTGCTCTGATAAGGTGTTATCCTCCATGCTCGTGTGTTAACCGAGTGTCTTCTGCGTGCTCGAATAATATGCTCGATTCCCCGCGCCTGCATGTCTCGCGGCTAACAGGCAATCCCTGCATGTGTTGCGGCTGTCTAACAGCCGTGAGACATGCAGCCGCATATTTTTTTGAGCACTCCGCACTCTTGGGTTAGCACACGAGCATTCTCGGATAACACCTTATCCGAGCACGTTCAATCATCACTAATCTTTCTACATTCTTGCCATAATTTTTTACGAAGGTTATTAGTATTGGGGCTCATGCAGACATCTGGGCAAATTGGTCCTAGCATAGACCACTAATACACGGACCGGCCGTGGCTCATCTGACCCGAGCGTGACCGCTTCATTTAGATCTGTGAGGCTGAGACGCTAGGGTCAAGAGAGCCGCGGCCGGTCCTGTGCATTGTGGTCCATGCTTGGACCGATTTGCACGGACATGTGCATGAGTGAGTAATCGTGGCCACATCCACCATTGTACATGCTTGAACATTTGGCCATATTGTCGGTCGATGTGCTGTCTGTTTGCGCACCATCCTTGATCTGTTAAAAAGGCAGCGTCTACTTCACCCGTCCATGCTGCGGTCGAACTCATGGAGCCATTCATGTTCCCTATTTACCGTGAAGGAATTAGGAAAACACTGCATTTCTGGAATTCTGGTGGTGCACAAGTAGGATAACCAAATCCATCAGCTGTGATGTTGAAATATTTGGCGCTCATATAGGTGTGTTCAAGAACTTCTTTATTGGATGAAGAAATTCCAGGAAAATGAAACGTTTCAGTCAGTATCTGACCTTCATCAGTCATCTGGGTAGTAGAGGAGATCTGTGGGGAAGTGCGCTGTGTGAGGGTCTGCAGTGTCCACTAAGGCAGGAAGCGTTGGTGTCCCACACCTATGAGTACCAAGTATCCCTATTTACCGCGGTCTGAACCTGATCATTCCCAACCAGGGCTGTGGAGTCGATAAGCCAAACCTCTCACTCTGACTCCTCAATTTCCATGACTCCGACTCCACCAAAATGGGCTCCCAACTCCACAGCCCTGTAATCCCAATGTCGTATTTTACGGTCCGTGATGCAGCTGTAATGTCCGGCCCGATCACGGGTCTCTTGACCTGGACTAGCAGCCTCATATGCCAGCAAGGCTGTTAGTAGAAAACCTGCTGCCGGGCCAAATATGGGGGAGTAACATGGACTGTAAAATGTGGTCATATTAATGCATCCTGGGGCCTCATTCAATCGTTTTGGTTTTTTTGCCGCGTATGTGTTCTATCTGCATTTTTTAAGCCTTTCTCAATGGATGCCCAGTTTTGAAGGTAACACCTCTACTTGCCCACGGAATTATGCAGCCATCGGTTATGGATGTGGATATCATTTTGGTTACAGCACCTTTAGCAAGGTTTTATCATATTCCTGTTGAATAAGAAGTTTGTCCCATTTTATTTTTTCCTTAATCCCATAAACTTTCGTACTAAGAATAAATTTGCATGCGACTGATTTATTGCAGAACTGTTCGTGTCTGACAATCCCTTCCATTCACCAAGCGCATGGATTTCTGCAATATTCTGACAATCGTACAAATATCTCCAACAAGTAGAACGGAACTCTCGATGATTATTCCATATTATTGGACAGTAATGGTGAAATAAAACCTTTTGCCTTCACAACACTGTATCATCCATGGGGATAAAATACCTGCTCTTCCTCTGGTTATTCCTTCTGGAAACGTATGAATGTATTGATTGCTGGATGTGTGTTTCCGCTGGAAGGTTTGCCTGTAAAACGCTTGAACTTGTCGGGATGGATTGGACGCTCACTGTTTAGCTGAATGCTCTGCTCACAAGGGGTATGATAACTCCCAGTTATCAAGAGGAGTAAAGGCCCCGTTACACATAACGATGTCCCAGCGATCCCACCAACGATCCGACATGGATGAGATCGCTGGGACATAGGCTGATCGCTGGTGAGCTGTCACATAGACAGCCCCTCCAGCAATCAGGACCAGCGAGCAAGCTGGTTTCCAATGTAAACATCGGGTATCTAAGAGCCGCACAGCTCTTGAATACCCGCTGTTTACCGTCGAAACCAGCTCCCAGCGTCGCTTATCGCTGGTCTCTCGCTGCCAAACGCAGCGGGAGACCAACGATCAAAAAACGGCCCAGGACGATCCTGCACGATCAGTGATACCCGGCAGGGGGGCCGGTTGCTGATCCATGTCACACACAGCGATGTCGCTGGCGGGATCGCTGTGGCGTCACAAAATCAGCGATCTCGCTGGCGAAATCGCTGTGTGTGACGGGGCCTTAACAGGGGAACAGAACAATGTAGATTTTGAAGAAGAACCTGCCAAAGTTCTATTTTAAAGAGGACTTGTCACTTGCCATAAATATCAAACTTTATTTTTTTCCTTTTAAACATGTAAATGCGGCTGTTCCTCTGAATCTGGTGCAGTTTTTCTTCTGTTCCTGCGCCTCTTTTCCTGAGATACAGCCCTCTTTCTCTGTATGTAAATCTAGTCTTTTTTTTTTTTTTTAAACAAGTGGGTGTGGCCCTTATTAACCACATCCAGTTGGCTAATAAGACTAGATTTATATACAGGGAAGACTGGGTTGTATCTCAGGAATGGAGAGGCACGTGAACAAAACAAAAACTGCACCAGATTCAGGAGAACAGCGGCTTTTAGACCAGATTAAGAAAGGACATATTTATGCCGAGTGACTTTCTGACCTCTAGGGGAAGCTTGTATTAATTTTTGGTTTATGTTGTGTCTTATCTGTTCTCATCAGTATGTGTCTTATCTCAGGACTTATAATTGGTGAGCTCTGATGTCATCATCGTTCTCAATTCTTAAACGCGATCTGGTCTCCATTCCTGTGTTTATTAGATGGCGACTTTGTAGCTGTTTGTCTCCTTTCTTATTACCCGGCATTTCCTTTCTTTTTCCTCCATCCCCTGTAATGAAGTCTCACATTGCATCGCCTGGGTGCAGCGACGGTTTATGTCCGTCAGCCGGCCCGGTGCAGATGCTGTGCAGATTTGTTTGTGTAGCACAAGTACTTGACTCCGGCAACGTTCATCAGACATGGAGTATTCATTTGATACGGTTGATCGTAGAGCAGAAAAATTAGCTGAAACGGCTCCTTTTTTAGGCAGGACGGTTTAAGTAAACAGTGTCTGTGGGAGAGGGTAATATAATATTTTGGCAGTCTCCTTTTATTTTTCTACCTTGCTTTAATAAATCTTCCAGAGCCGGGTCTCCTGATTTCTTCCCGGTGCGGAGCTGCGGGGGCCATCTCGTACATTATAGATACTCTGTGGGATTTGGGATAACACTTATCTAGGAGAATGATGAGTTTGGGGAGTCGGTACGTTGCTGGTGGCTGGTAATGCACATTTGCACTTCCAGTTATCTAAACAGGATTAAATTTGAATTGTGCTAAATAAAAAGTGGTTTGGATGTGTTTCAGCATTTATACTACTAATATATTTTCCTTATGAACGCTTCTTCACGGACATTTCCAGAAGCTCCATTTTACTTTCGCCCGTGTCCCCAGGAAGAGATTTGCCGCCTCCCAATATCAGCACATTGACCAGAGGGGGCAGTCTTTCTATCCCCGTTCCTTCATCTCTGATTTATGGACACAGAAGGGGGCTAGCTTAGCTATTCAGCTTCCTTGGACAGACAGCCCCCTTCATACACAGGTGACTTGCTGATACACTAGAGACCCGCCGGCACCCGCCGGCTCTTCGCTTTATCGGTACCAAAGTAAAAGTGGAGCTGCTGCGGCTCTATGGACCAGTTTGGGTGATAGTGATGAGATGTGTTTTTTTTTTTTTTGCATATAGTCAGGGTTTAAACTCTCCCATTCATCAAAATCCATGGGTCCATAAAAAACAAAAAAAATTGTGGACGCAATCTGAGACATTTCATCCAAGTGCTGTATGATTTTTTTTTTTTTTTTTTTTATCTTTGTGAGAAATGTTGAATTTCTTTTTTTTATGCATATTAAAAAAACTGAAAAACTAATTCTATACTGACCAAAAACCCTGGAAAATCAGGGCATTTTTTCCCCTTTATCCAATGCAAAAAGATGAAATACATTTGTCCAAATGAGGCGTTAAACCCAAGGTTCTCTGTAGCAGGCGATGCTGCCTGCCTCCAGTGCTTACACTGTGGGAGTGGCTTCAGTGTGATTGACAGCTATTATCCACAGCACAGATCCTGCTGTGCCACAGTCTTTTGTACACGACGTACATCAATGATATAATTTCTCCTGAATTCACACTACATTCACTGTTATACATTTGGCTGTTTAAGTGTTAAAAGGTTATAGGGCTATGCTTTCAATTCTTATGCGTGGGCCCCGATTCAATACAGTTTAAAGCAGAATTCTGGTGTATAACTGAGTAGCAGAATTAAAAAAAAAACAAAAAAAAAAAACACCAACACCCCCATAGTTTAAAATTAAAAGTTGGAGGCGCTGTGGACAAGTTATGCTGACAAATTCGTCATACGCAGCAAAAGTGGAATTATTTACAGCAGAAACTTGTTTCTGGCCCTGACTGGAGTGCATCTTTTTATGCTGCCATTGAAAGGTGCCCCATATTTATTAAGAATCGCATGCCTTTTAAAGGTGTTCTACAAAAATGTAATAAAATGGCCCCCAGCACATAGTTCAAACCGTAGTCTGTCATAGTCACGTGTGAGGACCACGTGCAATCTGAAGAAACACCGCTCCCGAGACCAGCCTCTCAACTGACAGAGGAGCTGTATCGGAAACATACATCTGAGTTGCTGTCAACAGGAGAAGAAATATCTTCTCGGCTGACTGAACATGGGGGGAGGGAGGACTGAGGCTGGAAAAAAATCCTTTGTGCTCAGTCAGCCTAGGAGAAGATTTTTTTTTTTTTTTCTGATGTCTCAGCTCCTACCCTCAACTCTGTTACCTGTGCTTAAAATGCACCTATCCTGTCATTGAGACACAGGTCTCAGGTGCTGTGTTTTCTACAAACTACAGCCCGGCCTGACACTGGACTAGGATGGGTTGCAGATTGAGTTATGTAACGGGGGCCATTTTATTACGTTCTTGGAGAATCCCTTTAATGGTACATCTTCCTTCAGTGCACCGTTTATTAAAATTGGCCTAAAAAAACTGCAGTCTGGATGAATTGGGGACATATGTTCCATGTTTTTTACTTGTATTTTTTTTTAATTTTGCCTTTTTTTTGTTTGTTACGAATGGGAATAAGTAGCAGATGTATGGACTTGCATAGACAAAGTTGTGCGCCTTCTCAGAACGCCGCTTACATGGACGTATTTTACATGTGCTTATGATATTTCAGCCCCAGATACTTTTATAAATGAACTCCTTTTTCTTTATCCTATTAATGTTTCATATTTAAATTGTTTTGCAGGTATAAACTGAGTGGTATGGTGCTGCCTGCATTGCGAGAATGGATGGAAAAGACATTTGGTGCTAGTCTGGATCACAAATCTACCTCCCGAGTAAGTTCAACCATTCTATTCAGCTTCTTTTTTTTTTCCCTCTTTTCCATCACACAGACTTTTTACTTGCATGTTATGAAACCTTACCCAATTGTCACAGGACTAGGGAAAATAATAATCTATGACTGCTGGATGGGAGGCCTACAACGCTCCCTACTTGCTGGCATTCCTGGCTCTTCCTTTGATTAGCGCGACGTCATCATTACGGCGTGATCACATCTATAAAAAAAGCCGTAAGATAAAGAGATTCGCAGGCCTCCTGTCCATCACTCCGGGGTCTTGCGAATTAATTCTTCCCTCTCTGGTGGCCACTTTGGTTTTCTGCTAGCTTCTCACACAAGCAGGGCAAGATGGAAGTAGAATTTGATGTCCTCCGTTAACCTTTTAAAGCCGTAGAGCTATATATTGTACCATAATGTTACCGACCTGATGGAATCTGGCTCTAACACATTGATATTTTAATGTGCTCTCCTCCAGTACCTTTTTGATACTCTCATGCTTCCCCTAGACTTTGATGACTTGGCTTTTCCTGGTTCTCCACCACTTTGAGTAATGCCAGGCTGTTCAAGGGGTATTGATCTCTTCTTGGAAGACTCCCATACTGTTCAAGTGCTACTCTCAAGTGTTCTCCAAGTCCAGTTATAGGTAGCGAATTGCATCCATCGCCCATGTTGTAATCACCAATGTTTCTCTATTAGGCATCTTTAAATGTAAGTGATGCCCCACCAGCTATTGTAAACGAGGGATTTCTCCTGGACATCAAAGCCATTGGAATTTCTTTTTCTCAAGATGTTGAGGACCGTCTTTTTCGAGCTCACGGTGAGGAACTGTATTTGTATGTGTACTTTCTAATGATCAGAAAAGCGTGCCAGTGCCCCATTCCCAGTGGGCGCTCGGAGTCCTGATCTGGCCTTATGTGATATTTTGATATGTCGGGGATAACCCTTTTAGAAGAAATTAAAAACTTGTAAAAAATGGGACAGGTCATTCAACAGCAGCCACATTGCTCTGGTCTCTGAGAGTTGGAACAGAAGAAAAGTTGATATAACAAACTTTTTTTTTTTTTTGGTGTAGACATTTGCCTAACTTCATCAAGACTAGTGTTTTTTTCAAGAGTGCGCTTGAGTAAAGGGCGCCAAATTCATTAAGATGAGTGAGACATTTTAGAGAATGTCAGCAGGTTTTTGTAATGTAATCTGAGAGTAGTGTGATGTAGAGTCAGAGACCTTGATTCCAGTGCTGTCACTTAGTAGGCTGTGTGTTGCTGTGTCAATACAATCAGTGTTTTATCAGCAGGAGATTAACACTACAGGACTGGTTGTTTTGTGCCTCCTGGTCCAACCCAACCCCCAGAGCGTGTAAAGTGTACACAGAAAGCAGCCAATCGGTGGTGTGGGCGGGGTTATACACAGCTTCGCATTCCCGAGCATTGCTAGATCTTCAGCAGAGAAAACTGTGATTGTATCAAAATGACAGCAAGCAGCCCAGCAAGTGACACATCACTGGAATCAGAGTCTCGGCAAAAAACCTGCTGACAGATTTCTTTTAATAAATATTATGCTTCTCTCAGCTGATGTGCACCAGAGTAACACGTAATTCTGCAATTTCTGCACTTTTATGGCATAAACCACAACGAATTTTCCCTCCTTCCCGCTAAGCTCCACCCATTTGTTTTGATGAATCACGGCGTGTATATGTGAAATGTTTGTGATATATATTGGCCCTTTATATATGCTGACATTCTGGACTGCACTGTTATATTCACTGCTTCTATGTAATGTTTTCCATAGGTCATTGCCTCCACGAGATGTTTGCACTCAGGGAAGGAATGTTCAAAAGAATCCCAGACATTGTCGTGTGGCCACGTAAGTGCTTCACTGTGTCTCCACTCCATTTCTACAGAGACCTGTACATTTAGGAGTAATGGAGATTGCAGAATGGTATAAAGGGAACGCAGTTGTGATATGATCCACTCGCATTGGTAGGCTGACTACCGAGTATTTTATCCGCTTCCAAAATACAAGTGAGATGCATTTGAGGCTCCGGAGACAGGCGAGTCTGACCCACATTTTCCAATTTGTGGTGATGCGGTATATCAAGGATAACACCGAGGAGATCGCGCAGATCTCACTGCTGCCACCAATATGTCAAATATAGCAGTTTGAGGGGTTCAATTAGATCCCACTGCTGTCACTTGTTCGTTAGGGGAAGCAACTCCACTGCCTACAAGCTTCAGATCAGTTACGCAAATTGACTGACGAGTGATAGACGAGGCCGCAGCTGCTTCCTTTACTGGGCTGGTTATTGAGGAACTCACAGTGAGTGTATGGTTTGTGTACATACATACCCCGGTAAAGTCACTGCCATCTCCACAATAACGAAAACATCTTCTCGCTGCCACCACCAGTCGTTTATACGTACAGGCAGATTTGACACTTGTTACAGGTACCATATGGCTTCAGGAGTGTGGTTTACAGAACAAGAGGAACAGGCCTATTACATTTTATATATTTAATCCGGAAATAGATAGGAAGTGTTTATAAAAAAAAAAAAAAAAATATACAAAGATGATCCAAAATGCCAACAAAACCATACATTGTATAGAAATTCATAAAATTAAAAAGGATAACAAAAGAGAATTGCTAAGCCTGATATCACGAAAATGGTTGAGCTTAGCGAAAAAAGATACTCCTTAAGAAAATGGCCAGAACCCTTAGCGAGCTGTAACTTCCAGGACTGACAAATGACAAAGCCCCAAACTCTGTATTTGTTAGATCAAGGTTATGTCATAGTCATAACTTAACAGGAGGGGTTAGGGTCAACAGCAGCCAACAGATTCCCTATAACTCACCGATGCTCATCTGCTTCTGTAATTACACAGGTGTGGCCCCTACCTACACACTTTCCATTTTCCCTATGATATTCCCAGCGCTGTGGTGTTTGCCTTCTGCTATTGCATATAATGCGGCCGCCTAATGAACAGGGGGTAATTAACAACCTAGTTAATCCTCTTCAGTGACATCTCTTTATGCCCCGCACAAGGTGCTTCTCCCGTCCGTGTGAAATGGGCTGTTAGACATCCATGTTCCTCCAGTGATTAGACAGCGCCAATTAAGGAGTATAGTGACTCGGAGTAGCAATTAGCGGTGTAGTCATTCCAGACAGCACAACAGTAATGGTTAAATATTATTAAACACGCCATTATCACTATTGCTATTTAATTGCACTAGGTTAACTTTACAAATAGCTTTAGGCCCATTCAAAATAGCCAAATTAGTCATTGTACATTAATTAAACCGAATAAAGGCGGTTAAATATTAGCCGGCTTAATTGTATTGCAGTTTTATGCAATTACGCTTGAAACGACTAATTCCTTACATCCAAACGAAGTGCTTACAGGGGATGTTGTAAAGCGGGACGTGACGTGGTCGGTCGCAGGATTTGCTCTGCATCAATCGCCACATATTCAATTTGAGGTTCTGAAAGCGAGATCGGGATAGAAGCGACTCTTCATATAGGATTTTGGGAAAACCTGTAGGGCGATGTAAAGTCGCACATCATACTGATAGGATCATGGTGCCAAGAAAATCCTGTGTGATGCCTTAGTTTTTACCCATTTGATCCAGATTTTACTTACTTTTTGCAAGCTGCAATTCTCAAGAATGAAGGGATTTTAATTCCATTGTTTAGTACTCGTTGCCTAGGTTACCAGCCGCCTCCTTAGTCTATAATAGGTGGCCGAAATTGTAGACCCAGAGCTTGTAAGCGCTGCTTATAAGCACCGATGCTTCAGAGGAAATCCAACTCTGCCTTCCTCATCGGACAGCATATTGGCCGGGCCAGCGGTGTAGCCATGCCGCTGCTCCAAACTCAGGAGCGTAAGCAGAAAGTGGAGGCTGGGAGGGAAGTGCGCGCGCCTGAAGATAGAGGTGGAGAATAACCTTTTAATGGCCATATAGCTTAGGAAAAAGATATATATATTTTTTAATTGTGTATGGGATTCGCACAATTCTATATAAATGGATCCAGTTTCTTAGGCCAACGTTCTTTTATTGAAATGTCAGTTTTCGACTTATTTTATTAAGAGACAGTTGCCGTGTCTATGCTTTGTCACATTGTGCTTTGTACACATGTACTGCTGATAAAAAGAAATATACTATGCAAAACTGCACACTAAAGGGGAAAAATCCCACAGCTTTCCATGAAAGTAATATGGTCATGTGCACCGAAATTATTAGGGAGTAATTCAGACTACAAAATGAAATCGTATGTCTAGTATCTAACCAGACTGCGAGCAGTTAATTGCACTGGTTTTCCATATTTCTGTAGGAACCAGTGATATCAATAGACTTTTTTTTTTTCCCTAAAATCAATATTTATTGATTTTCGAAGGATTTAACAGTGAGCAATATAAAGGCATAAAGCAGAAAGGAGCGGAAATAGGGGAGGGTAGACAGATAATGGCGGCTAAATCAGGGTACGGAGGCATTAGAGACCTAAGGACTTTGCATTCTCCTAATTGCTATTTTGTGACCTCATTGGCGAACGTGCTGGGATAAGGTGTTATCTGAGAATGCTCACGACCTAACCAAGTGACTTTGGTGTGTTAAAAAAATATGCTCGAGTCCCCGCGGCCGCATGTCCCCCTCTGTTCAACAGCCGCAACACATGCAGGCATTGCATAGCAAACAGTAAATCCATGCGTTTCTTGCGGCTGTCGAATTGCCGCAGACATGCAGCCGCTGGGACTCAAGCATATTGTTTGAGTACACCGAAGACACTGTTAGCACCCGAGCATGCTCAGATAACACCTTATTCCAGCACATTCGCTCATCACCAGTAGCCAACATTTCCGGCTAACAATAAACTGCTATAACTAAATGAGAATATTGCAGGCAGTCGTCTCTGTATGTCAGATAATGAGCATCAGCTACTATAGGGTACGGCCACCGTATAATTAGGGTTCCAAATTTGCGTTTTTCCAAATGAAAGTAGAAATGTTTTTCTCTTATAAAAAAAATCTAAATTCTGATCAAGGCATAAATCCGATTGTGATTTCTTTTTTTCCCCCGTTAGATTGTCACGACGATGTGGTACGGATTGTGGACCTGGCCTGTAAACACAATGTCTGCGTCATACCTTTTGGAGGCAAGTACACAATTCAAGCATCAGGTTTTTGTAATATTTTCAGTCTGCAATGAAAATCAGATTTGGGATGAGGGAGGAACAGTTGTATGACACTTTTTCTGTAGTCCTTTGTCATATTTGTCCTACACTGGTCAGTCTTATAAGATAGATCTGGCAGTATTACGCACGGTCAATTCATATTGGATGCTGTAGGCTTGTTCACACTCTGCATTTTTTGTGCGGAAAAAAAACGCTGCAGTTTATAATCCCAGCATAATGAATTTAATTTCCAAAATGTCAGCATGCTTCTTTTGTTTTCCTTGACCATTGTTTTTGCAGAGTTTTCTAACCATTCGAATGAATGCATAAAAACGCAGCAAAAACGCAACTAAAAGTGCATAAAGAAAAGGCATGAAACCGCTAGTAATGTACGCCACGTTTTCCCTGCCAATACCTGAGTTTTTCCATTTGGAAAGCGAACGATGCAGAAACACAGTGTGAACATACTCTGATACATAGTTCACTGCTTTATTACGCAAACCACCCGAAAGAGTTTTTTTTTTTAAATGTATTTATTTTTCAATAAAATGAGAAATTTTGGGGTCCGATTGTAAGCTGTGATACATATTGCAGGGGGAACAAGTGTCTCCAGTGCATTGGAGTGTCCTGAAGATGAGAAGAGAAGCATTGTGTCCTTGGACACGTCGCAGATGGTAAGTGGAGCCAAAATCCCGGTTGGGTGTCCATGTGGTGGAGCGTCTTGATTGTAAGAGATGAAATGTATAGTAAGATAACCAATAAAAAGTAAAATTTTTGACGTTAGGGATATGAAAAAGATCAGTTTACCCTTTGAACATGGGGTTTCTACACATTGGTTTTGTGAGGGTTGTATACCGATTTGTAACTTTTGGGGAGAACATGACCGCAGGTGTTCACTTCCCCTTAAAGCTATCGTAGCGACAATGACACCTAATGAAAGAAAACCCCATGGCGCTCCATAGTGTATCCTTATAAAATGAATGGTAACTGGAAAACCATCCAAGGGCATTGGGTAGTGTACTTGTCTTTGAAAGTTCATTTCATTATCCTTTCTGAAAGTTTTTAAGGCAGATCATAAGATGAGGACTTTAGGAGTTTAAAACTTTTAATCTCCTATTGCTAAAATTAAAAAAAGTAAGTTTTTTTTTTTTTTTTCTTCTTAATTTCTCCCCACTAGAGTCCCCCTATTTTAGCCACTCAGAAGTACAACACAGTCTGCACCTAACTAGTTTAGCTGGGCTGTTGAGCCCTATCTAGACATCCTGTCCCACAAATAGAAATTTATTTCTCGTTCATTTTCTTGACTTGGATAAAAAAGTTGTTCCATAAGCTATGTTTATCATGTTCCCACCCTAAATTAATTGACTGAGAATTGTTGTGTATGGAACAACCCCCCCCCCCTTCCCCCCTTAACTTATATGCCTGATCTTACACTATGGAAGGTACTGAAACCTATTACCCAGGGGGTCATAGTCATAAAAGGGTTAAGGCTATACCTTGGAGCTGCACATAGTAGGTAATGCACATACTGCACTGTAAGGTTTTCCAGTTCCCATTTCGGGCCTCCGTCTTGTGCCGGTACTGTCGGGTGTCCCACCTTCTTTATCACTGTCAGTGTTCAGCCTTTCACAAGATTTTCCAGCATTTGATCTCCTGTTCGTAGTGTGATTGCCTACACTTACGCAATGTTTTCCGGGTGGAATAGGCCGGGTCAGTATAAGTTCATGTATGTTTTACATGCGAAAAACATCACTGTCCTGAACAAGCTCAATAAACAGCATAGAACCGCACAAAGGCATCATTCAGCATAGAATAGAATTTTAAAGGTAATTTCAAGTATTTTGGCTGCCACATCAAGGACCTGGCATTCCCGGCTCTGCAGATGTGATTAATCTATTTCATACGACCTCTCCAAGTATAAACAGATATACGCTGCCCGGGGAGCTTTAGTCACTTGTCAACTTCTCTCGGTGCGCTGAGGAGGGCGCTATTATTGGAAGCTGTAATCATCCGGCTGAACTTTTATAAGTTCTCACAGACATTAGGGACAATCTATTTCTCTATATTATAGTTGTTTTTCACTGTAGTTTAACTATATTTGGCCCGGGATGGTGGGTTGGGGGTGGAAGTGAAATGCTGCCCTATACTTTCGCAGCTGTATCCCCCTTCTCGACGCTGCCATCATATGTCAGCTGCAGTCAATCAGTGGGCGCTTATTGGTACATCCTTCACACAAAACTGATTAAACTGTGAAGACTGCAGCCAATCTGCACTTGCTGATTGGCTGCAGTGGTCCTGTGACATCAATGTCACATGGCCACTGCGCAGCACAGAGCTGACGTCGCTGGAAAGGCACCGTTCTGGTAGTTGAGGGGGAGATAATTGTGTTTATTTTATTTATGGCACTTAAGTAGTAAAGGGAACCCATCATGTCAGAAAACACCATTAACTTGCAGATATAGGGCTAATTTGCAAGTTAATAGCGTTATGAATGTAGCTTGCCACAGTTCTGAAAGCACAGAACCCAGGAGAAAATGAACTTTATTGCTCCCCTGGAGCTGCCAGCTCTCAGTCATGCAGGCGTGTCCATATCAATTTTTTTTTTTTTTTTTCATAAATGTGTTTTATTAAACTTTTCAAAATAAGGTACAACAATCCAGAAAGATGATATACATTTGAATACACCAGAAAGAAAGACAAAACTAGCTTGTAATCCTAGACATCTCAAATCAGACACGTCATGTCCATTCACATTTTAGTAACCTTTGGACTAATCATTCTGAGATTGTGTAGGAAAAAGGCAGATATAGAGAAATAAAGTCAAGAAGAAGGGAGAAAGTGGGTAAGAAATGGGGGCAGGGGAGGGGAAACTAAACTAACCTCGGTCCCAGCTACCCTACGAAAATTATGGAAACTCAGTTAACCAGCCCGGAAACTCCGAACTCTCCTTGAATGTCTCCCAGAGGAACCACATTTATCCCCGCTCGGTCACAGATTCGTCATTTGAGCCATCAGCGACTCCATTCGGGTCACTCTATCCATCTCGGACACCCACTCCACCGCAGACAGAATCCTTGTCGCTCTCCAGTACCGGGGAATAATTGTTCTGGCCGCTACTAAGCAGAACCTCATAATTCCTTTCTTTATGGATGTTATAGACCCGGGAATCCGTGAAAGGAGAGCTGTTTGAGGGGATGGCTCACAGCGAACGCCCGTCATCAAGCGAAAGGCTCCAAAAACAGCTTCCCAAAATGGATGTAGAAGACTGCAAGACCACCATATATGAAGCATAGACCCTTCCTCATTGTCATATCTCCAGCATAAGTTTGAAATTGCAGGATTTATTTTATGGAGGAGCACAGGACACCTATACCAACGCGTTAATATTTTATAATTTTTCTCTTAGGATCTGCAAGAGATAGAGGTCTTGTGGGTAAGGAAAAAGATCTTCACACTGTCTGCTTCAGAGAGGGTGATCCGCAGATCTCTCTCCCAAGCTATAATAAAGCTGGTGGTGTCAATAGAGAACATTTCCAGGATCAAACTGTAAAGCAAGGAGACTGTGTGGGTAGGACCCTCTGTGGCCAGCATCAAGGACTCAAATCGGGTCGATGTGTTAAAGGAAATACCCGAAAGGAAATCCTTCAACTGATTGAATTCAAGCCAAGATAGCGATTTGTTATGGCAGGTGTCCCACAACCCCCCCACAGTGGAGAGCCCAGAGAGTCCATCCGTCACCTGGCCCAGTCTCACCCGATCGGCAGATCTCCAGCATAGAAACGCAGTCCTGTCCACTGCTGGAGGGAAAGCAATGTTGTCAAAGAGGGGGCCCAGTCTACTCGGAATGTTACAAAGTCTCAGTCTCCCCCAATTTCTATCCCAAAATCTCAACACTATCTGCGTAAGAGGTGGAAAGTCCGATATCGGGGGCCTAAAATTGGCACCACACCTTGGTATCCAGTATAGAGAGCAAGGAGAGAGGAGTTTTTCTAAATTCACCCACTGTTTGTCAGTGGTCCCCAACCTTTTTTGCACCAGGGACCGGCTTCAAGCAAGACCATTCTTCCATGGCCCAGCAGGGCGGGGATGGAGGTGTGGCAGGGGTGGGGCTTTGATCATAAGGGGGCGGGGCTATGGACGCAGTTGTAGTTAGGCAGTGCATACTTATCATTTAATTATAACATAATGTGACTCAACTCACCATAGGTTTTAAATGAGTGCTCCATCACCCCATCATTGCCTTCACCTCATCACTCCCTTCTCCCCATCATTGCCTTCTCCATCACCCCATCACTGCAGTCTCTCCATCACCCCCATCATTGCTTTCTCCCCATCACTCCTATGATCCCATCAATGCCTTCTCTCCATCACCCCATCATTGCCTTCACCCCATCACTCCCTTCTCCCCATCATTGCCTTCTCCATCACCCCATCACTGCCTTCTCTCCATCACCCCCATCATGGCCTTATCCCATTACCCCCTCATGGATTCTCCCATCACCCCAGGCATTATGGCCTTCTCTCCCCATCACGGTCTTCTCATATCCCCATCTCCTCCAGGGCCAGGCTAACCTACACACACACAGACAAACATACATACACACACAGACATACATACACACACAGACATACATACACACACACACACACACACACACACACACGTGTGCACACACACAGACACCACCTCTCACCTGTCCGCAGCATCGCCCGCGCTTCCTCGCTCTGACACAGCAGCGGCCGCGCTCCTCTCTGTGTCAATCAGAGACAGGAAGCGCGGGCGGCGGGCAGGAAGCTGGACGGGTCCTTGCAGCTCCTGCTATTTCCTCTTGCAGGCAGCGGAGCTGCTTGGATCGCTCCCTGGCCACCGCTACACGAAGGCAATCTAGGAAGTGTTGCGCGCCGCCCCTGGCTCCCCTTGTGTCCGCGGACCGGCAAGGGCACTGCAGCGGCCCGGTGCTGGGCCGCGGACCGGCGGTTGGGGACCCCTGGTTTATGTAAGTCGCTGTATCTCCAGTCAACTATTCTAGTCAGGAGAATGGCATGAAAATATATTTTGAAGCTAGGAAGACCTTTTTCCCCCCTGTGTCTTGGGTCTTGTCAAAACCGAGACCCTAATTCGGGGTCTACGAGCTCCCCAGACAAAACCATTAATAGCAGATTGTAACTGATTAAAGAAATAGTCAGGAATTGCTATTGGGACTGTTTGAAAAAGATAAAGAAAGCGGGGGAGAATGTCCATTTTGATGTTTATACGACCAAACCATGAGAGCTGAGATCTATTGTATTTTTTAAGATCCGATAGAGTTTTGTGTAAAAGTGGGACATAGTTTAGGGAAAAAAGATCCACTTCGTTACTGGGGATCCAGACTCCCAAGTATTTTATAGCTTTCTCTTTCCATTTAAAAGGGAAGGAAGCCCGGAGTCTCTGGACCAGGTCATCAGGGAGAGATATATTAAGGGCCTCTGTCTTTGAATAATTAACTTTAAAGTTAGATACTTCTCCAAACCGTTGGAACTCTCGCATCAGCACTGGGAAGGCAATGGTCGGGTTAGTGATATAGATCAATAGGTCATCTGCATAGATAGACAATTTAACATTATTCCGACCAACCTGAAGGCCTTTGATATCAGCAGCATTCCTCAGTGCGATTGCAAAATGCTCCATTGCAATAATATAAAGTAAGGGCGAAAGAGGGCACCCCTGACGTGTGCCATTAGCTATTTGTACGGGGGATGACAAAGTACCATTAACTCTAAGTCGGGCTGTGGGGCCTTGATATAGTGCCAGAATCCTACCCAGCATGTCAGGTCCCAAACCAAGCTGTGTCAAGGCAGGTCTCATAAAGGTCCATCCAAGACGATCAAACGCCTTTTCCGCATCAATGGACAATAGACATGCTGGAATTTTATGTTTACGCATATGAGAGGCAAGGAGCAATGTTTTCACAGTATTATCTCTATTCTCCTTGCGTTGTACAAAACCAGCCTGATCCATGTGATTGGAGCCAGGGAGTAGGGGGCTTAGTCTTTTTGCAATTGCTTTGGCGTATACTTTTACATCAACATTAATTAGGGAGATAGGCCGATAATTAGCGCATAATAGGGGGTCCTTTCCTGGCTTGGGAATAACGACAATCGTGGCAGCTAAACATTGGGGGGCAAAAGGGCAATTCTCAGAGATAGAGTTGAAGAGTTTCGTCATAAATGGAATTAAATTTGATGCAAATATCTTATAAAAGTTAGCCGGGAATCCATCCGGACCGGGGCTTTTGCCATTTGCCAGAGACCTGACTGTATCCAGTATCTCCTCTTCCGAGAACGGGGTCTCAAGGGCCATTACGTCCTCAGATGGAAGAGGAGGAATCTGAGTGCTATTTACATAGTTATCCACTCTTTCCTGGAAGTCGGACACAGCCATGTCTGCCAAAGGTCCTCTAAGGTTGTAAAGGGAGTTATAGTAACCCCTAAATGAGTCTGCAATCTCCAAGGGGGAGTGGATGGATTTACCTGACCCAGACTTAATGGTAGGTGTATAGGTAGTAGGAATTCGTGGGTGTAAAAATCGTGCTAAGGCCCTACCAGGCTTGTAAGAGTATTCGTATAGGTATCTGCGGAAGCGGTGTCTCTGTCTTGCTGTTGCTGTATCTAGCAATAAGCTTAAGTCTGTTCTAGCTTTCAACAGGTCAGTCATGACTTGTGGATTTTTTGACCTTTTGTGTTCCAACTCCAAAGCTTGGCTGTGTGTCAACAAATTAGGAATGGCAGAAGCCCTTTCTCTCTTTAATCGTGCCCCCTGTTGGCTGAATACTCCCCGTACAACTCCTTTTAAGGCCTCCCACTGATATGACAAAGCTGTGGGGTCATCTTTGTGAATATTGAAAAAAATCTGTGATTGCCATCCTGATTGCCTCCTGACAAGAGGGATTTTTGAGAAGCCCCGGGTGTAAGGACCAAGTCCATTCGTTCGATGTGAGTTCCGGAACCGTCAAGGATAGTAAAACTGGGGCATGGTCTGACCAAATCATCGTGTCAATTTGTGTCGTCGGGTGAAACGAGAGCAGCCCGAGACTAATTAAAAAATAATCTATCCTACTATATGAATCATGTACCGCAAAATAGAAAGTTATAGTCACGTGTAGTGGGGTGGATCCGTCTCCAAACGTCAACCAGTCTATATTCCGTTAGCTTAGATTTCAGACTCTCCAACTGGGAGGGGGAGACGGCCGACCTACCCGAAGATGAGTCCAGGACTCGATCCAATGTAAAATTGAAGTCTCCTCCGACAATTACCTCACCCTCTGCGAATGCCGAGAGGTCGCGTAGGTAAGCTTTACAAGATCTGATCCTGAGCCTGTAGCGACTTGTGTAAGGCAATACTAACGCCTTTGGATTTTGAGTCTGGGTTGCCGCTATGGAACCAGTGTGAGTAAAATTTATGGTTAAGTGAAGCTATCCGATCTGATCTAAAGTGGGTCTCCTGCAGAAGCAGCACATGAACCCTTTTCTTGTGCATGTGATAAAGAACCTGCGAGCGTTTTTCAGGAGTATTAAACCCTCTGATGTTCAAGGTGGCCATCGTAAACTAGTACAAGAATCAGTAGTAGGACTAGGCGGTGGTAGGAGGGGAAGAGGTGTTGTGTAAAGAAGAGAAAGCACTTAAGAAAAAGTATTTAGAAGGAGGTTCTAAAGAAAGAATAGAAGAGAGCAGAATATAATGTATGAAGAAATATAAACAAAAATTTCAGACGGAGCAGAATATTCCGTCTTATTAGACCACAGGTAGCTACTCCTATGGGCTAAGAATTAAGCAGAGAAATTCTCTGAAGGAAGTGTCAGACACACCCTAACTTGGAAGGTGACTGGACTCTAAAACAGAGCGAACAGCCAGGCCCCCACAGCAAGTTAATTATACATGTTAAACAACCAAACAGATTCAGTGCCCCAGGCCTCAAGGCTATACTGACTATGTATTTGATCCAAACAAATACCCCACAAACGCAACATAATACCAGAGGCAACTCTGAGGTGATGAGGATCCCTGTAGACTATTTTTCTAGTTATAGTAAACCACTATAATGCATAATAAGGCTCCACCCCGGGGACACAAGGCCCCCCGTTAGAAAACCACCAATGTTCCCTGACCCAAGGAAAAGCACAGTGGAGAGAGCAAGTGATTAATATAGGACAAACTCCTCAGTGCACAGGCGTCACCCGAGGGACCACCGGAATCATGGTGTAGATTTCTTCTCTTCTTCTCACGTTCCGATGGTACTCTCCCACCTCCTTGAACTCCCCCGAACCCAAAAGACAAAAAATGCGGCCACTCCCCCAGGGTGACCGGTGGCAACCCCAGAGCAGATGAGAAATCCAGGAGATCCGATGGGGATCTCAGGATCATCGTGCTAGTGTACCCCCGAGCTTGTAGCTAAAAAGGGTATCCTCACGTGTAGGCAATGTTTTTCGCGCGCAGAGCCTCCAGGAGAGGTCGCAGGGCCCTTCTCTTAGCCAGAGTTATAGGGGAGAGGTCCGCTAGAAGTTGAATATTTATGCCATTAAAGTCTATAGCGTCGTTCTCTCTAGCTTTACGCATAATGTCCTCCTTAATTTGGAAAAAATGGATCCTGCAAATTACATCTCTCGATCTAGATGGGTCAGGGTGCCTTGGGCCCAGGGATCGATGAGCTCTGTCCAATTCAATACGCTCATCCGTGGATCTACTCAGCAATGCATAAAAACATGCTGTAGGGCTGAATTCAGGTCCCGTGGGGCCACCGACTCTGGGAGACCACGCAGTCTAATGTTTCTCCTATTTCTGTTTTCAGAGTCTTCTTGCATGTCCATAACTAGATCAAAATTCTGTGAATGCTGATCTAAAAGTTGCTGCTGAGTATGAAGCTGGGAAGATAGCTCATCCACTTTAGCCTCTAACACAGTGATGGCAGAATTTATGTTGGAAACGTCCTCTTTGAGGGAGCCAATTTCCCCCTTGCATACTGCCTCCAAACACTGGATGTAACCTTCCATGTCAGTCTTGGTGGAGATGGCACTTAAATGGGCACGTAGTTCCCCTACATTCATAGTCAGGGACGAGGAATCCCCAGAACCCGTACGGGTCTCAGGACCGTCCTGGGTAACCTCACCGCAGATCCCCACTATGCCAGTGTCAAATATAAAGGATCCATTAAGTGTACTGTCTGCAGTCCCTGCTAATCAGAGATTAGTCTGGAGCAGAGGAATGAGTTAATTGTTTAGCAGCAGGAGCTGGCCTGGAGGGGGAGGGAAGGGACAGGGAGTCTTCCACTCTCTGAATGCCTGTAATGACCTGTCTCCAGTTTTGTTCTGACCAGCTTCACTCTTTCTGTGTGTGTGTTTTCCCTGTGTGCGTCCTCCATGTGATGATCCTGCTGCAGCAGCAGACAAGCGTGCACCCTTCTGGCCTCGCACATCAGATCTCTCCTCAGTAGCTGCCATAGCTGCACGTGTGGTCTGTTTTCCCGCACTACTTGGGGCTGTTAGATACCGAGTAATTCCAGGGTCAGCAGGTCTGGAGGAAGGCTCTGTGGTGCCTGAGAGCGAAGATCGGCTTTATCTCTCATGTAGAGGTCGGGGGACTGCCTGTGCTTGCTAAATCTTTGCTGTAAGGGCTCTGGGAAGCAAGAGCTCTCTGTGTGTCTGCCCTGCTCCATGACCAGGCCACGCCCCCCCGTCCATATCAATTATAATCACCGCCCATGACTGAAAGCCAGCTGCTCCCGGGAGAAATAATGTTCATTTTCTCCTGGGTGCTGCACTTTGAGTATTGCAGCCGTGCCCCTTCATAATGCTATTAACCTGCAGATTAGTAGCATTATTGGACATGACAAGTCTCTTTAAGAGGTAAAACTCCCTTTAAGATAGTTGAGACTAAAAGAGATTTATTTATGGCATATTCTGCAGATATTTCATAAATATAATAGGTACTTGAATTTTATGCCAAATGTATATGAAATTACTCTTCATTGTGATATATTATTATTATTATTATTATTATTTTTTTTTTTTTTTTAATTCTTTAGAGTCGAATTCTCTGGATTGATGAGAAGAATCTGACGGCACACATTGAAGCTGGCATCACTGGTCAGGACTTAGAAAAACAGGTAGGTGTGAAATTTTGGGATGGGAAATTCTTTACTATTTAAGACCTGTCCTTACTGTCAATGAATGGAAACATTTTGAAATAGTACAAGACATCATCCAAGTCCCCTATTGGGGACTGAAAAAAAAGTGAAAATTTGTAATAAAAAGTTTGGTATCACCACTTTCATAAATGTGCAATCTATGAAATTATTAAGTAAATGAATCAGTATGGAAAGTGGCATAAAGAAAAAAATAAATAAATAAAAAAAATGTAATCAACCTAGAGTTGCCATTTCCTTTCACTGTATTTCCCTCTTCCAAAAAAAATAAGTAAAAAGTGATATAAGTGTATCTGAAAATGATACCAATAAAACCGATAGCGCAATAGGCTAAAACAAGGCCATACACCGCTCAATCAATGGAAAAGTAATAAATAATGTACAGGTCTTAGACTATGGGCAACACAAACCTAATCCTAAATTTTTTCATTTTTGTTTTCCCTTCACCCATGACAGCACACCTGAGAGAGGAATCCGCCCCGCCAGGACAGGAACCTACTGAGATATAAGGGGCGGCACCTCTCCCCCGCTTCAGTTGGGTTCCTGTCCTGGAAGGAATCCCACTGTCGGCGGTGCCGGTCATGGGCGAAGAGAAAAAAAAGAGACCCAGGCCCGTCCCGGCGCGGGAAGAACAGGTGCCTTACCTGTAGCGCCGGCCGTCGGGTGCTGGAGGCACAGTCCCCGGTGTCCCCCTGGGCTCCGGGTTCGTGTGGGTGCAGGTGGGATCCCGGTGGCTCCTGGAAGCCCCCACCGCGCCGCCCTCCCCTCGCTCGCGCCCGCATCTCGATCCCCGAGGCGTCTGGCAGGGGAGAGACGCGGGCGTCTTCCGGCCGCTGACGTCAGCGACGCAGAGGATTGTGGGTGCGCCGGCTGACGTCAGCAGAAGGCGACGGTGTCATGGCGCCAGGTGCGACGCCGGTCGGCTTTCTGAAGTGGTCGGCCGGCGGTCGCAGGGGAGAGGGGATGGAGACACCCACCAGGACGGAGGCCGCATTTAAACGAGGACCAGCGGCAGGGCAGGCGATGCAAAATGGAGTCAAATCAGGAGAGGTCCTTGTCTCTACCTCCCTCACAACCCTCTGGCCACAAACATGGAAGCTGGTCAAGCAGCAGCCGCAGGTCGGGGGATTCCTCAAGGTCCAGAGAGCACAGGTCTCGTGCTCCAACGCAGCCTCCAAGTCCGGTACCCTTGATTACGGGTGGTGAGTGATCTTCCTGAATGCTAGCATTTATGTTAATAGGGATTCTCTGTTGTATGTTTGACCCCGTAGGAAAAGCCCACAAAGCGGGAAGTAAGAAGAATAATAGGGACTGTGTCTTATGTAAAACGGCCCTAGCAAGAGACTGGCAGAAAGACCTCTGCGCCAGTTGCATTCAGCAGACAATGGCAGAGGAAGCGCCTAGTTTCGCAACTAACCTGATATCGGCCCTTAGGTCAGAAATGGAGGGTTCAATTAAGACCCTACTGAAAAAAGGGAGGAAAGGTAGAAAGAATCCCCCTAGTTCTCCCTCAAATTCCTCATCGGCCTCGTCTCAAACAGAACAGGCGTCTTCCTCAGACAGTGACACGGTGGGTAAGCCATGTTTCCCTGTAGAAGACACGGATGCTCTCCTAAAGGCCATTAGAACAACAATGGACCTACAGGAAGAGAAAGCGGCTAAAACCCTAGAGGACGTTATGTTTGGGGGCTTCAAGAGAGGAAAAAGCGGACCTTTCCAGTGAACGAAAAGATCCAAGCGCTTATTGAGAGAGAGTGGAGGAAACCCGAAAGATCAGGGGCCCTTCCCTCCACCTCTAAGAGACGGTACCCCTTTGAGCACAAAGATGGGGAAATATGGGACAAGGTCCCAAAAATAGACGCGGCGGTATCCAGGTCTTCTAAAAAATCGGCCCTGCCCCTGGAAGACTCAGGGGTTCTTAGGGACCTGCTAGACAAGAAAGCGGATTCATATTTGAGGCATGCATGGGAAGCGACAGCAGGAGGATTAAAGCCGGCGATAGCAGGCACCTGCACGGCACGCTCCCTGATGATCTGGCTGCAGCAGTTAGAAGAGAAGCTAGCATCAAAAGTCCCAAGAGAGAAGATATTAGCAGATATGTATCTCTTGCATGGGGCATCAGCTTTTTTGGCAGATACCTCGGCGGATCCTATGAGGTTGATGGCTAGGGCGGCAGGATTATCAAATGCTGCCAGACGTGCGTTATGGCTTAAAGGCTGTCCAGGTGACCTGCAGTCTAAAGCTAAACTGTGCTCTCTCCCCTGTGATGGGAAGAACTTAAACGATATCCTGGAGAAGGCAAGCGATAGTAAAAAAGTCTTCCCCAGGTTCCCGACAGAACAGAGAAGACAGCCCTTTCGGAGGGGAAGATTCAATAGGGGGTGTCCTCAGGCCGACAGGAGAAGATGGGAGGATAAAAGGAAAAAAGAGTCTGGATTTATGTTTGGTGGGGGCACCTCCACCTCAAAGAAATCGCCACAGCGACGCCAGTATTGCAGTGGGGGGAAGATTGGCACTCTTTTCCCAGGCCTGGGAAAAGATCTCCTCCAATACCTGGATCCTGGGCATCTTAAGAGAAGGCCTGAGAATCCCCTTTGTCCGCCAGCCAAAAAGCGTGTTTGTCATTACCCCTATCAGAAAGGCGACCAAAGAACAGTTGGCCTCGGAAGCAGAGATCCTGAACCTGATAGACAAGCAGGTCCTTTACGAAGTCCCAGACACACAGGAGGGAAGAGGGTTCTATTCCCCCTTTTTTCTGATAAAGAAACCAGATCAATCATTCAGGACAATTCTAAACCTCAGAGGGCTCATTCGGTGGATAAGGAATCAGACTTTCAAGATGGAGTCAGTGGCTACGGCCATAAAGCTACTACATCAAGATTGTTTTATGACCGTAGTCAATTTGAAGGATGCGTATTGTCACATCCCTATCCATCCAGATTACCAAAAATACTTGAGGGTAGCTCTTTATATCCAAGGCGTACTGAGGCATTTCCAATTCAGAGCTCTTCCATTTGGCATATCTATAGCCCCGAGGGTTTTCACCAAAGTCATAGCGGAGGTAACGGCCTTCCTCCGGATTCACGATACGGTCATAATACCCTACTTGGACGATTTCCTTATAGTGGGCAGCTCAGAGAACTACTGCACGGCGCAGTTGAACCGTGTGACCGACACCTTACAAGAATTAGGGTGGATAATAAATTTCAAAAAGTCAAAACTACGACCCCTAAAAAAACAGACCTTCCTGGGATTTATCCTGGATTCAGAACAGCAGGCGTGTCTGCTTCCGAATACCAAAGTAGAGAAGGTACAGAACATGGCTTTGGCTGCCCGAAACCAACCGCATATGACATTGAGAAATGCGATGTCTCTACTAGGTACCCTGACGTCCTGTATTCCGGCGGTCAGGTGGGCTCAATTTCACACCCGTCAACTCCAGTGGGAGATACTATCAGCACAAAGATCGCTAAGAGGGTGTTTAGAAGGAAGGCTGGAGCTTTCTTTAGAGACCAGAGACTCTCTCAACTGGTGGCTGGACAGTACAAACTTGGCCTCAGGAATACCTAAGGACAAACAGACGACAGACGTGATTCTAACAGACGCAAGCTCCTCGGGGTGGGGGGCACACCTAAGGGGTCACGTAGGCCAGGGTTCCTGGATGCCTCAAGAAATGGGGGCATCTTCCAACCTGAGAGAACTATGGGCAGTGAACAAAGCCCTAAGCCACTTCATTCCGCTACTCAGGGGTCGCAATGTCCGCATCATGTCTGACAACAAAGTAACGGTGGCGTACATCAACCACCAAGGGGGGACAAGATCACACTCCCTAATGAAGGCAGCAGATGACATTCTTGGCAGAGTGGAGCAACACCTGCACACCTTAACAGCCTTACACATAAAAGGCGCAGAAACCTTAGAGGCTGATTTCCTGAGCCGCAATACTCTGAGGCAAGGAGAATGGGCTCTAAATCGGTCCGTTTTTCAAAAAATAACGCAGCTTTGGGGGAAGCCAGTAATAGACCTCTTTGCCAACAAGCACAACAGGCAAACAGGTTTTGCTCACTAAACCAGAGGGAAAATCCATGGGCAGTGGACTCATTGCACATTCAGTGGAACTTCAGGCTAGCTTATGCGTTCCCCCCCCATTGGCTCTGATCCCAACAGTTGTCAAGAAGATCAGGAACGATCAAGCCAGGGTGATTCTAATAGCCCCATTTTGGCCAAAAAGGCCCTGGTTTGCTCTATTGCAAAGAATGTCCCTCTCCGATCCATGGGTTCTGCCAGAAATCCCGGACCTACTAGCTCAAGGCCCAATATTCCGCGCTCAGATCAAAGGATTCCATCTGTCGGTGTGGAATTTGAAAGGTCGCTTTTAACGGATAGAGGGTTCTCCCCCGGGATGGTGGCCACCCTGCTTAAGAGTAGGAAACCGGTGACTACTAATATCTACGGCAGAACATGGAATAAATTCCTACAGTTCCTAGGTAAGCCGTTAGAACAAGAACCCCCGATTAGTGCCATCTTGGAGTTTTTACAATCAGGGTTGCAGCTGGGGTTAGTGGTAAACACTCTTAAAGTCCAGGTATCTGCACTAGGAGCGCTCTATAACTGCAACTTGGCAGCAAATAGATGGGTAGCCAGATTCATCAAATCCTGCCATAGGGCTAGGCCTTTCCCAATACCCAGAATAGCCCCCTGGGATTTAAACCTAGTACTAGAGGCCCTTACAAAGGAACCATATGAGCCGTTACATCAGCTCCCCATAAAATTTCTGACCCTAAAGACGATCATTTTAGTGGCCCTTACATCGGCCTGCAGAATAAGCGACTTGCAGGCTCTCTCGGTAAATCCATCCTATACACAAGTTTTTCAGGACAGGGTGGTATTGAGAACAGACCCCACTTATCTGCCTAAAGGTAGCATCAGATTTCCATCGGGGGCAGGAGATTATCCTCCCATCCTTCTGCGACAATCCGAAAAATGCAGGGGAGGAAAAATTTCATAGTTTGGACGTCAAGAGAGCCCTATTAGAATACATATGTCACTAGCCAGTGGAGGAGGTCCCAGTCCCTATTCGTAGCTTTTCAGGGTGCCAGGAAAGGCTATGGGGTTTCAAAAGGGACTATTGCTAGATGGATTAGGGAAGCCATTAGTGTAGTTTACTCGACTAGTGGTGTTCCGATTCCTGACGGCATTAAGGCTCATTCCACCAGAGCCGTGGCGACCTCCTGGGCTGAAAAGGCAGAGGTATCGATAGAACAAATTTGTAAGGCCGCTACCTGGGCCTCACCTTCAACCTTCTTTAAGCACTATAGATTAAATCTATCCTCCTCTGCTGACTTAACCTTTGGTAGAAGGGTGCTGTAAGCGGTGGTCCCTCCCTAAGGTGTTTCGAAGTCTCCAAAAATCTCTCAGGTGTGCTATCATCGGTGAAGGCAAAACCACCATGGTTACTTACCGGTAGCCGGCTTTTCCGGAACCCATGACAGCACCCGTATATTCCCCCCCCCTTTTTCACCGTATGGGTGTGCACGATTAGTAGGGTGCTTTTGTGTGATGTGGTGTTGGATTAACATGTAACTAACCGGGAAGTCCTCTCAATGCTCTGTAACCCAACTGAAGCGGGGGAGAGGTGCCGCCCCTTATATCTCAGTAGGTTCCTGTCCTGACACGGGGCGGATCCCTCTCTCAGGTGTGCTGTCATGGGTTCCGGAAAAACCGGCTGCCGGTAAGTAACCATGGTGGCTTTTTAAGTTTTTTTTTTTTTTTTTTTTTTTTTTTTTTTTTTTTTTTTTTTTTTACGGTTTAAAAAAATAAAATTATATATTAGACTCTACTATTTAGACATTTGTTATTTAACTTTGTGAGTACAACCTTTTTTTCCCATTGTTTATCTCCCACTAAGACTCCATAGACATTCTTGGCACATTGCGTTACCACCTCTCCTTGGGAAGCAGTGAGTACAACCCCGTTACCACATCGTTTACCCCCTACTAAGACTCCATGGTGTCTCCGGCCCCCATAAGCGTATTCTTGGTACCTTGCATTTCGTTACCACCTCTCCTTTGGAAGCAGTGAATACAACGCCTTTACCGCATCATTTACCCCCCATTAAGACTCTGTGGTGTCTCCAGCCCCCATATTCTTATTGGCACGGTGTGTTGCGTTACCAACTCTTTTTGGGAAGCAGTGAGTACAACCCCTTTACCACATCGTTTATACCCCCCCCACTAAGACTCCATGGTGTCGCCGGCCCCCACAGGCTTATTCTTGGCACATTGCATTGCGTTACCACCTCTCCTTGGGAAGCAGTGAGTATGGCCCCTTTACCACATCGTTTACACCCCCCCACGAAGACTCCATGGTGTCGCCGGCCCCATAGGCTTATTCTTGGTACCTTGCGTTGCGTTACCACCTCTCCTTGGGAAGCGGTGAGTACATCCCCCTTTGTCGCATCATTTACCCCCCCACTAAGTCTCCGTGGTGTCATCAGCCCCCATAGGCTTATTGTTGACACATTGCGTTGTTGCCACCTCCCCTTGGAAAGCAGTGAGTACAATTTATGGGGCTTTCAATAAGCCACATGTTTACTATTTAAGGGACATATCCCAACTTTCAGCATGTTTATTAGGGATCTATTCTGGCACTTTATCTTTTCTGTTGCAATATGTTTTGGATTTAGTTTTCTGGAATTGCTCATTTCCTTCAATTCACAAACAGACCGAACGAAGCTGTTAGCGTTCTCGTCTGTGCGCGACCCAGCCGTTACTACGCCAGGCTCGCTACTTATCAAAGACCCTCGTAGACGCATACAACCTCGCCTGACACACTTTACTTCTTTTATTGACTTATTACCAGTGCGGAAATTCTCGGTTAACCAAAATTGATTACCTCTGATTGATAGCCGGGCATACAGTAAACTCCAGATTCACAGATGGCTGGCTCCGTACCATTTGATGCAAGACTGCTGAGCTTTGAAAATGATTTCAGTGGGACCGCGCGGGTTTTGTAGCCGTTTAAGGGCATCTATTCCAGCTCAGGTGCCGTACAGATGGCAAAGCCAAGCTAATATGGAAAAATGAGGAACAAGTGACTATTTAATGTACAGGAATGCATGATCTGCATCCCTAATAGATGGTGCTGTTGCATACAGGAAGCCCGACCAGATGGCTGTACATTAAAACACATCAGTCCTTGAGAGAATTAAGTGCAGGCAATTTGCTCACATTTTGTAAAGGCTGCAGCATATCACATTAGAGGAAAGGGAACTAGAGATTAACGACTTTATTTATTGGATGGATTTAGACATAGTAGTTTGTGGTGGTGTTTTTTTTTTTTTTTCTTTGCTGTTCATATGTTTTTCATGAATGTTTTGCAAGAGTCTTTTCCATTAAGGATTGAATCACGTACAAAATTCAGATCAAAGTCATTCTTTAGATTAGGTGCAATAGTAAAAGGCAGAAAAATCACAAATAAGTAGCTGCTTTTGAGTTGCTTTACACCACTTCCCTGACATTGCTTCCGAAGAAGTCAGGGCTTGGAGTTCGGGTGACCATACACATAACATAATTGTTGGCCAAACCCACTGGCCTCTCACTTGACTGTGTAGTTAATGAGCTGCCGGTCAAGGTGGAGCTGAGTTGGGAGTAGAGCTGGGGAGGCGCAAGCTCGAAAAGTGTTCTGGTCATGCCTATAGTGCTTAAAGGGGTTTTCCTACGAACAAAAGTTCTTATTATTCCAAGATCTATTGATTACAAAGAGCTTCCACAATTGAATGTGTTTAAATAAAATGTTCCTGTGCTGAGATAATCTTATAAATGTGCCCCTGCTGTGTACTGTCTAACGGCTGTGTCTGATTGTACAGGGACATGGTCTGATCATATCATTTTTAAATTAGTTAAAAATAAAGTGATCCCCGCCCTCCCCCCAATCAGGGAGACACAGGTGGCATCAATAAAAGTATGGATGACAGTTTCTTTCTGGCAGCAACATGACCATATCAGTGGTTTTTGGGGTGAACAATTCCCTTTAAGTTAGGGCACATTCAGACGTCCGTAAAAATCGGTGCAAGATCGGACTGCAATGCACGCATTGGACACGAATGTTGCAACCCGAGCGTGACCGGGAGATCCGCGGACAGTCCGTGCATTGCTGTCCAGTCTGCGACCGGTTTGTACGGACGTCTGAATGCTCCCTTAATTGCTTGATGGTCCTAAAGCTTTGGTTCGGTGGGGCTATTCAGTTCCCGCTTCTCCATAGCTTTGTAGGGACTTGCTGTAGTGCTGTCAACGGGACACTAGCGCTGCAGACAAAAACCTACAACCAGGAGCAGCGATGGAGGCTGTGCTTGGACCAAGGGAGGGGGAGTTGTAGACTACGCTTGGACCAAGGGAGGGGGGAGTAAAGCGCAGCTTGTTTGAGCTATCTTTACCGGTGAATTTGTGTGCATAAATGTATAAAGGATCCATAAAGATTCATTAATATCTGTCTTATCTGTTCCAGCTTGGGGAGAGTGGTTACTGTACAGGTCACGAGCCAGACTCCATGGAGTTCAGCACGTTGGGAGGCTGGGTGGCTACAAGAGCATCAGGCATGAAGAAGAACATCTATGGAAACATTGAAGATCTGGTAATGCAGTTCCTCTGTTTCCCTTTCTCAGGCACCAACTGCTTCTTTAATATAGCAAAGTCATCTGGAGGATGTAGTCCACAGAATTTCCTTCCCTTCTGATCTTTTCCCATGTCTAATGATGTACTAAATACTATTTCCATGCAGAGCTTGTATTAGGAGAGCCCAATGATAATGTCCATACAGGCAGGAACCCCGCCAGGACACGTGTGATTCACTTGATGCCATCATCTCACACACATGCACGTTATTTAGGTTTTGTTTATAGCGTCTGTGGTTTTATAGATTGGTAAAAATCTTTTCACATGTTAGTATGTATCACTCATTATTTCATATATGAACATGAAAGGCCTCCCCTGCTATGTCGGGATTACGACCATTGTCTGGCGGCCTTCGGCTTCACCAAATACCTGATAATTGGATAATGTACCAGTTCTACAGCTACATAGTATTGTAACCGGCTCGTAGATTTAATACTTTTCCCGCAGTATGGGTTTGCATAAATATAATGTTTTAGATTCTCTTCTGTCAGGTTGGTGAAAAATATACATTTAGTTATTCTTTTGGTTATATCTACTTTTGGTAAATCTGTATAACCTTCTGTATAGCTCACCGGGGTCCTTTTTCAGTCTACTGAATGGCAAATCTGCCTGATCACGCTGCAGTACCATAAAGTCTTGTAATTACATTATGCCAGTAGTTTCCTGGCCGTACACTCAAGTTAAGCCAATTACACCCTCTTAAAAGCTTTCCAATGGGCTGTATACAACTTGATAGGCGCTCATTTAATGGCCTGGGACATGGGACGTTAACAGCTGTTGGGGAACACAGTTGTTGGTCATACGATCGTTCCGGACCAATACAGCATTGTTATCGGCAACACATCCGCAGATTACAAAGAATATATATTTTTTTACCAGCATAAACTATTTGATCATCTGACGAACAAGTAGTTTGCCCGATTTTCGGGTGAATGCCGTCATATTTACACAGGTCAATAATTCGGAATGAGTCCGTTCACGGATTCTCAACCCATCGAAATGCTGAGAGCCAGTCGGCCCATGCTGACCGTATAAACTAAGCCACGTCCTTGTAGGGGTGACAGCCTCTAAAAATTGTTCCTTCAATGCTCTAATCGCCACCTCTATCCTGTAGTAAGTGCTTCATGCGTATTGCCACTAGACCTGTGACTTCATCAGGTGTATTGAGGTTTTTTTTTGTTTTTCTTTTAACCCTTGATGAAGCCACAAGTCTAGTGGTGATACATGAGAGAATATCTACTATACCTCAAATTACAGGTCTTTCCTCTACCCATTTTCATATTATTGATTTTCTTTTTCTTTTTTTCCATTACAGGTCTTTAGTGCTGATTTATCCATTATAGAGTTTATTATCAGAATTGTGTTCCATATATTTATCATCTGATATTTTTTTACTATACCAAGTATATGATTTGTTAGGTATTACTGCAAGATCAGATTTTTATTTATTGCTTGATAGTTAATACATTGTTTGGCACTGTCACTTAGAAGTACTTTGGGCCAATACTTTTTCATTTTAAGGAGTACTTTGTTATGGGGGATACATTTTTGGGGGAGGGGGATAGATTGTTACGTTATTGAGGATACATTGTACCGATTATTGCCTATTTGCTTTTTAAATGTTACTATCTTTAGCCTTTTTGTTAACTTGCATAATACAATTATTTGTACTTATGGAGATCCCTTTTGCACTCGCATACTTTGTCTTAAATGGTTAATACCGAAGTATGCGTTAAGTTGATCTCCATAATAGTGGTGCCCTCTTAGTTTGCGTATTTTTATATTTGGTGCAGACAGTGCTTGCGCCAGGCAAGACGGCACGGTCAATCACCAGTGAGGGAAGCAGGGACATGGAAAACTCGTTGGCGGAAGTGTACTTGCTGATGCTCGGTGTACCATTCTGCCCACTGCTTTATGTCCTGCCTCGCTCACTGGTGATTGACATTGCTGGCTTTTGCCTTTAGTGAGCACTGTCTACATTTGACACACTATTTGGTTGAACATGTTTGATTAAACTTTTGTTTCTGCAGAAAGGAGTCGGTGATTAGAAATGTGCAATTTTTACAGGGGCTACATCCCCCCCCCCCCCAAGCTGTGATTTAGTTTATATTGTCAGTTTAGGCTGACTGAGTCTATTCTGACTCCATAACTATGCTGCAAGTGTAGGTTGATTGAAACTTTGATTTTTTTTGGATATCTCTATGTAAAAGCACTTAGGCTAAGTGCACACGTAGCAGAAAATTTCTGCTGAAAAACCTGACTCGCTTCCCAGAAACCGCACTTTTTTTCTGCGCGTTTTCCGTGCGGTTTTTGCGCGTTTTCCATGCGGTTTTTGCGCAGAAAACGTGCGGTTTTTATGCGTTTTTTCCGCACGTTTTCAAAACGCATAGAAATAGCCAGAAACGCGGAAAAATCCTCGAAATTAATGAGTATGCAGCGTTTTTTTTACCGCGATGCAGTTTTTTCGCGGTAAAAAACGCATCAATATGCACAAAAGGTGCAAAATGCATAGAAATGAGTGGGAAGCTTATTTTTAGCGGTTTTATAGTGGTTTTATTGGAAAAACCGCTAAAAATACCGCTAAAAAGCGCTGTGTGTTAACACAGCCTTACACTTGGAGATTTCATCAGATAGCGTGACTGCAGAGGCATATATGAAGATTCCAGAAAGTTTATTTTTAAGCTGAATTTTTGTAATTTTGTACATTTACAGTTGATAAGACTACTCTGAACCAGAGCTGCAAAAACATGAGGTTTTTGATATTGCTGACACAGAATGAGGAAGAAAGAAGGGGGTGCTGACGTCAGAGCTAGGGAGACAGACGAAGAGAAGGAGGGCAAACTTCTAAAAGGCAACCCTTATTGCATAGCAATGCAACAGGAACAATACAGTACAATACTATGGTTCCTAAGTCATGAGATATGACAGAACCACTTTAGATGTATTAGTTCTCTCCCGCTTATACAGTTATGGGAAAGTTTGCTCCCTTCCTGATTTTCTTATTCTATTCTTTTGCATGTTTGTCACACTTAAATGTTTCATATCACCAAATATTAGTCAGCGATAACACAGTAAACTCTTAATGCATTTTTTTTTTTTAAATGATGGTCTTTATTATTAATGGAGAAATAAATCCAAACCTACAGGGCCCTGTGTGAAAGAGATTCCCCCCCCTTCCACGCAAAACATAAAATATGCGGAGTTCAAATTCCCTAGCCACACCCAGGCCTGATTACTGCCACACCTGTTCCCAATCAAGAAACCACTTAAATAGGACCTGCCTGACAGACCAAAAGATCCTCAAAAGCTAGACGATATGCCGCAATCCAAAGAAATTCTGGAACAAATGAGAAACAGTAGTCTATCAGTCTGGAAAAGCTTATAAAGCTATTTCTATTGCTTTCGGGCTCCAGGGAACTACAGTGAGAGTTCTTCTCCTCTAATGATGAAAATATGGAACAGAGCTCAGCTATGTCTCATCCAAGAGGTCACAAAAGACCCTACAACAACATCCAAAGAACTGCAGGCATCGCATGTCTCCGTTAAGGTTAGTGTTCATGGCTCCACCATAAGAAAGACCTAAAGACTGTCAAGCTTCAACACGGATATGCGGATGACACCACACATAAGTACAACGGGATGGGAAAAAGGAGAGGAAGACCCTAACTGTCAGGAGCGGGGTATGGGACACCTACTGACACCAACCTGTGTCTGTCCCTAATCTTCCCCAACGCCCTATGCGGTGCCCTGCCCGCTGTCACGTGCCTACTCCCTGTCACCTGTACTTACCCTAGCTAGTGCACTTGCCGGCAAGGACGCTAGCATCACCACTGCAGATGTTACACAGGGTAAGAGACAAACAAGGGACCGACAAAAGGGATACTACTCTGCTCAGAATCTGCTGCTAAGCTCCACAGCAACAGAGTAAATGGCACCAGGGTATCAGAACTCCACATCGGCAATACCACAGTCATGGGCATGTTCCACACACCTAGCTGGTCTGCATAGAAGAAAACTCTATAACTGATGATCAGCTGATGAGTCATGTGACTATTTAAAGGGAGGTGGGAGTGGTTACCAATCATCAGCTGACCAGCCTAAAATAAACTGTCAGCAAGAGACTGACATTAACTATTTCTTGCTGGACCAAAAGAAAAAAACATCTAAACTTCAGCAGACCCAGAGCTGCCACAAATTCCTTAATGATTTGTGACAGAGACTAGACAAAAATGGCCTACATAGTAGAGCTCCAAGACACAAAAACCACTGCTGAGCAATAAGAACATAAAGGCTCGTCTCAATTTTGCTAGAAAATATCTTGATGATCCCCCAAGAACTTAGGGAGAATACTTTGTGGACTGCGGAGACAAAAGTTGAATTTTTGGAAGGTGTATGGCCCATTGCATCTGGCACAGAAGTAACACAGCATTTCCGAAAAGGAACATCATACCAGCAGTAAAATAAATGGTGGTGGTAGTGTGATGGTCTGGGGCTGTTTTGCTGTTTCAGGAATTGGAAGACTTGCTGTGGTAAATGGAACCATGAATTCTGCTGTCGACCAAAAAATCCTGAAGGAGAAATTCCGGCCATCGGTTCGTGACTAGAGATGAGCGAACATAGTCTGCTCCCTTCTTATTCGGCAAGCTATAGCTGTTGCCAAAGAAGCTGCATTGGGAACCCGGATACCAGGAGCGCTCCCGATAATCATGTGCCTGTTGCTGCAGCTGCATGTGTCAGTAGCAACACACAGCCTCTCCAGTCGCGACACATGCAGCTACAGCGCCGAACAGCTGATTATCGGGAGCGCTCCAGGTAGCCAGGTTCCTGATACTGCTTCTTTGGTAAGTGCTATAGCTTGCCAAATAAGGAGGTGGCTGACTATGTTCGCTCATCTCTATTTGTGACCTTAAGCTGAAGCACACTTGGGCTATGCAGCAAGACAATGATCCAAAACACACCAGGAAGTCCACCTCTGAATGGCTTAAGAAAACCTAAATTAAGACTTTGAAGTGGCCAAGTCAAAATCCTGACCTTAATCTAATTGAGATGCTGTGGCATGACCTGAAAAAGGCGGTTCATGCCCCATAAACCCTCCAAGGTGGCTAAATTACAACAATTCTGCAACGATGCGTGGACCAAAATTCCTTCAGAGCTTTGTAAAAGACTCATTGCCAGTTGTCGCAAACGCTTGATTGCAGTTGTTGCTGCTAAGGGTGGCCCAGCCAGTTATTAGGTTTAGGGGGCTATTGCTTTTTGACACAGGGCCCTGTAGGTTTGGATTTCTTTTTCCCTTAACACCTTAGGCTACTTTCACATTAGCGTTTTTTTTCGCAGCGCATCGTGCGCAATAGAAACGCATGCAAAAAAAACCGCATCGTGCATTTTTGCATGCGTTTGCGTTTTTTATGCGCATTCGTTCTCTAGGGGTTAAAACCAGTGTCTACACATTTTTAACCCCAAAAACGCATGCGCACTAAAACGCAGACGAACGCATGTCCATGCGCACGCCTGCATTCCCATAGACTTAATGCGTTTTGTCGCATTCCGTGTGCATGTGTTCTTTTTATGCCTTTCGGCGAACCCAAAAATGCAACAGGTTGCGTCTGACACGCCTAGGCGCACACCTTGAAAAAAACGCATGCGCACGAAAACGCACACGAATGCGTGCAAACGCAAGACCATGCGCCCCCATGTTAGATATAGGTACGCACGCATGATGCATGCGCATGGACACGCACCATGTGCTGCGCCAAAAAAAGCTAATATGAAACCAGCCTTAATGACCACAAATACGACTTAAAACTGACCTGTGATATAAGGGAATAGCATCCCTTATATAACAGGTGACAATCCATCAGCTGTCGGCTGTACACTACAGCTGACCACTTGCTGCATCAGCCATGATCAGTGTTGGCACCATCCACAGCCATTTAACTCCTTAAACACTGCAGTAAATAGTGACTACAGCATCTAGAAAGTTAAGTGTGGGGGGGCTACCTCTTTAACCCCATCTGCACCTTGAGATCTTGATTGTGTGGTCCTGATGTTGGCAATGTTGGCCAAATAAAAGCCTTAAAGTCTTCCAGCTATAGCAGCCGGTTCAGACATTATAAACATTTAGGTGGTAAAAATAAATTTTTTTTTCTTTCCTGTCATGTCACTTTGCATTAATTCCTGAAAAGCATTTAAAGGGTTAGTAAACTTGGCAAACCTGAAAGCAATTTTGAATACGTTGAGGGGTGCTGTTTTTAAAATGGTATAACTTTTGGGGGAATTCAAATATATAGGATCCCAAAAGTAATTTCAAAACTGAATTGGTCCCTAAAGAAATGTTTTTTTGTAAATCTCCTTAAAAAAAAAAATGAAAAATTACTGCTACATTTTTAAACTTTTTAAAATGTTAACAAAATAAAACCACATTTGACAAATGGTGCTGATGTAAAGCAGACATGGGGAAAGTGTCATTTATTAATGATTTTGTGTGGGATGACTATCTGGATTAAAGGGATAATCATTCAACGTTTGAAAAATTGCAAATTTTTCCAAATTTCTCATATATTTTTATTTAAAAAAAATCCACTACATAGCAACCCAAGTTTACCATTATCATAAAGTATAATGCTTCACAAAAAAAAAAGCAATGTCCAAATCAATAGGATATATCTTGAAGCATTTCAGAATTATTGCTACATAAAGGGAAAGTGGTCAGATTAAAAAAAAAAAAAGTGGCCCGGCCATTAAGGGGTTAATAACAAAGACCTTCATTTAGGCTGTGTGCACACGCTGCGGATTTTGCTGCGGTTCCGCAGCGGTTTTGGCCGCTGCGGACCCGCAGCAGTTTTTGCTGCGGTGTACAGTACAATGATTCCCTATGGGAATCAAAAACCGCAGTGCAGACGGTGCGGAATTTTCCGCGCGGATTATCTGCGGTTTTCAATCCGCAGAAAGAATTGACATGTCAATTCTTTCTGCGGATTCTCCTGCGGTTTGCCATCTCCTCCATTGAGGAGATGAAAAACCGCAGGGCAAAACCGCAGAGCAATCCGCAGGTAAAACCGCAGGTCTTTTGACCTGCGGTTTCACCTGCGGATTGTACAAAATCCGCGCGGATGAATCCGCACCTAATCCGCAGCGTGTGCACACAGCCTTAAAATCTGCATTTTGTGTTACTTGTGTTATCTTTGTCTAATATTTACATTTGTTGGGTGATCTGAAGCATTTAATTGCGATAAACATGCAGAAGAATCTACTATATAATTGTCTAAAGCCCCCGTTACACACGGCGAGATCGCTAGCGAAATCGCTGAAGCGACAACGATTCGTGCGCGAATGTTCAGGATCATTTTTTGATTGCTGGCGTCACACTGACCAGCATGCATCGCTGTGTTTGACGCCCCTTATCAACGACGAGCGACCTCGTTGGCGACTCCGAACTCCTATAGATGGCGCTGAAGGACGCCTATTCAAAGTCTGAATCGCTATTATAGACAGTGTGTGACACGGTACCAACGATCGCCGTGGTTGTTAGTGACATCGCTGATGAATCGTTATAAAGTAGTACAAAAACTTGGCACTCAAAATTAAAATTAATTTGACAGTTCCTTTATTGTAAAAGGCATCCAGTTATACTTCTTTTTTTACTTTAAAAAAAAAAAAAAAAAAATTTAACTGGATGCCTTTTACAATAAAGGAACTGTCAAATCAATTTTTCTTTTGAGTGCCAAGTTTTTGTACTACATTGTTAGTTGGCTGGATACCCGACTTGTGCACCTCCCTCCACACTGAGTGCCGTGTTTTTTCTATTTTGCAATAAGAATCGTTATGAAGATCGGCCTGTATGACTGCTTACTAGCGATGCACAAACGATCTTAGCCAGATCGTATCGTCGGAATCGTTGGTGCGTCGCTACGTGTAACGGTACCCTTAGTCTCTGTCTGTAATGGAAATCCTGCCTTGCTGAGTCTTCGCAGCAACACGGCTGCATTGCTTATTGTACAGGCACATTACAGCCGTTAAAGGCATCACTGCTGCGTCGCTCATTACACAGGCACAGTCCTGTATATATTCTGGAGTACAATACATTAGGTAACAGCAGAAAAGTGACTGCAGCTCTGGGTGTAACTGGAGTACAATACATTAGGTAACAGCAGAAAAGTGACTGCAGCTCTGGGTGTAACTGGAGTACAGTACATTAGGTAAGGCTAGTTTCACATTAGCGCTTGCGGACGCAGCGTCGGGCTGCACAAGGCTGCCGCGCCTCCGCCGGTAGCTCCGCCTACGGACGCATGACGCTGCATGCGTCCTGCGTCCCCTATCTTTTACACTGGGTACGCAGGCCGTGCGCAGTATGCGTTTGGCGGTGCATGCGTCCTTTTGACGCTGCACCGACCAGCGGCAAACGCAACAGGTTGCAATTTGGTGCGCTCGGCGCAGCGTCAAAAGGACGCATGCGCCGCCAAACGCATACTGCGCACGGCCTGCGTCCCCAGTGCTAAAGATAGGGGACGCATGCAGCGTCATGCATCCGTAGGCGCGGCAGGGGGCGGGGCTTAGCGGCGGCCGTGCGCAGCCCGACGCTGCGGCCGTAAACGCTAATGTGAAACTAGCCTAAGATCTGAACAGTGACTGCAGCTCTGGCTGTAACAGGAGTATAATACATTAGGTAAGAGCAGAACAGTGACAGGAGCTCTGGGTGTAACTGGAGTACAATACATTAGGTAACAGCAGAACAGTGACTGCAGCTCTGGGTGTAACTGGAGTACAATACATTAGGTAACAGCAGAACAGTGACAGCAGCTCCGGGTGTAACTGGAGTACAATACATTAGGTAACAGCAGAACAGTGACAGCAGCTCCGGGTGTAACTGGAGTACAATACATTAGGTAACAGCAGAGCAGTGACAGCAGCTCCGGTTGTAACATGAGTATAATACACTAGATGCTGGGAGCGTGGTGAGAGGAGGGACAGAGTCCGGGGGCCGTTGGGAGGTGAGTATATCACTATTTTTTATTTTAACAGAGACTCTAGAATACCCGATGCGATAGAATCGGGCCACCATCTAGTAGGAAATAATCAGGAAGGGGGCAAACACTTTTTCACACAGCTATACACATGCTTGGATCTGCGGAGCTTGCCTGTATGCAGAGTAAAAAGGGTCGGGCAGCCGTTACAAATGGATACAGTGCTTACTTTAAAGGGAAGGTGCCGTGTTTTTTCATAATTTAATGTAAAAAAGAAAATAGTATAAAAAGATATTGTCCCCTAAGCTTGACTCAGTGGTGTGTATGGATTTTTTTTTTCTCTGTAGTAATGCAGCCACTGGGGGCTGCCATCTTACCTCTCTGGCTGCTGAACGACACTTTCCATGCTCATTTACGGCAGTCCCTGGGCACAAGAGACAATAGTCGGCTGCCGACCCTATCTCTTTAATTGCAGCTGCATCAGGAGTGAACTGGCCACGCCTCTGTGGGCAGCTCAATTCACAGCTGTAGGTGTGGCCATGCGCCATCTTATTAGAGCTCAGTGCGTTCCTTTTGGCTTCATTTACACTCCATTGCAAGCCCTGGATGCTGTACTGTTCCAGCATAACAGGGCTTGGATGTTCACTCTGCACATACCAGCTGCAGGAGAGGAACCAGGACGAGCTGCTGGAGACCGAGCTGCTCTTTCCAAAACACCCGAACAGCTGCAGCCCCTGCTCTTGCAAAACATAGGAGGAGCTGCTCCCTGCTGTTTCAAAACCCTTGGCAATCTGCTGGACATCTAATCCTATCCTGTGTGATACTGACTGCTGAGCTGTGTATCTAATCCTCTCCTGTGTGATATTGTGTGCTGAGCCGTGTATCTAATCCTATCCTGTGTGATACTTCCTGCTGAGCCGTGTATCTAATCCTCTCCTGTGTGATACTGCCTGCTGAGCCGTGTAACTAATCCTCTCCTGTGTGATACTGCCTTGCTGAGCCGTGTATCTAATCCTCTCCTGTGTGATACTGTGTGCTGAGCCGTGTATCTAATCCTCTCCTGTGTTATACTGTCTGCTGAGCCGTGTATCTAATCCTCTCCTGTGTGATACTGTGTGCTGAGCCGTGTATCTAATCCTCCTCTGGGATACTGTCTGCTGAGCTGTGTTTCTATTCCTATCCCGTGTGATACTGCTCTCCTGAAATACTCTGTGCTGCTGTCACCCTGCTCCCCCCCCATATACCTCCCTCTGTGCCCCCCCATAGACCAGCACACAGCTCTCCTGAAATACTCTGTGCTGCTGTCACCCTGCTCCTCCCCCATATATCTCCCTCTGTGCCCCCCATAGACCAGCACACTGCTCTCCTGAAATACTCTGTGCTGCTGTCACCCTGCTCCTCCACCATATATCTCCCTCTGTGCCCCCCATAGACCAGCACACTGCTCTCCTGAAATACTCTGTGCTGCTGTCACCCTACTCCCAGAATCCTTGCTGCCTGCCATCCTCAGTGACCGAAGACCCCATTCCTCTCCTCAGATCCTGTCCTGGCGATGTGTGAAAGCGAGGCGACAGGGGCCTGATATATGGTGGAAGGAGCAGGGCGACAGCAGCACAGAGTATTTCAGGAGAGCAGTGTGCTGGTCTATGGGGGGCGCCCTGTTCGGTGCCAGGGATTGTACATAGAGCGCTGTGTTTTATACACATGGATGGACCATCTGCTTGTTTGCTCCACAGAAATCCAGGAAACATTTCTGCTGATTGATGACCTGTTCTGGTCCAGACTTTACATGCAAAGACAGTCAGTAACTTTGCCGGCCCCATCAAAATGGCTGCTCACTGTGTTCCTACATGTCATCCTCTCTTTTCCCTTAGCAAACACCCAGAAGGGGAGGAGAGGAGAGACACCACACCCATGTCAGCAGACTCCGCCCATATTTACTCCAGTGCAGTAATGTGAGCTAGTTGCACTAGGTTTTTGTGCCAAACTTCAGTAGTTGCTCCCCCTAGTGTTAACAAGTGGAAATGCCAAACTTTTTAAAATTATTTTTCATATTTTACAAAATTAAAAACAAATGATATTTTTTAAGAAAATGTAAACATTAATTCTTTACATTTTTTCAATTGCTGAAAAATTTTTTTTGGGATGTCACCTTCCCTTTAAATTGACAGTCTATCTTGATTACGTTATATGTGGTACGCAATTCTTCGTTTTCGAAGCAGGTTTTGGGCATATTACAGGGTATGCACGATCCCATGACTTGGGATGTATTTAGTAATACAAATATGAAACCCCCTTGTATTGCTGCACTACACTAGCTGGCATGCTGAATCTTGTGCAGATGGACCCATTGCTTGTGCTCTATATAGTTTTATTTTATCGGTGTTCCCAGGATCTGAGGACATAAGGGCACCCGTAGAGTCAGATACATTAGATCACAGCAGCACTTTACTTGGTTACGTTGCTCTCAAAGGGCTTTGTCACGTTTCCTATCATTTTTCATTTTACCTGCATCTTGGCTGTTAAGGATGGAGCGCCCAAATATAGCTCCGTAAAATGCTTAGGTTGTAGACTTTTAAAACTCTTGTGTGTTTAGGTTCGATATATTGTGACACGAGAGGCGGCTGGTGGAGCTGTGAAGATTGAATTAATGAAGCAAAAATAATTCCTGGTCCTCGCGTTTCAGGCCTATAGGGGCAAGAGTCAAATCAATACAGTCCTTTTTTTTATCACCACATTGCGTATAGTCGCAGCTCCTATTTAAGGAGTGGACACTAGTACGTTGCGGTAGACATTCTGGTTACATTTCTGTTTAGTTATTTACCACAACTACTCACAAGCTGCCTTTTTCAGTGCTTTTTATCCATTTTATTTCTTGTCACTAACATTGTATTCTGTGGAACTACTCACAAGTCAGACTCCTTTATGGCTTCCCGTCTGTTTTTTTTTTTTTTTTTTTTTTTTTTTTGCACGTGCCGGTTCTTCCACTTAAGAGTATGTGCTGCCCAAAGGATGACCTTGTTATTGCTGTACGGTTTCCATACCCTGAAACTGTTTAAAAATGGTAACGAAAGACTGGACATGTGCACAGCAATTTTGATTTTAGATTACTGTACATTGTTAATTTTTTGTGTGGATATTTTGCACTTCTTTTTCAGGGGGCATTCACCTGAAGACATTTTGTGCAAATACCCTTCCCTTACACATGCTTAGATAAACTGTTGACACGTCGATTTAAAAAAAAAAAAAAAATGTAACACTAATGGGTTAAAATGCACCATTGGTGGAACATGGCCTTAGTTGGACTTAAGATTGTGCTTATTGCTTTTCTGTGGAATTATTTGCACAATGTTTTGTGACCAAAGATGCGTTTTGTGCCATCCTAAAGGCCGCCATGCATTATTAAAGTTGTATAAACTCGCCAATATCCGGGATTGGCTGACCATCTAATGTGTGTAAGGATCTCCATTATCTCCACTGACAGATGATGCTAAGTGGGGTTGGGGGGAAGGACAACCCCTTTAATACTGCATGTAAAAGACTGGGCCATTTCACTGTTTGCACTTCGAAAACTGAACTCTGTGGTGAAAATCTGCAGCAGAAGCTGAAAAATCTGCTTACTAGGATATTTCGTCCTACAATTTCACATTGGACAGTCTGCAGCTTCTTCACTAACCAGAAACAAGCTCTAAAGCATGGCATTAGATTAGAGAATCTGTCACCAGGTTTCTGCTCCCTCATCTGAGTGCAGCCTGATGTAGGTAAAGAGGATTAGCCCATTATATCATTTTCTACAATTCACGTCTCATTTATTTAATATTTTGCAGGTTGTTCACTTAAAGGTTGTAACTCCCAAAGGAATCGTAGAAAAAAGCTGCCAGGGGCCTCGAATGTCAACAGGACCAGATATTTACCATTTCATTATGGGATCTGAAGGTACGGCCGATATATAGTTTTTATTGGAGGAGGAGCAGTTTAAATCTACGCAGAGCCAGAAGCGTTCTGCTACTTTGTAATATCAGAATGGGTCAAAAATCCAAGGATAAAAGCTTTAAGACTAAACTTAA